>NC_037290.2:8777205-9091910 GCF_000002775.5 Populus trichocarpa | reverse complement strand
GTTTTATAGCTTTCAGGGTATAAACGAATATCCATTTTAATATTCTTGAGTGCAAGTCTAGCTCTTCTTCCTTTTTTCATATGAAAGGGTTTCGCAGGTCAACATACATCATGAATTAGACATGTTTAAGCATTGCTGAACTTGTCTACTACTTTTCAACTTTGTTCTCAATTCTCAAATTGTCGAGCTTCATGCGGCACTGCCTCGACCATGCATAGATAATGACCATGATCTATTTCTCAAATGCAAACAGTGGTCAATGTTTGATACCAGAATGATGTGATATGATGTGGGCAATTCTCTACACCTATCGATTTCTAAAGAAGCCCTTTCAGAAAAAGAAAAAAAACAGAGATTTAGATTCAGAAAAGCAGGTGGTTAGGAGGGCAGTGCCATCCTTTGGCTTATTGAGTTCAACCCCATGAGACTAGATCTTATGTTATAATTAAAGGCAAACATACATTAATTATTCAATCATTATGCTGAAACAGAAAATCTTTATCCATATGAAATGCTTTGGTTATGCACTGTCATTGTTGTCCATTACTGATTGTAATACTACTTTGCCTTTTTATCTTCAAGCCTTCAGATTTTCCTTAATATATTTTCCACCAGACTAAAAAAATACACTCTCTGTTGTCCAATCAAACTAAAAGAAGTACACGTGCCAATTCAAGCTCAATGTGTTCTAGTGATTAGTTTTTGGATGCTTCAGCATGAACCATACCTTGCTATTGACAGAATTATAGTTGCTGCTCATTACCTTTTCTTTATTTTTGAAGTAACAATTTTCGTTGCTTTCTAATTGTTCCTCTAACTCTCTGTTTTCATTTTAGGTGACGTTAGCACTCTATGCTGCTGGTTGCAAGTCTCGAAATCAGAGTTCTTCCCTTAAGCCTTGTGTTACAGGAAACCTAATACATGACTGGTACTCTAGAAGAATAACTCGATCCAAGAGATTCCAATT
Source organism: Populus trichocarpa (assembly GCF_000002775.5). Lineage (NCBI taxonomy): Eukaryota > Viridiplantae > Streptophyta > Magnoliopsida > Malpighiales > Salicaceae > Populus > Populus trichocarpa. The sequence goes on along the minus strand of NC_037290.2, from coordinate 9,090,943 downwards.
TGAGTAGCAGAATTTGATCAAATTTATTATATGAATGACTTCAGGATCCTTTTTTTTATGCGTCTTGTTTCCTACCTGTAGTTAAAAGAAAATCTTCATTTTTTGTTAGTTTACTGCACATAATTGTGAATATGAATGAGGAAGAGTAAACTTTGAAGAGGCATGCGTAGTCCTAATATTACTATCTTACACGGCAACAGAATCCAAGCTACATATGTAATCCATGATTAGATAATCTCACTGCTGCCTGGTTCTGTCATCCAATGCAACACAAAATATGGCTGCTAAAGGGGGTTTTGATTTTTATAATAACATCAAATTCAATTCTGGCTATTATATGTCAACCTTTGGTCAACAAATTAAGATTAATGGGACTGCTCAATTTACCACCATTGTTTCTACCTAACCTATTTTTTTATAATGAGCACAAGGAATTGATTCTCGAGCATAAAGTTTCTTGTTCCCTCAACAACCTTTGCATCATTGAATTTTGTCTTCATTGTGGCTGCTCCTGCTGTGCCTACTTAATTAACTTTCAATGATTTCTTCAATAAATTTTCAGCATATTGTCTGGGAAAATAAAAGGTTCATCTTCTGTGTATCTGTTAGCTTCCCTAATGGAATACTTTTTTGATCTATTATGTTAACGTTATTACCCTTTTTGTCATTCAATAGGTGGTTTGGAGTACAGCTCAATCCTTCTTTTTTGGGCATTGACCTCAAGTATGTGATCCTGTCTTAAATTGTATATGCCTTTTCTTCTGTGGAACCTGATAAGAATCTTAATCAATGCTCATGCAATTCAGCAATCATATGATGATAGTCTCTAGGATTTTAATCTTGATATCAAACTTTATGTTGCTATATCTGTTACTGTACTTGGTGCTTTTCTTTGTTTTACTGTCTCATTTAATGCAGTAATAGCATGGATGTTCTTTGTTCCTATTTGGTCTGTAGGTTTTGTTTGCAGCTGATAACAACATAGATAAGATGGTTTAACATATGTGCAAATCATTGTTTGCGTCTTGAAATTTTGATGTTAGTAGTAAAGAGATGACATGATTATGGACTAACAATGGTGGTTCTCTTCTGTAGATTCTTCTTTGTTAGATCTGGAATGATGGGATGGTTATTTATCAATCTATCAGTTCTAGCAAAAACTATTCAGGGCGCCACCTTGAGCCATTCGATGATCCTTTACCAAATTTTCTGTCTGGTAATTTAGCAATTCTTGGGAGCACATGATTTTATTCTCATCTCTCTTCCACATCAAATTGGATGCTGAATGTCATTTCTGTCTACATCCTGCTTTCAGATATACATCCTGGACTACTTCTTTTATGAGGAGTACATGACCTCCACGTAAGTACATGACCTGTGCCTCTGCTGCAGAAATTGTTTCAAATACTCTTCTTTTCTCTTTATACTTGTAAACCTGCAGAAAACTGGTAAATAGGAATGACAAAGCTTGATTGTGGTTTCCAGTTCGAGTTTTGTGCTCAGATTGGAAGACTTAAGTTCAAGCTTGTTTATCAACAGGAGAGAGAAAAAAAGGGCAAGGGAAGGAGAGAAAACAGGACTTTTAGTGCAAGTGGGCCATAACATTATCACACAATATTAACCTACTTGTTCTGCTATACAAACTCAACTTATATGAAATCTGAAAGGCATATGTAAAAGTAGAACAATAGGGAGCTCTAGTTGATGTATCAAAACAAAGAAACAGAGAAAATGATTTGGAAATCTAGTTGATTGACTAGAGCACTGAGCAGTGCAAAGATTTTCCTCGAGCTCATCCGATGTTTGTATATATTACATAAGCTCTCCAGCCAGACCTAAGCCAAAGTCCCTTGTAGGAATTTCTAAACTATGGCCAACTTTAGTCCCCCTTAAATTTTAAAATGAATCCTAGTTGTGAATATTGGTATGTGAAAATAGCTATCATACAGACCCTAACATAAAATTTTTCTTTGATAAGAAAGCTCCAACCAATTAATGCTACTTCTGTTTTTATGAATATCAGTTTGTGAGTGTTATATGCAGATACCGTTAAGTAATTCGGGATGAGTTTTAGGCAAAGGGTAGGTAAATTCCAAGAAGCCATACTTATGTCCCAACTGATATTTTAGTTCTATCTCATACTTCTTAAATTATCTGTTGGATTAAAACTTCAAAGTTTCCAAAGTGAAAGCTAAAACTCAGGGAAAGTTTGTGAAGAACTGCTAGATTTATGTCTTTCAAGAATATGTGGTTGGTAGAACAGACTTTCTAAAAAGCTGCACCTGACTAATATCACCTTGTGGCGTAACCTGAAGGTTATGAATTCTTTCTTGGTTTTTTTTTTTATTTCTAGGAAGATACAGTCTTCAAGTGTCGCAAGTGTTTGGCCTCTAATAGTATTTGTGTTGGCAAATAGTCTTCTCAACTATAATACTGAATTTGGAGGAATGATGAAGTTGATCTGATTGTCCTCTTCTTTAAACCATGCAATTTGTGATGCTTCAATTTTTTTTCGGTACAAAATCTATTGCTTTATCATCTTCATTGAATTCATCAACTTGTCTTACAATGCCTGCCAGTTGTTCCTGCTCCTCTGCATGTGGTGTTGCTAAATCTGAAATTTACTTTCAAATGCTAGCACAGGGTTCATTGCTTTGACTAAGATTTCTTTTCACTGTTTCCAATACTTTTTGCACCTTGTAATTTGCTCTAAAATTCTCTTCTTGTCTAAAATTCGTTGTAATATTCAATGGAACTTGATTGCATGCATACTGTGACAATCAGACTTTGGGTCAGCAGCCACACTCAATGCACTTGTTTCCTAACAAACACCACACATTTGTTCTTTCAAGTCATTTGAGATTCATGATCTCATCATATGAGAACATAGCATATGCAAGTCTAGTTGGGTCATCACCATCTGAATGGTAATCCTACAAATGGTAGCATAAGAAATTTTTACCCTGAAATTTACATCACTAATTCCTGACACTTGACAGAAATGAGGATTTTAGGGACTATTCATGTGAATTATACAATGAAATAAAGCAAAGATGTGTCCATAAACTTGCCCTTTCTTATTGAAGCACTAAAAGTTACAGAACCCAAAAGTTTCCTTGTTATTAAATTCAATTTTAGGTTATAATTTTAAGGTTCTTTATTTGGCGTTCGCATACTAACCTATTTTGTTTTACAGATGGGACATAATTGCTGAGAGATTAGGCTTCATGTTGGTGTTTGGAGACCTGGTCTGGATTCCTTTTACTTTCAGCATCCAGGCAAGTGACTGTGAGCTTGACATTTATTTGAAAGAACTTTGTTTGTCTCTTGTTGCACTGCAATCAATGTTTTTTGGACAATTGCTTAAGCTAATAATGAAATGTAATATTTCCATTTTCATGGATGACTAATTAACCCATCATAGTCAGAGTCTCTGTAGTGTCAATCAATAGATGGTTATTGCATATTGACCAGGTTCTGGCAAAAGATACTGCTATGTTTTTTGCAAAATAAATTGAATGTTTTATAAAAAGGGAAGTCATGTGCCCAACTCACACTCGGCTGTGGGATTGAAAATTGAAAGGTGCATCCTACACTTTTAGTATACATGCTTCATAATTTATTAGATGTAAAGAATTCTACAAGTGCATTATGGGTTTTATTTAACTAGGTTGTTTGTTTGGCTTAAAGTTCTTCATTGATATTCGTATTAAATTCCCATTTTTAGTATGATTTCTTATTGTAGAGAGCTTTCTAGTATAATGCGGATTCTGTGTAATATGATACATGGTTGGGTTTTGCTTCTCTAAAGAGAGGCCTGTAGACTCCTGTATGAGGTTGGTTTTGGCCCATGAGTAAAAGACTTTTGTTATGGGAAGATTTTTTTAAAAGCTTTGAGGTGTTGTGTTTTAAAGCACCTTTCAGAAGTTTTGCAAGTAATAGATGTATCCTTTTTGTAGTAGAAGCAGTTGCTTGGTCTCTTTTTAGAAGTAGTTTGGCCCTTTTTGGCATGATGGTATACATTTTAGTTGTTTGTAGGAGCTCCAAATGTGGGTCTTTTTGGAGATAGTTGTGTAGTGAGAAATATTACACTGGGTGTAATCGAATTTGGATAGTGGGTGCGAGGGCTTGATCAGTGACTACAATCCCTTTTTTGATAGTGAGAGTTAATTTGAGTAGTAAGTGTAGTGGAACCACACTAAATTCATATATGATTGTTTTATTGCTTAAATTCATATATAATTGTTTTATTGCTTTGTGTTAACTTGCATGACAACTAGTATTAGAGCGTGTAGTTTATATAGATCATGAAATTAAAGATAACGGACATTGTAGCCTTAAGAAGACATGATTGCTAATGATCATTATACTAAGTTTTCAAAAGAGTAAATTTTATGTGTATTTTGTTGATGGCTTGTATGTTGATGATCATGAAATTTGAAGATGCACGAAATTCAACTTGAAGATGATGTGATGCATGATGGAATTTGATCCAAGATGGGGTTTGTATTGAATTCCTATTCTAAACAATATTTCAGTTTTCCTATTTATTACAAGATTATTTGTTGTGGATGGATTTCTTATTTAATGTAAGATTTCTTATACAACAAGAAATAGTTTGGTGTTGCCTCGAAAAATAGAGATAGTAGTAAAAGATTGTTGGCTTTGACCCAGAGTAGAAGATCCTTGTTATGAATAGGATTAAATTTGGCCCAAGAGAAGATGAAGTCTCATATTTTGAGAAGTTTTCTGTTGGTTACTTCAAAGCATCTTTGAGAAGTTTTGCAGGTCATGAAGGCATCCTTTTTGTCGTAGAAGCAATAGAGGTGCTTGGTCTCCTTGCAATAGTTGATTGATAAATTTTGTGCAATAGAGGTATATTGTTTGGTAGTTTTGAGGAGCTCCAAATTGTTGGATTTTCTAAGTGAGGGGGATTGGCTGGGTGTATTGGATTTGGGAGTGGGTGTGTGAGGTCTTTGTTTGTGCATGTAAGATCAGTGGCTTTGATCTCGTTTTCGTAGTGAAAATTAATTTGGGGGGGTAACTGAACGACATTAAATTCATGTGTGCTTATTTTATTGTTTCCATAGTGAGGCACAAACAACACTTTTAGCCTTGTGGTTTGTTTCACCTTTCCAGTTGATATGCATGTTTAACGCCTGCAAGATCAGTGTTACTTTTTATTATTGTGAGGCATTGTCTTCAATAACTAAATTGCAATTACTAAGCCTGCTACTACCACTTAGGAGGTATGGCAAAGCCTATACGAGACTTAAAGGACACCATTCAGTTTGTGTATTGTCAATGTTTATAGGGCTGGTGGCTTTTGGGTAACAAAGTGGAGTTGACAACTGCTGCTGTTATAGCAAATTGCTTTGTTTTCCTGATTGGGTAAATTTCCGGCAATGCGTAGTTCACTCTTTTTGTGACTTATATTTGACTTCTTTCAAATCATTAACTAAAGTTACAGTTGTTTGGCATAAAACTGGGCAGATATCTGGTATTTAGAGGAGCTAACAAGCAAAAGCATGTCTTCAAGAAGAATCCCAAAGCACTTATATGGGGTAAGCCGCCAAAGGTTGTTGGGGGGAAGCTGCTTGCTTCTGGTTATTGGTGAGATTTCAATTTGATCGTCGATATCTTCTTCATTATCTCGTATTGCCATCATAACTGTTCCCTTTTTCTTTTTCTTTTTATACCATGGGGAGAGGAGATTTGAACTTATAATGTTCTCTTCAGAGGAGAGGTGTAGTTACCAATTAGGCTATGCATCAACTCCTGTACTGATGGATTATTATTACAACTGCATTGTTGCTGTTGTTGAGGGATCTGGGTGTGGGGTGGGCATGAAGCATCACATTTCCCATGGGTTCTGGCAACAACATCCATGATGGTTCATCTCATGCATCTTCTTGACGTTATGTTTTTTGTGTTCAAGGGGGGTCGCAAGGCATTGTAATTACCTGGGTGACCTGTTGTTGGCACTATCCTTTAGTCTGCCTTGTGGAACAAGGTAATTTTCCAATTTCTTTATATGAATTTCTATAGAATTAGATGATTCAAAAGCAAACAGCTTCCAACAAAAAATGCTCACCTTTTTGCAGTTCTCCAGTCCCATACTTCTACCCGATTTATCTTCTTATCCTTCTAATATGGAGAGAAAGGAGAGACGAGGCTCGCTGTGCAGAGAAGTACAAAGAAGTATGGGTGGAATACCGTAGACTTGTTCCATGGAGAATACTGCCATACGTTTACTGAGACAAAGCTTCTGCCGTAGTGCTGGAGAACTCAAGTGTACGAGCATCCCAGTGGTTGGTGTTTGTATGTCATGTGTTCTTTGTAGGATTTATAACCAGCAATTTGGCGACCATTTTGCCTTTTCAGCTTGAAACGATCAACACAATTTTGTGTTTGTTCTGAAGATGAAGGGAGAAACTTTTCCATGATTTGATTTAGAGTGTGTTTGGTATTGCGGTATCTGTTGTGGTTGTGGTTTGAAAAAAGTTATTTTATAAAAAGTACTTTTAGTTGAGGTTAGTTTGAAAAAAATAGGTGTTTTGTTAAAACTGTGGTTGAAATTGAGATTGAAAAAAAATTAGTTTAATGTGTTTGGTTAAGAATGTTTTTGAAATTGAGGTTATATATATATATATATATATATTAATATTGATGGTTTTAAATTTAAATATTGTAGAATTAATTACTCCTATTACATCATGAAATAAAAAATACTTTATAAAAAATACTTTTTATTATTTCATTAAACTATTTATAATTCCATTATATACAAAATTTATCTGATAAGAACTATAGTTTTTATAATTTTTTGAGCGTAGATAAAATATTATCAGGTATAAAATTTATATTACAGTGTGATTGAATTTAATTAATTCACTTTATATTAGTGTTTTTTAAAAAAAAATGTTAAAAAATTAACACACTAAAAAAAAAAAAGAATTTCACGTGAACAGTGCAATTTGCACTGTTTATATGCTCCATTGTTCGGTGAACAATGAGTATGCCTCCCCTGTTCACTTAACAGTGGACACATGCCTCCACTGTTCAGTGAACAGTGAGTATGCCTCCTTGTTCAGTGAACAGTGTAGCATGGTTGAATTGAGAGCCGCGCAAGAAAGTAGCATTTTTCTGCTTTTCATCTGCCTGCGTTTCGCACGCAATTTATTGTGGGATTCATGCATAGTAAGTAGCTTTTTTTTGTTAACCAAACGTTTGCTTCATGTGTTTTTGAAAAAACACAAACTTTAACGCGTAGCCAAATGAATTCTTAGTCCCCTAGTTTTGAGGCTGGAAACCAAGACTTCAAAAAAAAATTGAATTTTGGCCAACAGCCAAGCGAGTTTATATCCTCCATTATTTTTTGTCAGATAAAAGCAAGAAAAGAGTGTAGGGTATTGCTAAAATTCTGCGATAATGTAGTATACTGATGTCGTATTTACATTTTCACCAAATTTTAACTGCATCATATAGACATAAAAATGTTTGATGCCTCTTCTTTCTCAAAATTACGAGTCCGTATCATTATTCAATGAAACAGGAAAGCCCTAGATAGAAAGTTGTAAATATAATTCATGTATTTTACTGTTGTACTGTTCTCTAAAAACAGATAAAAATTAACTGCCATAAATTAATTGGAGATATTTTACATGTATAAAACTCTTTTCAATTCTAAAAAAAAGAAAAGAATTTAATTTAATTTTTAAAAATTAAATATGAATATTAATGAATAATAAAACTTGAAACAGAAAATAGAAAATATATACTTTCTGCAGCCAAGTATTGCTACTGCACATGACTTGGATTTTCAAAATTCCTTCAAAGTAATTATAAAATGAAAAACAAATATTGAATGAAGTTCTCCATTTTTTTTCCAAGGTACTACTCATTATTACTGGACCAAAAACAAAAGAATTGTCGATATCTTATGAATTTTGTGTGCCGGCCATCATTATCTTCTTTTTACTGTGCATTTGCTTTATTTTTTATCATATAATTAAATAAAATAAATATATTAAAAATAATCAAGTTTATAATTTAAATTATAAATTTTTCTTTAACATATTTTAAAAATATGTTTTTATATTAAAACAAATTTAATCTAGCTTATGATATAACACGTCTAGTTAAATATTAACACAACTCATTTACCTTCCACGATGTATACTCACCTCTTTTACTACGTACTTCCACATCATAACCAACAAAAACCAGAATATATGTATCTCTACTAGCTTCATTAATATATATATCACAGTATTTTCCAAACACAAATTCAAAGACTTTCGCTCAATTTTAATTTTTTTCATCCAACCGAGCCAAAAAAAATCTTGAGCAGCAAAAGAAGGAGAGAAGGAAGAAAAAAATGACCCAACCAAGGAAGAGGGAAAAGAAGAAAAAAAGGCCTAACCTAGGAGGGAAAAAAGCCCAACTAAGAAGGAAAAAAGAGTAAAGAAAGCCCAATCAAAGAGAAAATAAAAGCCCAACTAAAGAGAAGAAAGAGAAGAACGAAGAGAAAAGGCCCAAATTGAGGAGGTGAAAAACAAGGACCAACCTAGCCCAATTAAAGAGAAAAGTCAAAGCCAACCAAAGAGAAAAAAGATGCCATCTGAGAAGAAGAAAATAACAAATAAAAAAAAAAGGAGAAAAAAATGCTCAAACTGAGGAGGTAAAAAACAAGGCCCAGCCTAGCCCAATCCATAAAGAGAAGAGAATGGTAGCTAAACCAAGCTCAATAACGCCAAAAAACCCGTCAATCCTTTTCAACGAACATGGCACACCAAACAATGTTTAAAAATGTTCAAGCCACCATAATTGTCCACTTGATTCTTTGGTTTACAGGTTATTAGTGTGGCTTATTTAAATGTCTTATTAATTTTATAAATTAACAATGTTGACATCTACCTGAATAATTCATCTTACAGGTTAGTTGTATGGTTGTTCATAATAAAACAATTATTCTCCATTATTAATTTATGAGTAAAATGTATAATAAAAATATATAAATACCCAAGAATCATCATCAGGTACGAAACACAACATACATAATGATCAAAAGAACGTTCTTTTTTATTTTCTTTCTCTACACTGCTTTTTTTTTTCTGGTATTTTACTACCTTTTAAGAGGTCTTTTATTTTTTTAAATAGACTTGTTTTACAATATTGATAAATCGTGAGCAAGCCCAACTTCAAAAAAAAAATTCTTTCAAGCCTATCAAATAGTTGTGGAACGACCCATAATTATTTGAAGCTTTCTTTAAAACCTATCAAATACTTGTGGAACGACCATAATTATTTGAAGTTTTTTTTGACTCATTAGTGGATGTTAAAGAATAATATAAATTATATCTTGGAACAGCACCTAACAGTTTAAACTATTGAATTGAGATGATTCCTTGACATAGTACTAGAGCTTTGATGATCAAGAGGTCACGAGTTCGAATCTCACCATCTTTATTTATTTTTAAAAAATTAAGTATAAGTAATATGGGTCTGTGCAAGTTTCAAGTCAAAAAGCTTTTACTTGAGGGGGTGTGTTAGAAAATAATATAAATCATATCTTGAGACCTCACCTAACAACTTAAGTTTTTGAATTAAATTGATTATTTGACAGTGAAATCATATTTGAGTTTGTGAGAAATTAAAATTAAACATAGTTTATTTCTCTTCTTATATATTCCTAAATTTCTGCTATATATAGATACAATATAGAAATAACAAGACACAGAAGACTAATCGACCTCCCCACCACAAATACATCAACTCTTCTAGAACTTCACTTAATAGCCCTTTGGCAAATGAAAATATTTGTTAAGGTTGTTCTAGCCACACAAAAATATCTCATAGCCTTGCCCCGTCCCCGTTACATTGTACAACCACTAGCTTAATCACCTGTGCCACCAATCACACATATACAACTTTAGTTTCTTAAGAAAACATAGCAAAATGACATGCATGAAATTAGGCAAGTGTACCACCTTGCTCCAAAGTTTTAGTAAATTAATCGAGTTACGTATAAATTAATTTAGATATTCATGATTAAAAAAAAAACATTCTCAAATTAAATATCTCCCGAGTGATGCTCAAAAATCTAAAAATAAAACGTCAAATAGCCATAAAAATATATCCATCACCAGCGCTGCCCTTTAAAATCCCACTCGGACAATCATGAGCAAAAAATACCATGATATGAGGAGATTATATGCATTTTAGAGGATACCATGCATGTGGGGGAGACTTTTTTTTATGTAAACAGGAGATAGACACCACCTGTCTCTTTAATTAGGGTTTTCATCTCTATAAAGATGACATGCTCCCTGATACGATCGAGAAAACATGTATAAGACATATAAAATCTTATCCTAACCACGTTTTATATAGATCTACCCAGGTGGTATCGTTAACTTGGAGACTGGTTCCACCAAGCTCATTGCCCATTTCAGCACGATGAAAAAATCCAAAAATTCGTTACATAATTGCCTATCATGACAGGGAACTTTTAAAACCATGATTGAAATTGTATCATGTTAAGGCAATACGAAAGCCATTAATTTCTTACAAATAATTAATTGGTTGGTTGCATGGTGTTATATATATATAAAAAGTCAACACAAGTTATTTTTTTAAAAAAAATATCCTTGAAATTATAGCTTAAATTATGGAGTTAAGTTTAGTAAAGGAGTGTTTGGAAATGTGGTTGCGGTTATTTTTTAAAGTGTTTTTCACTTGAAAATATATTAAAATAATGTATTTTTATTTTTAAAAAATTATTTTTGATATTATCACATTAAAATATCTGAAAACATAAAAAAATATTAATTTAAAATTAAAAAAATAAAAAAAAAATTAATTTTTTTTAAATTCATTTAGAAGAATAAACAGAGTTTTAGTTTGGCGGACATTCCAAAAGTATTTACAACACAAATCCAAAGTACAAAGTCCACACTAACATGTAATTAGCATTCACCACCCTTGGTAAATCACCACTACCGGTGTCACTGATTGTCCTGTCGAGACTTGTGACTTGACAGAAGAAGACAAACACTGTGGCCATCTGGGTACCATCGCCAGCCCTAACGGCATGCTGACGGAATCTAAACTGAAAAATTAACAGTCCTTGTTTTTCGCGGTCTCACGCTCTACAAGTCAAGTTATTGTAACCACGCAAGTGCTTTTTCGGTTTCAGTTTGCTCACGTGTTTCGGTCCTTTCCTTGACGTTTGACACGCCGGGTCATACGCCTTTTTTATACAAAAGTCCACTCTTGCCCTTAATAATTTCATCGATGTTTCATTTCTATCCTTGTAATTTGTAATTTCACAGTTTGCCTCTATAGTTTTCAAAAAGTTTAAATTTTGCCTTTTTTCCTACAAGAAACTCGCAAAAGTTTCAATTTTTTATTATTTTCTTTTCTAATTTTTCCTCTCCAATCCCATGAATATTAAATCATATAATACAAAAGGCTTAAAAAAACAAATAAAAAATATGGATGGTGATTCCACTCTATGAGTATATTATACTATATATAAAATAATATTTGGGGTTTTTCCCCCAAGTGCTTTACTCCCACCTGCTTTATCGTTGCTTATATAAATAAAGAAACACCTTATATTTGTTTTATATTTTTAATATTTTTTTTATTGCAATTGAATCCTTTTATAGTCTAATTCAATAGAATTAGACTTGAGATTATAAAAAGAAATACCAAATTAAAAGATATAGGATTGAAATATAAAAACAAAGAAACAATGTCTAATCCCACAATCTTGACAATTTTTAATTTGATTCAAAAATTCATTTTTTAGTACGTGACTTTTTCATTACATTAAATCTTTTTAATTTTTTTTAAATATAATATTTTTTATATTTGTAATTAAACTCTCACCTTGTTATTTTTAATCAAATGATACATTTTTATTGAGTTGGGTTTTTAAATTTAGTTTTTTTTCTCATTTCTTATTTATTTATTTATTTATGTATTTTCATTTTTCAAGTATTAATCTGTATAGAATTCACAAAATATATTTTATAAGGAAAAATTCCATAAATAAAATAAGAATACAAGGGCAAGCAGGTCAGTGACCCATTATTATTAGTTTAATATATAAACAATTGAAGCTGGCCTCTTAACTAAGAAAAACAGATAGAAAGATATAAATTTGAATAAAAATAGTTTTTTTATATATGAAATCCATAAAAATTGGTATAAAAGTAGAATATCAAAACGCATCAGCAATTGATAAAAAAATATATATCTTATAACATAGGCAAAAAAATTCTCCATTATACACACACATATGAGTTAGTGCCCGTTTAGCACTGCGGCAGCAAGTGAGGTTAATTATATATCACAGATATTGATATTTGGTTAAGTTTAAAAACAGAATTTTCTTTGGGTGGAACCCACCATACTTGCGGCTGTGCCTCAAGTTTAACAAAAATAAAAATTCACTGCTTCTACCCATGTTCAGTCTTAGCAGAGTGAATAAATTCACTCTGCAGAACTATGCAAAGTGAGTTTTCAATTCATTTTCATTTTGCATTGTTCACTTAAAGTGAACAATGCAAAATGAATTGAAAACTCACTTTGCATAGTTGGGTTTATTCATTGATAATGGTCGGATCGAGTCCAGCGTAAACCTAAATATTTTGGACCGAGTCTGATCTAGTAAAAAAATTAATTTTTTAATTTTTAATTATGTTTTAAAACTAGTATTTAACATTATTCAATGACATTGCATCAATTAGAAAGAGATCGCATGATGATTTAGCATTTACAGAATTTGATCGTAATTTCAATTTTATTCATGATGATATTTTACCTGATTTTATTACACACTCAAAAAACCATGTAAATTGTAGTCCTTGTCGGATGAATTTATATAAAGTATTATTTATTTCATGATGTAATACCAGTAGTTAAATCTATAATATTTAAATTAAAAATCATTAATATTAATATATATCTTTTTTAGTTATTTTATAACCTCAATTTGGATAGTATTCTTGTAACCAAACACATTAAACTACCTTTTGTTCAACCTCAATTTCAATCACAATTTTAACCAAACATATATTTTTTCAAATAAACCTCAACTAAAAATACTTTTTATAAAATAATTTTTTTCAAACTACAACCACAACAGTTATCACAACACCAAACACAACAGTTATCACAACACCAAACACTCGTGTACAGAACATCGGGACTCGGAAAAAAGATAAGGCGGTTAACGTGACGTTAGATCTTTTGGAGAAATCATGAGGGCATTATTGAGAAACTTGAACTGTAGGGGTAGAGGAGTGAGCACTCACGAATCTATAAGGGCAAAAAAGCTGAAGTTCAGTCATCTTTTAATTGGTCGCTTTGGTCCCCTCCACTCTCTGTGCGTGCATGTTTCGTATACCCGACAAATACACACCTATCTTTTTCCTGCTACTTCTTAAACCTTGCAAGCTGCCAACGATATATCCATTTATAGCACAAGAAAATAAATTTAACAACAAAAGCACAAAAGACAGAGGTGATTATAATAATAATTAAAAATTAAATTAAGGCTGGAATGTTTACCGGGAAAAGAAGTTATCAGTTAAAAGAGCCCTACCTGTGTACGTGTCTATAAAAAGCTCTGGTTTTGATGCTAGGTTTCTTTTTTACCTATCCTTTCTCTGTCTGTCGCCTGCTTACTAACTTATTATTTTCTTGGCATACAAGTGACCAGAACAGATCTCCGGCATTGACTCAGTCCACAGGTATCCTTGACTACTAATGGGATTCCTTTTTTTATACATATATATTTCTTTTCCTGATATTTTAGTCTATAGCAACAGAAGAGAGTAAAGTGGCATTATCTGTGGAGAAATGGCTTTTCTTGTATTTTTTTATTTATTTTTCTGATCTTGAATGGCTATTGATTTCTTTAAATTCTTTCCGGGAATATCCATTCGGGTATATATAAGATAAGATACATTTTTTAGACTGAAAGTGTCCCACTTTATTGCTTACAATTTTTGGTGAAGCAGCAGAGCCGCTCCCAGCCCCAGGTCTGTTAGAGAGATCTGCTGTTTCTAAGAAGTGAATTGGAGTGTTTTAAGGAATTGGGAAACTGGGTAGCATTGCTACTCGTGTTTTTAAGTTTAATCAGCTGAAATTTGTTGCTGTTTGTCTTATGTTGTTTGTCTTCAATTTTATTTTATTTTTTCCTGTCTAACTAGCTCCAAAAAATGGGGGCAAAAGGAGAACGATATTATCCACAATTCACCTTGAAGGGAGTTCCGACCGAAGCCTGCTGAGCAAATTGAAGACAATCTTGCCTCAAAAGGAAATGAGCACTGGAAGGGGTTGAAGTTTCTGAAAATCAGCAATGGATGTCGGCAGGCAGAACCAAAAGGAGTCATGGATTCCACAAAGTCATTTTAGGCATATCCTACCTCGTGTGATCTACACAGACAGGCAGGGAAACCAGCTAGACCAAGCAAGTAGTTCAGAAATAAAGGGGTTATCTGGATTGGGTGAGTGTTGTCCTCCCTCCAGTTCCAATTGGGAGGCGGCTGCTAGAGGTGCAGAAAAGGGCAGCGCCGGTAATGACTATGTCGAAACATCCAGAGAGCGCTCCACTGGTAATACAGCTACATGGAACCCTATGTCTTTGGACGACCCTCTGTTGGCTCTTGCAGATGCAGCTTCCAGGGAACATTTAAATCCATGGATTATTGGCAACTACACCCAGGAACCCAAGTGTAAGCATAACCGAGTTGGCTTTAGAAAAAACTCATTTCTGTATACTTGGCTTTTATTTCACCAAGGCAGTTCCCTCATGTGCATTCATTTAGCTGCCAAGTACCTGCAGGGTGTAGCAATAGAGATAGAGAAAATGATTATAACAACAAATGGAATTCATTCAGACATCAATGATATAATCAATCAATAGTAAAACACACAATGGACAGAGACTCTGCGTGTCATTTTGTCCAGAAAAAGGAGAGAAAAAACAGTCCTTTTGGATGTAGGAACAAGTTTCCAGTATCATTCCCAAGAGAAGCTTTAGTAATTTTAGTTTCTTCATCGATCTGGAAATAATTTGTCTCCATGAAATTTCTATTTTTTACTGAAACTGCTTGTGGTGAAAATTTCTTCCAGGGGGGGAGGCAAACGCATTCCCTGCCGAGACCACCTCCCAGTTTGCTCCTGTAACGCCAGACAAGGGCATGAAAGTGGAGTCCAAAAAGATCATAGAAATGCAAAATTTATGCACACATTCAAGAAATCAAGAATTTAGTGATGATGGAATTGTTTCCAGGGGAGCTGATGCCAGTGGCCTCCAAACTGATGAAGAACTCCTACAGCGAGCAACAAATTCATCGTTTGCTGTTGGGTCCCCTGTGTTAAAGGAGAATCACAACCCTGACAGGAGAGACAGCGATGTTATTGACCTGAACAGAACACCACAGCAGAAACCAAGGAGGAAAAAGCACAGGCCCAAGGTCATCAACGAAGGCAAACGCAAAGGGCCACAAAAATCAACGACCCCCAAGTCTGCTGCTTCTACTGAAAAGCCAACTGGTAAGAGAAAGTATGTTCGAAAGAAGGCGCTCGGTAAAGCACCAGCAAGTTCCCCAGCAGAAGCAAATGGACAGTCTGCTGATCCAAAGATAATTGAACAGGCCAAGAAGTCTTGCAGGAGGGCCTTAAATTTTGATATAGAAAGGCAGCCTAGAGACAAAAGCTCTAAATGCAGTCCACCTTTTGACTTAGATTCTAAACCAGAGGCACAAACAAGCGCAGCAATAAATCAATCAAAATCAACAGTGTTTCTTGGTCGTGGAATTGAAGTGATGGTGGAAACCACACAAGCAGGCATTGCCTATGACCTTACCCATTCTATAAATCAAATGCTTAAAAATTACGTATCATTGCGGGACAAAGAAGCACCAAGCACATTGTTTCCTGCCCAGACTAGTGAACAACAGGGCAAACAGGATGGAAATTTACAAGAGAAAGGGGTAGATCAAGGGATTGCTCATGATGTACAGGAAGACACGGCACAAATCACTCCAATAAGTCCTAATGGCTCCAATTGCAGCACCAGCACAACTTCGACTTTGGAAGGACAGGCTAGCAGATCAAAGAGGAAGCATTCTGAACAACCAGACACCTGCAGCACAAATCTAACTGGGATTCACTATAATTCTTTGAATGCTTACCAAACCATGCCTTCACTACTATTTCGAAAGAAAAAGAGGTCAGAAAAGGGACAAACTCCAGCCACATCATGCACATCATCCTCAGTGACTGCTACAAAGGACATTGCGATAGTAGAAACAACATGCCCACAGAAGGATCCTGAAAGAGATCCTTTCACACCCAATATCAACTGTTGGATTTCTGCTGCTCCTCGTAATGGACTTCCAGGCAAGCATGTAGAAGAAAGAATAGATCTTCTCAATGACCTGCAAACTTTTGGCTATAGCATAAACCAGACAACAAGATCAACCAAAAAAAGGTCCAGATGTCCTACTAAAACTCGAGATCTGGCTTCAGTGACCAGAATTCCAGGGTGTGCATTGCACCCAACAAACCGAAACAGACTTGTACCAGTGGATTGTAATGGGCAGCAAGTAGGAAACTCACACAGACCTCACATGAGTGTAGAAGCCGTGCTGGCAGAGATGAATGGGACATGGACAACCAAAAAGAGGACCAAGAAGAGAGCTTCTCTGGTTAATTCAGGTTCCTACAGTATAAATGCAGTGCCATATCATGGAAAAATCGTTGTATATAATCAGCACAAATTCTCAGCCAAGGCATTAGGTACTTTTTGTAAGAATTCAAATTTAGACCAAGCTCGTATAAGAATTTTTGAAATCTGAGGAACCTAGCAAATCCGCAAAGTGCCTTTTTAACTTTTACAGCTATTTAATGCAGGTGCTCATCCAGAAGAAATGTGGAAACAAATGTTTTCTGTTGATTCAATAGTCGAGCAATTAAAGCATCTCGACATCAAGAGGGAAAGCAATGACATTGCATTTGAAGAGCGGAATGCACTTGTCCATTATAATATTGGAGATGATATGCGGAATGCACTGGTCCTTTACAAAAGAGATGGCACCGTTGTACCCTATGATGGTTCTTTTGGATCCATCAGGAAGCGACGCCCACGCCCAAAGGTTGACCTAGATCAAGAAACTAATAGAGTTTGGAAGCTTCTAATGGGAAACATCAATAGTGAAGGCATTGACGGAACAGATGATGAGAAGGCAAAATGGTGGGAAGAAGAAAGGGCAGTGTTCTGTGGACGGTCAAACTCATTTATAGCACGGATGCATCTTGTACAAGGTACAGATACAATTTTCTTAAATTTTCTCATCGGGCTTCTCAGTGGAAAGTAGCCAATCACTGATTCAGTAACTTTATAAAATAGAAAGTACTTAGTTCCTGCTGTCAACTAATGCTTAACAATAGTACAAGACCAAGCATAGAGCTGTTAGGATTTCTTGTACTATAAAAGTCTCATTGCCAAGGTTGATAATTCTATCCTCAAATGAGATTTTTCTACCATCAAATTAAAACCAGTCCATCTAGCATACTGAATCGTCTAGAAAATCAGAAGAATATTGAAGGTCAAAATTTAATTAGGAAGAGAAAAGAGCCAAGGTCATAAGCATGGAGCATTTTATATGTCTTGATAAATGAAATCTAAGATGTGCAATTAGCACTTTCACGACCAGCATGATATAGTGACACCAGTCCGCAGCAAAAAATAAGATAAGACAATCCACTATCAAGAAGGAGATATTATTGAAATTAAGAAAGTGTAGAAACAGGCAGGAGATAAAACATCTGCATATTTGAAATTCCAAACAAATTAACCTTGAAACCTCATAAGCAATTCAGTTGAGAAATTCCAGTTACATTTTTTATCCTGAACTTTTCCTCCAAATTTTGGACTCAAATTACTCTTGAACTCATGCTATATCAGTACAATATCAATTACACAGGGGACAGACGCTTCTCTCCGTGGAAGGGATCAGTTGTGGACTCGGTGATTGGAGTATTTCTTACCCAGAATGTCTCAGATCATCTCTCTAGGTAAAGTTGAGTTTCCCATATAATTTTGATACAGTGCATAATTAGAGAAAAGGCAAAAGTAAAACCTCTTATACCATTTATTCATTTTCCTGCAGTTCCGCATTTATGTCACTTGCCGCACGGTTTCCCCTCAAGTCAAAGAACAAGCCATGCTATGATGAGAGGACTAGCTTAGTGATTGAAAAACCAATAGAATTCATACCAGATTCAGAAGAGGGCATAAGATGGAATGAGGTGTCAAATCAATCAATCTGTGGCCAGAGTTCGTTGACTATCCATGACATTGAGCCTGATGAAGAGCAAGAGGTAGTCAAAAGCAGTGAATCCTCTGAAAGTAGTACCGGCATTGTCACCTCTGAAACTGAACCACATACATTCAGTCAATTGATGGCGAGCAGATCAACCATTGAGACCTCCATGACCAGAAGGGTAAGTTACATGGTAGAAGAAGGGACACAAATAATTGATGGAATCTCAAGTCAAAATTCAGTGATTTCTGGCCAAAACTCTGTGAATTCTCCAATTGGGCAAGCTTCTGAGAAAAAAGAATCATGCTCGGAGAACATCTCAGAAGGAGAATATCTCACTGATGGATCAAAGCTCAACAATTATAACGATTGCAGATCTTTCATGGAGCTTCTGCGAAAGGTTGGATCTCCCTTGATGCAAGATGCTTACAGCCAAGGAAATGGCAAGATGGACAGTTTGAATGATCATAAAAGCCCCATAGGAGTGTCCATGGTCGCATCCAGTAATTGTTATTGGCACCTTACTTCTAACTCTGGAGCTGTGAAGGTTGACTGCTTTGATATGATCCCTAAAGAAACACAATATGGTGATATAGCCAAAAACAAAAAAGAAGACAGTGCAAAAGATCACAATGCCCTTGCAGTGGAAACGGCCAGTCAAATTACTGATCAAAATAAGCTGACCTTGATCAATCAAGAAGCATCAAGATCTCCCATGTCAAATAATCAGTCATGCATCGACATTCAAAAAGACAAGCATACGAGTGTCCAGTCTACAGCCATGCCTGTTGAAGACCCCAAAGTCACTGACAATTCATTGATTCAGATGCAAAATAACTACCTGCAGAAAAATCAATACTTACAAAACCTTTCAGGAGAAACCACGCATATAACTGGAAGTACCAGTGCATTTGATAGGCAGCAAAAGAATCGACAAAAAACAACAGAGTCTGAAATGATTGAGTTAGGTTATTCACAAAGTAAGGAGCTCAATGAGATGAAAGCTGCCACCAGAAAAGCAAAAAGCAGAAGAGTTGGAAATGAAATAAGAGATGACGTTGACTGGGATGCTTTGAGAAAAGAGGCAGAAGCAAATGGAAAGAGAGAGGGAACAGAAAACACAATGGACTCACTGGACTGGGAAGCTGTAAGATGTGCAGATGTTAATGAGATTGCCAACACAATCAAAGAGCGTGGGATGAACAACATACTTGCAGAACGGATAAAGGTATACATGTCACAATCAATAACAAAGATTTCTAAAGCATGGTTACCCACCAAAGCTAGAGCCTATCTTAGTTGATACTGACTGGAAAATCCATGCAGAACTTGCTTAATAGACTGGTTAGAGAACATGGAAGCATTGATCTGGAATGGTTGAGAGATATTCCACCTGACAAAGCAAAGTAAGCCGAAAGGATTAACCATATAGCCTGCATCAGTTGAATGCATTAAAATACTACTTCTGCAGTTATCATATAAACATGGCATTACTCCGTTGCTAAGCATATGATATAGTAATTGCATTTTCTTTATTAGAAATATTAAATGCAGTTGCTTGGTTTATAAAACAAGACAAAAAAATATATACTTAATTACAGCTTACTACTGCAGAGAGTATCTGCTAAGCATTAGAGGATTGGGGCTGAAGAGTGTGGAGTGCATACGGCTTCTGACACTTCATCATCTAGCATTCCCAGTAAGCTTTAATCAGTTGGACACACTTCATAAACAAAACAACATACGGATCTCAACTTTTGGCTATTAGAGATCTCAGCCCTAAATATTGCATAACAGGTTGACACAAATGTCGGACGCATAGCTGTACGACTGGGATGGGTCCCCCTTCAGCCACTGCCTGAATCACTTCAGCTGCATCTTCTAGAGCTGTTAGTATTATTAACTGAAAGGCTACTGACGCTAACTAAATGATTATGACACAAGTACTAATGTGCTGATGTGCAGGTACCCTGTGCTGGAATCAATTCAAAAATACCTCTGGCCTCGATTGTGCAAACTTGACCAAAGAACACTGTAGAGAAATATTCCATTTGACATTACCTCAACCATGAATACACTTAATGTACAAATAGAATTAATTATGAATACATTTTACTAATCCATTGTTAATGCATAAACAGGTATGAGCTTCATTATCAGATGATCACATTTGGAAAGGTGTGTTTCATATACTTTAAACTTGAAGTGATATGCTCTTCTTTGTGGTTAATGAAAAGCTCAAGCTAAGGAAGCACTATCTGAGATCATGCAGGTATTCTGTACAAAAAGCAAACCAAATTGCAATGCATGTCCAATGAGAGGAGAATGCAGACATTTTGCAAGTGCATTTGCAAGGTTTGCATATAATTTGTTCCATTTCTTACAATGGCACTGCCGTGTGGTTAGCATGGTAGCAAACAAATGCAGGAATTAGTTCCATAAACCTACCACCATCTAGAACCCTCTTTAGTTTTCATAAAAACTGGAGGTTAATTTTTTTTTAATTGGATCAACTAACCAAAGCTTCAAATGGTTATGGATTATTCAGTTAAGTAAAAATGATGATTTTAAGAAAAAAACCAGCTATAACTTCATAGTTTGATTATACCATGGACAACCATTTCCATGAAGAAAATATTGCAGTTAAGTTAGCATTTACAAATCCCAATTAAGAAACATACCCTGAACAACATTTTCCTTAACATGCATGAAAAGCAAGATTTGTTAACTTATCATAAACTTATTGGATGCAGTGCAAGGCTTGCCCTTCCAGGACCAGAAGAAAAAAGCATAGTGAGTGCAACCGAGAACATATCTGGCCAAAACCCTGCTGTGGATGCTGCTCAACTGCCCCTGCCCCTGCCCCTGCCCCTGC
Organism: Populus trichocarpa; assembly: GCF_000002775.5. Classification (NCBI taxonomy): domain Eukaryota; kingdom Viridiplantae; phylum Streptophyta; class Magnoliopsida; order Malpighiales; family Salicaceae; genus Populus; species Populus trichocarpa. Next base: position 9,069,718 of record NC_037290.2, on the reverse strand, counting down.
CCCAAACAGCTAAACAATCCGAAGGAAGTCAACAGCCAGAAGCAAGCAGGCTCGCAGAAAGCAAATCCAGAATCACCGACTATGAACCTATCATTGAAGAACCATCATCACCAGAACCAGTGTCTACACAAGTAACAGAAAATGATATGGAGGATACATTCTGCGAGGATCCTGATGAAATTCCCATCATCAAACTTAACATTGAAGAATTCACTCAGAATTTACAGAACTATATGCAAGAGAATATGGAACTTCAAGAAGCTGATATGTCCAAGGCCTTAGTTGCTTTAACTGCAGAAGCTGCCTCCATTCCCGTTCCCAAGCTTAAGAATGTTAGTCGGTTACGAACAGAGCACCAGGTGTAAGTAGCAACCTCCTCACTAAAACTGTTTTCTTATTGAAACAGTAGTAGGCAAAATTTAGCTTATGAAGTAAATGTCACCAGCCCCATACAAAACTTGTAACTTTTTCTAAGGGAATCAAAATTAGAACATGATAAAATCTCACCATTCAGCATTGAAGCCAAATGCTTTTCAACACATTTCATGTTGTCCATGATAAAAATAGGCAAAAATCTTTTGCCGGAACTAAAAGGTAAAATCTTCTTGTACGTTCTAATTTTCTCTCTTTCACCATCATGCAGATACGAACTTCCAGATTCTCATCCCCTTCTGCAAAGGGTTAGTTAATTCTGCATCTACTTCATCAGCAATGTTACATGAAATGTGCCCACATAGCCAAACTTCTTTCCTAATTATGTGTTTTGCTTTTGAATCAGTTGGATAGGCGAGAACCTGATGATCCATGTTCATACCTTCTTGCCATATGGACACCAGGTAGGTAAATAACAAAGAGAAACTGCTATGACACATTTCTTTCTGCATAGTGTCAAATTAGCTGAGTTGCTGATGAACTATTCAGGTACTCTATGCCCAATATTAGCTGGGGTAAACTCAGAAATCAAGCAAGCCATGTCAAAACCCTGTGAGATGCTTTTAGGAAAAGGATCTGAGTCCAAGCTTTGCAGGGTTAAAAGCTCAGAAGCATGGGTTGCTTCTTAATACCAAGTCATGATTAAAATACTCACATATAGGTTTGGATCCTCGCATCCTTGGATGTGGGATTCATTAGTTAAGAACGAAAACAATGGTCAACAGAAAGAACAGAAAATCTACAAACAAGCAATCCATTCAGTCAATGATATTGTCCCTCAACAATCATAGTCAAGTCCAGCATCAAAAAGGAATGACTTATTTAAATCAGTCTAATGACCATCTCACTTTTAAGAGAAATGTGGAATTTGTAAATTCCTGCATCAAAAAGAAGTAAAAGATGAGGGATTCCGGAGCTGCACCTAGTGTGTCCCAATCTGTGTCTTAGGCTTTCCATCTGAGGCAAGCAGGCCTGTTTGGATGACCATTAATCTTTCTTCCTCCCCTCTTCTTTTACAAATTTTCATAAAGACCAAAGGTAACAGGTTTGGGTGCATGTGGTTTGCTGCTGGCCATGTGGCACGCTCAAGCTTGACTCGCTTGTCACTGAATAGACTACTAGTAAGCTAAGTGTGATCTCGCAATTCAGGGCTTGTGCCAAGATCAAGAAAAGCTCTTTCAATTGTGGGAGTAGAATAACCTGAACAGTCCAACAACTCAACTCAGCTCAATTGAACACCCTATGCATTTCCCATTATAGCATGAGCAGGCACAAATCACAGGTTTGAAAAATACATGCGATGTTCAATAACAAGTTAATGCAGGCAAAGTTCAGATATGTCTAGGCTATAGTTCTGTAGGTATCTGATCAATTGTGCAAAATCACCCACATTAGGCGAAACAGCAAACTCCATTCAACCACTGGAAAGAAGTTGCAGCTTACATGAATGTGGCAAATTGTGTGATGAGAAAACATGTTTCTCGTGCAACAACATACGGGAAGAAAATTCTCAAATTGTTCGAGGGACTCTCTTGGTGAGAATAAGCATGCCAATATTGCCAATATAATTGTACTCTTGAAAAGACTTCTTAGTGAAGGTTGGAATCCATATAAATTAAATATTAACCAATTGTTCTAACATGTCAAAAACAGATACCATGTCGAACAGCGATGAGGGGAAGCTTTCCCCTCAATGGCACATATTTTCAAGTTAACGAGGTAATAAGCTAGCAGGACACCTTCAGGTGATATAAAGCATCTTTTGAGTTTTGCAGTTTAGATAATGCTAATGACATGTTCTCTATGTAGGTATTTGCTGACCATGATTCTAGTCTGAATCCAATTGATGTTCCTAGAGCATGGATATGGAACCTGCCCAGACGAACTGTGTACTTTGGAACCTCCATACCAACAATATTCAAAGGTATATATATAGTAATGCTGTTATGACAAATGATATGAAATCAATAAATGGCACTCACTGTAAGTTTGGTCTATCAGGTTTGACAACAGCAGGTATTCAGCATTGTTTCTGGAGAGGTAAGTGATAGTGTAGATTCTTCCTTTCTCTATAGCTACCTACTGGCTACTTTAGTTTCAAAACTAGCCATTAGTTCTGCAGTTGTTGCTTTGGTTACCCTTGCGTTCTTTTATTGGAAAAGTTATGGCAAACATGGTGACATGAATATGCATTATTTCATGCCAATGCTTCTTCACTTTAACCATTAGATTAATGCACAAAATCCTGATATGATATAGAATCCTAACATTCTGGATTCCTCAAGGCAGCCTTGTGCTGAACGCTAACCAGCAATAGGTTTTGAGAATATCTCCTCCAAAAACCGATGAGTTTCTCATGTTGCTTTTCTAGTTAGTAAATGAAACCGTTAGAATAAGACTTTATGATGTTTTGATTTAGGCGCATGAGATCTGACAATTTAAAAATGCTTGAGGTGGCACATGGACTTCACCTGTAGATGCAATATCAAGCTTTAGGGATTCTCAGTCATATTGAACTCTGTAATTCAAAAAAGGCAATTAGTTCCCTGAGATGATCATGTATGATGAATGCACACGGAAAATGGAGAGACAATTGTACTAACAATAGAATGAAGAATTTACATGCAGCTCTGAAGAACAGCATCTAACAATGGTACCCTTAACCCTTACACGCAGACATGCAAATAAGCCTTATCTTTCTTTCTGCAAGAAGTACACGTTATGATAGATTTTCCTCAAGACTAGACAATATACAAATGTTCCAAATATTCATTTTTGATTTATTGCAATTCCCCTTTTTTGTGGAACTCGCTTTAAGATTTGCTCATTCTCTATTTTTTTTTTTTATATAAAAAAAAATGAGAATTGCAGGATATGTCTGCGTTAGGGGATTTGACCAGAAGACACGAGCACCCCGACCACTGATGGCCAGATTGCATTTTCCAGCTAGCAAATTAACCCAGACAAAAAAGGGTGATATTAGTGGTCGGTAGATAACACTCATAATTATCTGCACCACAAGCAGAGTGTGACAGGTGACCATGTTTGAGCAACAATAACCAGCGGCAACAAATTCACTCGATTCATAAAACGAGGTGAAAATTTTCAGCTTATGTTGTATGATACCATAACGTAATGTGCATTTGTTATTGACATGGCAATTACTTAGTGATATGCTTGCATTCAAGCATTCTTCACCTGGTATCACCGACATGTGTAAAATAATGCTAACATCATAGTAGCTATGCTAGCCTTTACAAGGACAAGCTTGTGAGGAAGCCGGAAAAATTGATATAACCAGAACTAGAACAACAGATTTAGAAATGCTACAAGTCCTGAAACATCTTCAAAGCATTTCCACAAGGGATAAATAGCAAGATTTGGGCATGGCTTACTGATCATGTTTTGCACAGAGCCGTCCAGACATCCATCGCAAAAGGCATGTTCCGATTTGGGATAGATTGTAGCTGAGTTTGCCTTGCACATTACTGATCATGTTTTGCACAGAGCCGTCCAGACATCCATCGCAAAAGGCATGTTCCGATTTGGGATAGATTATAGCTGAGATTGCCTTGCACATTAAACAGATATTTTGTTAACAAAAATCTATCATTTGCGTGACAAAGATTTATACATAAAACAAAAAATCTACAACACCCACCAGAGATGAGAAATGTGAAGATGATGGAGAAACACAAGATTAGATCCCAGATATTGGTTCAAGGATCGGACTAGTTGACACGGTTAGGATTCGAGAAACAAGAGAGCAGAGGATGATAATGCAACCTTAGCCGCCTTACCGCCCTGGCCTTTTCAACTTCTCCTTCCCTCCTAAACCTATCTTTCCTTTTTAAAAATGTTTGTTTACCTGAGGAGTTTGAGAATAAGATGAAGAGTATTTTTTAAAATAATTTTTATTAAAGTAATTTTTTTTATTTTTAATATTGGTATATTAAAATCATTAAAAGCATTAAAAATGATTAATTTGATATTAGAATGTAGAGTATTTTTTTAAATAATTTTTTACTTAAAAATATATTAAAATATTTTTTTATTTTTAATATTAGTATATTAAAATCATCAAAAAGCATTAAAAACAATCAATTTGATATTAGGATGTAAACTACTTTTTAAAATAATTTTTAGTTTAAAAATATATTAAAATATTTTTTTATTTTTAACAATAATACATTAAAATTATCAAAAGCATTAAAAACAATTAATTTAATGTCCCAAAAATATTTTTTAAAACACCTAAAAACAATAGCAAAAATTGTTTCGTACACCTCCTTTTTACATGAATTAAGGGAACACCTCCTTTTTACATGAATTAAGGGAACGCGGCTGCGGTGGTGTTCCCAAAAAATTTAAATTTTTTTTTATTTTTATTAAAATTTAATATGGTTTGTACGTTTTGGATCGTTTTGATGTGCTGATGTCAAAAATGATTTTTAAAAAATGAAAAAACATTATTGGCATGTATTTTGGCACGAAAAGTTATTTGAAAAGCACCCACAACCATACTGCCAGACACGCTCTAATTGGTACAGTGCGTTGCTATTTGCGTTTTGTCTTGATCATGTATTTTTTATTGGTAAACCCGCATTATAGTTTTACATAAATTCATTGAAAATTCTTTTTTAAAATCTTAATTAAGTAAAAAACTATAACTTATAATTTCTCCTAAATTACTTTTTCATAATGCCAAATAATAGGTTTACTGTGTAGATAGCTTGTGCTCAACCATGGTCCAAGTTAAAATCTTTTAACATAAAAAGAGATGTATGAGCAATCAGTGACGGAGTCACAATGAAAATTAAGGGGCAATTGCCCCCTTAATCCTTTTATTTTAAAATAATTTTTATATTAGAATTTTAATATAATAACTTAACAAGTTTAATTTTTTTTGTATGAACTACTAATTGATCCAAGCTTCTTATTTTTTTGAATTATTGTTCCTGCCTCTTTTTCTTTTACAAAAAATTTTTCAAGTCCTAAACTATTAATTAGTTAAGTAAGTAACCTTTTATACTTTATGTTTTAGGTGAGTTTCTTTCATTTTTTCTATTTATTCCATTGTTTAATTTTAGTTTTATTTCTTAATAATTAGTTATTAAAAATGTTAGAGTTTATGATAATTTATGGATTTGTTAAATTAATGTGTATGGATATTATTATATGCATATGAATATGAATTGAAACGAGTTTTGATGATTTAATATGTATTTTGTTATGAATTTCATATGAAAAATGATTGTGATCAACTTACTAGTGATTAAAAATGAAGTACTGAACAACTCAAAAAATTAGGGACACAATAAAAAAATATATATTAATATTTATATTTAACCCACTTGTATAAAACAACAAGTCAACAAAGAATTGTTGTCAATAATTTCACTAGTCCCTAAAGATTTAGAAATAGATGAATGAAAGTTAATTGTATATATTAAGAAAGAATGTCTTTAATGAAATTAAGAATGAAGTTATTATGAAGCAGTTTCAAAATATGAAAACTTGAAAAGAATAATTATAATGTAAGTTTTTTCATTTTAAAAATATTCTTAAATTAAGTTTGCTTGACATGAGTTAGTACATGCATTTCAAATTGATTTTTTTATATACAACACATGTCTATATAGTATATAATATCAAGTATCTATTAGTAATTTGCCCCCTCATTTAAAATTTTTTGGCTCCATCACTGCGAGCAATGATAGTATTTTTTAAAAAACAAAAATAAATATTGAATTCAGATCATTGAATCGAATGTGTTAAATAAGCTCGTTGATTTAATAATTTAATCATATGAAAAAAAAAGTTGGTGACAATAAAAAAATATATAAAAAAAGACAATGACTAATCGAAAAAATAAACTTTTGTTAATATTATGAAAATATACCTTCTAAATATTTTTAAAATGCATCAACAATACTATTTGATAACAGAGCAAAAATTAAATGAAAATAGGTTAATCTTGCAAAGAGGAAATTAAAAAAAATGAAGCTAGATTACCAATCAAAATAACAATAAAAAAAATGGAGATCAAATTGGATATACAAATTAAATGCAATAAAATATTGAGAGATAAAATTAAAGAAAAAAAATCAACTTCAAAAGGCATTAAAACCAAACATAAATAGCGATCAAAAGAACGATACCTGAAATCGATACAAATACAAACTAATATGACACATTTGATTTTTGAAATAACTGACATGAAATTCAAAGCGAGAAGATAAAAAAGAAAGAAAAGAAGAAAAAAAAACCAATAGTGCTCACTCGCAACCCCTCTATGCACACATGTTTGACCACCAGGAAAAGAATGACATGACATTTCCAATATTATTGTTGAAGGCAATGTTTTACTGCTGGAAAATGTTGTGTGTGCTGCCTAGAGAATGCAAACGCCTCCCATTTGTCAATGTTATTTTTTAATTATATTTGTATTTGTTAAAATATTAAATTGTCCCTCATTAAAATTGATTATTAAAAAAAACATTAGAAAAAATATAAAAACACCCGTTGATGTATGTTTAGTTTTTTTCTTCTTGATTTTAAGAGCAATTTAGTCATTACATTGTGTAATCAAAGTGTAAAAGACCTAAAATCCTTTGGATCTTAGTTTTATTTTTAGTTTATCTAAGTCATTGTATTTTACATCAAAATATCAAAAGACTAATGTATCCCTGATTAATATAATAATAACAAATAAACTACATTAAAAAAAATCATTTTACCTTATAACTAGTTTATTATTTTTTACTGAAATGGGTAAAATTATTTTACTGTTATAATTCACGAAGCATTATCTCACAACCCATGCTGCGCATTTATAGTTTTTTGTTTTAATATCTAATTTCTTAAAACTACCTATTCATACGTTTACTTTAATGATGAAGTATTTTGGCAGCCTGGTCCCGAGCCCATTTATTAATATGCACATGGCTATGAACCTTTGACTAGTACTGTCAGCTATGGCTGCAATAGTTGTGGATGTATTATTTGCTATTGAAATAATTTGATGCTATTATGATATTTAAAATTCAATATTTTCATTTTTCGAAGTTTCATTTTTTATGGCTTTTAAGGGATCTCTGACGGGAGAGCCAAATGGAAAATCATAAGCAATAGCTGCTAAAATGGCTGGTCTTCAATTGTTTTTGGGTCTCCGACGGGATAGCCGAAAGGGATACTAAAATCCCTTTTAGAGGTAAGAAAAAAACCGGAAAACCGATTAAACCAAGAAAACTAGAAAAAAAATAATCGAAAAAACCGAACCGAAAAAAAAAACCGATTAAAATTTTGAAAAAACCAGCCGGTTTGGTTCGGTTTCGGTTTTATAAGAAAAAACCAAAAAAACCGAACCGAAACCGACAAAAACCGGAAAAAAACCGAGCCAACCGAGCCAATCCGGAAAAACCGAACCGAACCGAAACCGTTCGGTTTGACCCGGTTTCGGTTTTTTTTCAAAAAAAAATAATTTCGGTTTGGTTATTTTTTTTGATAAAAACCGAACCGAAAATGATCACCCCTAATCCCTTCTGTGTATGTTTTCTTTCGCGGAAAGCTATACAATTGAAGGAAAATTTTATCTGGTTTTCCTCTTTAAACTTTCCCTCTCTTTTCTTAATTTATGTAAAATACAAGATAACTTGTTAAAATACTAGAGTACCACATGAGAAAAAAATTTAAATTACACTATTTAATATGTTATATTGATAATTTAGCTGTTTTAAATGGTTATAAATACTAATAAAATATTAGTCTAGCGGTTAAGGCACTGCTATATCCTTATAAAGATAAGAACACAAGTTCGATCTCTAATAAACGTACTTATTGGGAGGGGCAGCTACGAATCCCTAACAGGACTAGTCTCACTATTTAAAAGAATGTAAGAATACCCGAATAAAAATAAAAAAAATAGTTATAGATGCCCTTAAAGCTCTATTAAACACCCTTTTTTTGGTTTTTTTGAAAATGCCATGGGTTAACAAAAACAGAAGATAAGGGACAATTTATGTGCTTTGTTTGTCATAAATTATTTCTATTTCTTAAAAAAAATTTGATGTTTGACCTTGCACTTTAAAAACATGATCAACGAAATCTACTTTACGATAAAGTGTGCGTTTTGCAACTCGGTATATATGTTTTTTTAAAATGTTTTTAATTAATTTTTTTATATATATTTTTAACATCAATATATCAATTATAAAAAATTAAAAAATATTAATTCAATGTATTTTAAAACAAAAAAAACTTTTAAAAACAGATTAAACTACAATTTCAAGCACCCTAAAAAAACACCCAAGGTTCAGAGTGAAGAAAATGTTTTTAAATTTTTTTAAAAAATCACTTTCCCTGGACAACTCGACAATTAGAATTGTGCACCACTCATTATTTTTACGTACACCACACATTAATATAGCATTTCACTAGAAGAGGAAAGTCTACATAGCACAAGAAGGAAGACGAACTACATGATGACAGTTAGAGAGCTGTAAATTTAGCTTGGAGGGTGTGGGATTTAAATGAAAATTCAAGAAAAAAGCTAGATAACTAAAATCATTGAAGTTAAAGATGTCCAAGTGAAAAAATAAAAAAAAATCTATTAAACACGAAAATATAAAAGGATCTTATATATTGACGATAAACATTTATAAAAATTGAAAAATAAAGTTAAAACAACAAAAGATGTATTGAATTCATACTCAATATTTTTTTCATTGTACAAGACCCATGAATTATTCTGAAATTAATGTCAGGATTTTAAATAATTTATTTTTCAACAAGGATACGAATTAATAGCAGTTTCGTAGTTGCTTGAAGTATTTATTAAATTGTCGACACTTGCAATTTTAAATGTTTTTGATTGATTTATTTTTGTCGTTTATTTTTGTCGGTTTATAAAATTCATTTAGTAATTTTTATTTGGAAGTTGCAAGTGTCACTAATATTTTATTTTATTTTTTACGGATGTTTTACATGTGCGTGTGATTTTTTTAGGAGGGTATAGTTGTCATTTTATATTATATATCCTAGAAAAAAAAAAAATATTTTAGAGGGGTGATTGTCCTCTGGTTCCATCATTGCATTCTGAAGTGCACGCGAGAAAGTAGAATTTTATAATAAAAAATTACCAAAAAAATCAGTTTTTCAAAAGAGTTGCCAGTGGCACTACGAGATTGGATTTTGCGGGCAGTAGTAGTTTGGACCGGGCTTGTGGAGTTGTGGTGGTCATGAAAGGTGAGTCGTGGTATTGGAAGTTGAAAAAAAAAATGTGTTTTTTACTATTATGTAAATTTTTAATTGAAAATTAAAAAATATATATAAATTAATAAGTTATAAAAAAATTATTAAAACTAATTAAAAAGTGAAAAGTTAATATTCCTTGCCACCAGCCAAAGATCTACACTTATAAATATTTGACCTCGTATTTATTATTTAATTATTTAACCATTAAAATAGATATTTGCACGAAAGAAAATGATTTAAATTTTGGAGAAGAAGTATTTTTCAATTTAATTTTTTTTTCTTATTCATATTTTAGTTTGTGAAACATATTTTTTTTCATACACAACATGGTTTATTGAATAAGAACCAAAGATAATTAAAATAAATATTCAAAAAAGTTATAATGGTTCGAAACATGAAGGAAAAAATGAATCTCTTTAATCAAAACTCCCTTTCTTTACTCACGTGTCTCTCTTTTTATAAAAATATATCTTTTTTTATCAAAATAATATCTTTATATAAAAACTTATCATAAATTTAAAATAAAGTTTTAATAGATAAAAAAATCATGAATCAATAATTTTTATTTACATTGAATATAATTTTTTAAAATAATAATAAAACAATAACAAAGGTATATATTTTTATATCCAGTGAATATTCATGGGCATGTTTCTTAAAAACAATTGCACATTAAATTTATATATAATTATTCAGAAAATAATTACTAATATTATAATAAAAAACTATAATATTATTCAATGACATAATCAAATAATTATTTAAATGATACTCCAATAAATTTATTTAAAGAGAATCTCATTATCGAATGTAAAGAAACAAAAAAAATGATATATATTAGATGAAATACTTTTAAAATAGTTAATAACATATTGGATGATATGCTTAAAAAAAAAACAATAATGAAACGATTTCACATTGACTTGACCCGGACAAACCACGATTAATCTATAATTTAGGGTATGAAACTATGATAACCTTATGGAACCTAAATTAAAATAGATTAGGGGATCCAATTTTAATCAACCAAATATTGAACGTTGAAAATGAAAACAACATTTAAATAACAAAAAGACAAGAAAAGCTATATTTAAGCAAACAAAAATACAATGAAGTATTTAAGCAATCGATTTATTTAATTTAAAACAAAAACTTATATTTAAGCAATCGATTTATTTAATTTAAAACAAAAACTTATTTTTAGAAAAAACTAAATTTAATAAAGAATGACAAATAAAAATATCTAAGATAACCAAAATTATTTTAAAAAATAGTGAAAATCCTATAGAAAACAAATAAAAAAATAACAGAGTCTGGTATCCAATTAAAAGCCCTTGCCAAAGGATAAAATTGGAAAAAAAAACACGAGATTAAAAATATAAAAAGAAAAAACAAATGACTCAGGCGAATCTCCTAATTCCGGGCTCATTTTTTAAATTCACAACCTGTTAAATTGTAGACCCGAGCTCAATCAAGAAGTCCAATTCAATGTTGAAGGATGAAATCATAAAAAAATCGATTTATGAAATTTTCCAGTGTAAAAAAAACAAAAATAAAAAATAATGGAGGATAAAATCGTAGAAATCCAATTTTTTAAATGATCTAAAATAAAATAAACAGCAATATAAATAATGAGGATCAAATTTAAAAAAATTTAAAAAATAAGAGAGGATGAAATTAAAAATAAATTTAATTATATAAAATAATTCAAATAAAAAATCAATTGAAAAAACATGAACTAAATGAGAAGAAAAGATAAATAAAGAAATATTATAAAATTTTAAAAGGTTAAACGTGAAAATTAAAGAAGAGAGATGGAAAAAAAGAAAAAGAAGCAAACTTATCAAACAAAAGGGAATTACGCCCCACACACTACCCATAAAGGTAAGCCTTGCAGTTATAAATCAGAAAACATCAAGGAATGCCGTGTTTTGGTCGTTGTAAGCTTTTTAAACATGGTGGGGTGAACTACTCGGCGGTACGTTCAATGCATAAGCCAACTTTTTTTTTTTTTTAATGTATATTTATTAAAATATAAAATTACTTGTAAAACCATGAATAATAAAAAAAAATAAAATAAAATTACTGAGTTGGCCATAATTAATTATAAAATGAACAAAAAATCCATTAAAAAAATCCAATTATTCCCATCTAACATTTGTTTTTTTTTTATAAAAAAAACAAACAATAATTTTAAAAACTAAAATAAAATGATTGAACTGGCCATAATCAATTTCTAAAACGAACAATAAATCCCGTAAAAAACAATTATTCCCAACTAACATTTTGTTTTAGAAAAACAAGACAATAATTTTACTGTTTTAATCCCCAGTAAATCGATGCATTTCTTCGTGATTTTCCCACACCACGGGCCTTAGGTTATGCTAATTAACGTGGCAGCAGTGGCTGAAGCGTGACGCGTGCAATCAGGTTATCTACCCTTTCACGGAGGACACCAAAAAGGAAAAACAGGAAAATCCCAATCAACATTCCGCCAACGTGTGATGTGAACAAAGTATCCTTCCCTTTTCTAATTTCCACCAGCCTCCCCTCAAAAAGTAACAACCTTAACAAAAAAAAGAAAGACCATCCCTCGTACTAGTCCTCTAACTGTATAAAGTCTCTCAATTGAATCCCCTAGCTACCAGTTTGATCAAATGAACTTGACATCTATGTATTTCTTCTTTATATAAGGAAGCTCCTGTTTGGATGCGGTCTAGATGGAGATTGATAAAATTAATTATTTTTTATTTAAAATTATTTTTTTACATTTTTAAATAGTTTTGATATATTTATATAAAAAATAAATTTAAAAAATAAAAAAAAAAATTATTTTAATACATTAAAAAATATTTTAAAAAACAACCACTGTAAAACTATCAAACACCTTCGAAGACATTAAACATTGCACATGTGATGCTAGTCACGTATTTTCTAATGATATATATTTTTAAAATTTTAAACATAAGAAAGAACACATGTGCAAGATAAATTATTTCAATCATGTCTTAACTTGCCCTTCTAAAATTAATTGAAAGTAATTGTATAGTAATTTCACATGCAAAACCCGAGAGAGCACGTGACTAGTATGTGCATTATATTAACGATATCTCCTGTTATTTTAACAAAAGGACCCAATGTGGGACGCAATTGAGAAAATCGTTAATGGGGTGGACTGATATGAGATTTGCCCTAAATTAAACTATACTAATAAAAACAATTAACTTCTCAACCATGAAGAACAAAAAAAATAATTAAAAAACCCAAAGCATATTACGATCACACCACCAAATAAATCGCACCGCTTTCCTTTCTCTCTCCGACAATGGAATTCTAGAGAGAGAAAAATTGCAAAAAAAAAAAAAAGGAAAAGAAAAACAAGTTCAGGTTCAATTCACCTGTACCAGACTTTGAAGTCAGTCTCTCTCTCTCTCTCTCTCTCTCTATCTATCTAAAGATGGCGGTTTTACTCTTTTTTTAACCTCTAAAGAAAAGAAGAAAAAAATTTCTCAATGGAAATGCCCGGTCGAAGATCCAACTACACTCTCCTTAGCCAGCAGGCAGAAGAGCAACAGCAAGCAGCGGCAGCATACTACGAGTCGTCTCTCTCAGGTGACTCGAAAAACAACAAACTAACAATAAAGCAAGAGAGAAGCTTCGTGGATTGGGAGTCGGATCATAGAGCAATAGCAAATCAACAGCAAGGAAACAGTAATCGAATTGGTTTGTATCCATCCCCTGCAGCGATCGGGTTACAAAGGCAATCGAGCGGGAGTAGTTTCGGAGAGAGTTCGTTATCGGGAGAGTATTACCCGCCGACGACTCTGTCAACGGGCGGAGGAAATGAGATTGATCAGGCGTATGGGTATGAGGATGGGAATTTTGTGAGGGCGGCGGCCAGACCTCCCGTGGATGTATCTGCTAATAATGGATCGTCAGGGAAGAGTTGGGCGCAGCAAACTGAGGAAAGTTATCAGTTACAGCTGGCTTTGGCTTTGAGATTGTCGTCCGAGGCCACCTGTGCTGACGATCCTCATTTTTTGGATCCAGTTCCGGATGAATCAGCCTTGCGCTCCTCTACCTCTAACTCGCCAGAGGCCTTGTCTCATCGATTTTGGGTATGCTTGCTACTTTATTGCCTGATGAGAATAATGTATGGGTGATAAAGAAACGTTGAACTCTTAGATAGCTAGGGAGATGAGGGCAAATTAATTTAGTCGATAAATAATGTTTGAAATACATTCTAAATGATCATGCAATGAAAATGAACCAATAACATGGAAGACGAGATGTGTTGTTTGAGATAATTTGGGGAAGGATTAAGTTTATCATTTTTTGGTTCGCTCATGACAAAAAGCTTAAAGTTCAGTGGTTGTACATCGTTAAGCTAGATCAAAATTCCTTTCTCTTAATTAGCCCTGCTGCAAATTCCTTTCTTCATCATCCCTGTTGCTCTTGGTGGATGATTGCATGGAATTGCTCTCATTTAGTTTTACTGATACTTCTCAATCTGTACCTTTAGATTGAACTGGTGACATGGAAGCAAACTTTACATTAAGCTTGCAGCAGCTGAGTAGACAACCGTTGTCTAACTGTCTTCCAAGTAGTTTCTTCTAGCTTTTGCTTTTGGCGGATCAAAACTCTGGCATCGTTGTATCTATCCTAGCCTAATAATATCATGCATGTTAGTTCATTTTAGTTTAGTAAAGGGAAAGATCAAATATTCATAGTTCCCCTTTTTATTTGGTTCCTCCTATTACAAAATAATAAACCTTGATTATTGGCATTCACTGTGAAAAGATGCTCGTTAATAGTGTAATGCACATCAGGTGAATGGTTGCTTATCATACTTCAACAAAATTCCCGATGGATTTTACCTAATTCACGGGATGGATCCATATGTGTGGACTGTGTGCACTGATTTGCAAGATAATGGTCGTATTCCATCAATTGAATCACTGAAGTCTGTGGATCCCAATGCTGATTCTTCAATGGAAGTGGTTTTGATTGATCGGCGTAGTGATCCGAACTTAAAGGAACTCCAAAATAGGGTCCATGGCATCTCTTGTAGCTCTATAACAACAAAAGAGGTAGTTGATCAGCTGGCAAAACTTGTTTGCAACCGGATGGGGTGAGTTCCAGTCTTTAATTGTGCAAAAATCTAGGAGGTAGCTTTTTAAATAATACTTTGTTCATCACATTTTTATTGCTATCATAAGGGGGCCAGCCAGCAGAGGAGAAGATGATTTCATTTCCATCTGGAAGGAATGCAGTGATAATCTAAAAGATTGCTTAGAATCTATTGTGGTTCCAATAGGCAGCCTATCCATTGGTCTATGTAGACATAGAGCTTTACTATTCAAGGTAAGATCTTTCATATTTTCATGCACTGATTTCTGTTTTTGGTTTCAACAGTTAACAAGGTTATTATTTGCAACTTTTATGTGAGTTGCTGTATTTTAATATTCATCTCAAGTATAATGAAGCATGTTTCTTAACAGTCTGGCTAAAGATTCCTGATTGTGAACTATTTTTTGTAATTTTTTCTTGGTAGCAGAAAGGGATTGACGGAAACTTGTATGATTTGTGTAGGTGTTAGCTGACACCATTGATTTACCATGTCGAATTGCAAAGGGCTGCAAATATTGTAAAAGGGATGATGGTTCCTCCTGTCTTGTTCGGTTCGGGCTTGACAGGTTATTATTTTTTCCTTTTTGCCAGATTGTGGTTTCTTTTTCTTATGATGTATTCCAATTCAACAATTTATCCAACTTAGTCAGTTGGTTTAAATGAAAAGCTAATTAATCCTGGTTAATTATGAGTTATTGACATTCTCTCATCATTGTAGATTTTTCCTTTACATTCTTGTGAACACAACCTCCCTTTTTCTGGGATCTATTCAACTGCTCATTCCTTATTACATGTTAAGAACACCGGAGAAATTCATTTTAAGATTAACAAAGTAGAAACACTGCATACAAATTCAATGTAATCAATATCTTGTGTAAAGGTAAACAAAATTTTTTATATCAATAAATACTAAATTGCCAGTTGCTTGCTTTGGTTTTTTTTTGTTCTCCTTCTTTCTTCCTTCGGGTTCATCAATTGGATCATTCTTTTAATGATGCAATCATGATCTTTTTGGCAGTCTGGGACTTTGGCAACTGCATGTTTCATACTTACAGCTGCAAGTTGCAAGCAACATCTGACAAAGTATGTTTAATTCATTTCAGGGAGTATCTAGTTGACTTAGTTGGGAGGCCTGGTTTTTTATGCGAGCCTGATTCCTTGCTTAACGGTCCTTCTTCCATCTCAATTTCTTCCCCATTGCGCTTTCCTCGAATCAAATCAACTGAAAGTACTGTTGATTTTAGGCAATTGGCCAAACAATATTTCTTGGACTGCCAATCACTTAATCTTGTATTTGATGATGCGTCAACAGGTAAATATTTTAAAAAGAAGTTGTATAAACTACACAAGTCCATATTTCTTTGACCTGTCTCTGGATTTGTTTATTTGGCTTCAACATGCAATTTTTATTATTTGCTTGCATTGAAGAGGGTGTCATTTGTGTTTGCCAATTTCTCATGTCATATGCCCTTCATTGCAAGCTTTAATTAATTGCCCAAAGTGATCGTTTTATAAGAATTTGCTACTTAGATTCTTATATACTGTTATTGCTAATTTCTTGTTTTGCTGCTAAAACTTGGTATTGGTTGATAGATTTGCTTTAGAGCATTGTGTCCATGCATGAGGCAATTCAAATGCATAAAAACCCTTATAAAGTTTATTTTTCCCAACCAATGGAGAAATTATTAATTGTACCTAGTTCACAAGTGAGACCATGAACCAACCAACTATGTGAGGACACAATCATTTTTGTCTTTCCTTTGAATAAAAAAAATCTTTCTATTATTTTAAAGCCATAGTTATTGTTTGTTTATTTTAAAGTTGATGATGTTGTCAAATAAGATGATATATCCTTCCACAATTGATTGGTCCCTAGTTGTGAACATGTTCATCTAATAATTTCTCTGGTAGAATACTTGTACTTATCAAACCAAAGAACCGTACAATTATTTGTTCATTAAAATACTTAAATGTATTGGATGGATTACCTTTCGATGACCTACTTTACTGTAGACATTCCTAATTTAATTTTATATATCCCATCTTGCACAAACTCGCTGACATACATATGCTCATTGCTTTACAATTCAAGAGTTTTAGTTTTTTAGCTTTGTGGAAATTGTTGCAACTACATTTATGAAGCAGATAGACAAGACTGGTTCTGAAAAGAAGTTCATGAAGAAACTCAGAAGCTTCTTATATGAAGCTTCAAGTTGTTTTAATTATTTTCCTAGTTAATTTTGGGTTTTAATTATTTGTTTACTACTTAGCTTAAGACTTATAATTTAATTAGTATTTTATTATTGAAGAATCCTAATGCCAGATGTATTGTATTAATTTGGTAAGTTTTAATTATGAATTCTTTTCTATAAAGGATTTTAGGATTAATATAAATAGGTATATCTAGTTTATTTTGAGATTCAAACTATTTAAACTTTTGATAAAATATCAAAGATTTTCTATATTTCTCTATAGTGTTAGGTCTATAACCTTTGAGCTTGAGAACTCTAGTTTCTACCAGCTATTTGCCTCGTCAATTGGTATCAGAGTAGGTTGGCCTCTTTGATGGATGGAGATGATAACAACCCACTAGGCAATGCATAAGTGGAGGCCCTCTGGGGTGTGTGATCGTTTGGAGCAAGCTATAGTAGATCTAACTCGGTTAATGGGTAACGCAAACAAGAATCGTGAGGAAGAGAGGAACTTGCCTGGAGACTTACCTTAAGGCAGGCCTAACCCCGGACCATTCTTGAAATTCCACCTAGACAACCAATTGTCCATGTGGATGGTATTGGTGGAGACGAATTTGATGAGATAGACCATTGTAACAAACACATGATTTTCGCATCAAGATAGAAATTACAACATTCTATAGAGATTTGGACATAGAAGAATTCATGGATTAGATCGCTGAATGTGATAGGGTTAAAGAGTACTTAGGTTTCTTAGAAGAGAAGATGGTGAAATTGGTCGCATATAACCTGAAGGGTGGAGCTTCTTCCTAGTGGAAACGTCAAACAAATACATGGTTAAGAGAAGGGAGACAACCTATTATGTCATGGATGTACATGAGGCGATTATTGCATGAGAGATTCCTCTCTCCTGACTATAAACAATATTTGTTTTAGCGATACTAGGATTGTTCACAAGATAATAAATTTGTCAGTGGGTATACCGTTGAATTTCAAAGGTTGGCAGAACATAACAAACTCCAAGAGATAGAGAATCAGTAGGTTGCAAGGTTTATCAGAGATTTAAAGTAACAATCCAAGACAAGATTAGAGTATGGATGTTTACGCTCTCGAAGGTAAGCAATATGACGTTAAAGGCTGAGATGCTAATGAAAGAGAAGGTTGGTAGTAGTGAAAGATTTGATAGGTCCAATCCTTCTAGGAGACCATATAATGAGATAAGTAGATTCGGTCCTACTGATAAGGGGAAGGCAGCAAGCCAACTCAAAAGAGATAATGAACAAGTTGAAACAAACAAATTGAACAAACCCCATGCCATGCCAATGATAGCTAAGTGCTTTAAATGTGGAGAACCAGAACACCGTTCTAGTGATTTTAGGAGAGAAATCGGTCAATCTAATTAAAGGGCAGTATGAGCCAGAACCCTCCAATGATAAGGGTGAGCTGTGTGAACTTGATGGGTATGACAAAAGATTTTTATAAGGATGATGATGAGAGACAAACCTATGTGGTTAGAAAGATGCTGCTAACACTAAAGGTTGTTGCAGCGAAACAAGTTATTTCATAACCGTTGCACTATAAATAAAAACTTGTTTGACTTAATTATCTATAATGGAAGCTGTGAAAATATTATTGGTAAATATACTGTTGATAAATTGAAATTACCACAAGAACCTCATCTTGAACCTTACAAGATTGGATGAATTAAGTTAGTGAGAGAGATAAAGGTAAACCAATGATGTAGAGTACCCTTTTCCATTGGGAAGTATAGGGATGAAATGTATTGTGATGAGGTAAATATGGATGCTTGTAGTTTGATTTTTGGTAGGCCTTGACAATATGATGTGGATGCTAAACACCTGGGAAGATATAATTTGTATAAAATTAGAAAGAATGGTGTGAGTTATACTCGTGTCTTTGAAGGGATAATCCAACCCTAAAGCTTTTAAAGTAGAGGGGAAGACTTTCTTACCATAACTAGTTCAGGACTTGAGATGCAAGCAGGGGTATGGAAAACTGGGCAAATTCATGCATTGGTTGTGAAGACATTAGTGGATGAACATGCAAAAAAGAAAAGTACAAACATTCTTGAAACAATTAAGCCTTTATTTGCCGATTTTAAGGAGATTCTACATGATGAATTGCCGGATGGGTTGCCATCGATGAGAGACATTCAACATCATATTGATTTGGTGCCGGGAGCTAGCCTTTAAGTCTACCACATTACTGAATGAGCCCTAAAGAGGGTGAGATATTAAAGAAGGTAGAAGAGCTGTTGAGAAATGGTCAGATTCAAGAGAGTAAGTTCTTATGCATTTTCAGCATTGTTGACTCCAAAGAAGGATGACAATTGGCGTTTGTGTGGACAATTGCGCCATTAACAAATAACCTTGGGATACTAGTTTTCAATCCTCGGTTAGATGACATGCTTGATCATATACACAAGGCATCAATCTTTACGAAGATTGACTTGAGGAGCGGTTACCATCAAATTCGGATTCGGCCAGGTGATGAGTGAAAGACAACTTTCAAGACAAAAGAGGGATTGCATGAGTGGTTGGTTATGCCTTTTGGGCTATCTAATGCGCCAAACATTTTTATAAGGGTGATATATTTTTTCTACGATCTTTTATAAATAAGTTAATGGTTGTTTATTTTGATGATATCTTGATTTATAGTAGATCTGAGATTTGATCACGTGGGACACTTGAGGAAGGTGCTTTAAGTGCTGCTAGAAAACAAATTATACGTGAATATGAAGAAGTGTAGTTTTATGATTGATAAGCTACTGTTTTTAGGCTTTATTGTTAGTACAGATGATATACATGTTAATGATGAGAAGGTCCAGGCCAACCCCTAAAACAGATAATGAGGCTCGTAGTCTCCATGAGTTAACTACTTTTTATTGGTGATTCGTTAGAGATTTCAGTAATATTACGAGACCCATTACTGATTGCATGAAGAAAAGGAAATTTGATTGGAGAAGAGGCAGAAAAGAACTTTGCTTTAATCAAAGAAAAACTAAGCAATGCTTCGGTTTTAGCACCTCTAAATTTTGACAAACTGTTTGAGGTAGAATGTAATGCTTGTGGTGTTGAGATTGATGGAGTTCTATCCTAAAAGAAGAGACCCATGATATTTTTTGGTGAGAAGTTTATTGATGCTAGGTTAAAGTGGTCCATATACAACAAAGAGTTCAATGCTATTTTTTTTAACTCTTATGAAGTGAGAGCATTATCTGATTGGTAAAGAGTTTATGTTGTATTCTGACCATGAGGTGTTGGGATTTTTACATAATTAAAGAAGAATAAGTAATGACATGTATGCAAGATGGGTTACTTACCTCCAATGGTTTCCAATTATAATTGTGTATAAGGTTGGGGTTCAAAATAAAGTTGTTAACGCTTTGAGTAGAAGAGCAACCTTGCTGGTTACTCTTAAGGGATCACTGAATTCAATTGTTTGAAAGAGTTGTACGAGTATGATGAGGATTCAGTGAGGTATGGAAGAAGTGTTAAAATCTGCCCGCTGATGACTTTCACATTCATGATGGATTTTTGATGAAAGGTAATCAACTTTGCATTCCTCGGTCTTCATTACAGGAGAAGGTGATTCAGGATTTGCATGGAGGAGTTTTGATTGGTCACTTGGGGTGACATAAGACTACTAATGTTGTCCTTGATGATATTATTGGCCTCACTTGAAACAGGATATTAGTAAGTTTATGCAAAAATATTATATTTGTCAAATTGCCAATGAACTAAGTACAGAATACAAGTCTATATATATGTGCCTCTAATTATTCTTAAATACATATAGAAGGACTTGTCTATGGATTTTGTACTTGGATTACCTCGTGCACAAAGGGATGGATTCTGTATTTGTTGTAGTTAACTGGTTCTCAAAGATGATGCATGACACATTTTATTCCTTGTAAAAAAATGAATGATGTGTCTTCTATTGCTTAACTTTTCTTCCGAGTGGTGGTTCATTTACATGGGTGTTGAAGACCATCACTTTTGATTTGGACAGTAAGTTTCTCGGTCACTTTTGGCATACGTTATGGAAATTGTATGATTCTTCATTACAGTTCAGTAGCACAAATCCACATGTAGATAGGTAGACCATTGAATTGAACACTTGAAAACTTGTTAAAGAGCATTTGCGGTGACAAGCTGAAACAATGAGATTATGCCCTTGCACAAGCAGAATTTGCAAATAACAGTGCTAGACACAGTGCCACAGGTAAATCACAATTTGAGATTGTATATCTACAGTGTCCTAAGCATTTGCTAGATTTGATGCCAATTCAGAAGGGTGTTGGGTTTAAAGTGGCTACGAAGAAGATG
The DNA here is from genome assembly GCF_000002775.5 of Populus trichocarpa. Taxonomy (NCBI): domain Eukaryota; kingdom Viridiplantae; phylum Streptophyta; class Magnoliopsida; order Malpighiales; family Salicaceae; genus Populus; species Populus trichocarpa. Next base: position 9,048,360 of record NC_037290.2, on the reverse strand, counting down.
ACCATGGATGCGCAAGCTACTGTGGAGGATGTGAAGCAGAAGTTGATGAAGACCAATACCAAATATAAGGAAGTTGTTGATATACACTGCGTAGCTAAAGTGTTCAAGGAAGGAAATAAGGTGATGGTGCTCTTTCACAACAAGAGATTTTCCGGTGGGATCGTATAGCAAACTACAACAAAAGAAATATGGTCTTTACACCGTCTTGACGAAGATTAGTGACAATGTTTATGTTATTGATTTACCTGATAATATGAGTATTTCCGGAACTTTTAATGTGTCAATACATTTATTATTTCTATGATGATCAACCTTTGTATCCAAAGCTTAGAGATGACTCAACGAGTCTTTTGCAAGTAGAAGGATTGGCGAGAAGCGTGTCGCAACTACATTTATGAACCAAATAGACAAGTCCAATCTTGAAAAGAGTATGTGAAAAAATACATAAGCATGTGATATGAAGCTTGAAGTTGTTTTAATTATTTTTCTAGTTAATTTTGGATTTTAATTATTTGTTTTCTATTTAGCTTAGAATTTATAATTTAATTAGTATTTTACTTTTTAAGAATCTTAATGCTAAATGAATTCGATTAATTAGGTAAGTTTTAATGAGGAATTCTTTTCTATAAAAGATTTAGATTTTTAATAAAATATAAGAGATTTTCCTTCTTTCTCTACTGTGTTAGAGCCCTAACCTTAGAGTTTGAGAACCAATTTCTATGCACACTATTCGCCGCGTCACGTGAGACTTATTTGATGGTTCTAATCTGCATGCTTTAGCTTCTTTGTAACTTTGATAACCAAAGACCAAGCAGATGGTTGTGTGGTATAATAACCTTCTCTCTTCTCATAATTGATTTTGGAGAAAAAGCCTTGATCTTGGGTGGTAATCCAATCACTTTTGGAAGGATAGGAAGCCATGTTGACTTCTTATGTGTATTTAAGAGACCTCCTTTGTTAAATTAGGTTTTCTTTTTAACTCTTTAGCATGATAACTTAAATACTTCATCAGTGTTAATATGTGTTTAAACAAACAGGTGTTTTGCTTTGAATAATTTAGTTTGGGTTTGATAGAGTATAAAAACAAGTTAATGGTTTGGTTAGTTGGAAAATTTTGTAAGGGTAAATTGTAAAAGTTGGTCAAAGTAGAGATAATTACTGAACAAATTATTCAGTGCAATTATTAAGAGAAGGCACATAAAGTACAAAAAACCATCTATCTCTACTTTTGAAGTAATGGTTTTTCCTTGTGCTTATATGCCTTTTCTAATTTTGGTTCAAGAATTACGTTTAACTTTAGATGGTAGTTGCTGAGTATTATCTTTATGGTTAGTTTGTTACGAACTTCTTAGCCAGAAGCTCACCTCATTTTTAAGTTTAATGTAGATTGATAATTACTAATTTAGTGAATTGCACCTTTTTAAAGTCTGCTAACCATGTGCTTGTCATATGAGCATAATAAACAGGTCATGTTGATGTGGTTTGTGTGCATTTTATATTTCCATATTATTGCCATTAGTTCTTGTCTTTTTCTGTTTTTTTCCAATCCAATCCAATTACAATCATATACATATTCGTTTTGATTTCCTTAGTTCCATTACCCATATGTGATGTATGATATGCTGACCATCAAATTTATTAAACTTTGCTAATATTCCCCCCTCTGCTAGGTAGTATATATGTCTAATTATTGAATTCCCTTGCGAAACTGGAATTTGATTTTGATGTTTCTGTTTTTCTATCGTATCCAAAGTGTAAAATTGGGCTTTTGCATCTATTAGTTTTCCATGTAGTGAAGAAAATGCTAAGTTTCCATTGCTATTGACTGCTGTAATTGCAGGTACTGTTCATGATGGTGAAGCTCCTGGATTTTCCATGTATCCTAAAAAAACTGACAGGACAGACTCGGAAATAAGTAACCATGTGCAACTCCCAAGTAACAGCAATGAAATTTCTCAGTTACCTCTGCCACAGAAAGTTAGTCGGATAAGTAATCATGTGCAACTCCCAAGCAAAGATTCCATGTTTTCTGAAGGTAGTCAACTGCTTTCTGGTAAAACAAGTAAAGAACTTTCACTTGATGCGGAGGATTCGGATATTCCATGGAATGATCTTGTTTTAAAAGAGAGAATTGGAGCAGGTACTTTTCTTGATAGACTTGGAAAGAAAAAAACATGATCATGGTATATTAGCATAGCACCCATGCTTCTCTCATGCCATTATGCTATTGGCCCCAATTTTCTTTGGGAGACTGCACTTATTTTGTGAATGGGTGTATTTTCAGGTTCTTTTGGAACTGTCCATCGTGCTGACTGGCATGGCTCGGTAAGCTTTTCGTATTTTTTTATGCAGTTGCATCACGATAGAAATGGTGAAGCAATGTTTTGCACTCTGATTTCTTCTCTGGTTTCTGAATGTTGATCACAATCCATGATTGGTTAGTGTAGGATATGTTTATATTTATTTGGGGTGGAGATTTTAAGAATGGTTATTTGCCTGACCACTTGATGGAATCTGAAGGAATATGGAAACTTAAGCTATATGGGACAATGTTTAATTTCGGTAAAATCCAAATTAAAAAGGAAAACGAGTTGAATTTTATTATTTCCTTGCCTTTTATCTCAACATAGCATCCGAAGGACTATAACATTCACCTGATCAGATAGTTCTACGGGGCGCAGCTATGGTGTTATGTTCAAGCAATATTGCAGCCTTCAAGTTCTTGCTGGGACTGCAATCAACATACCTAGGATGTATTTTTTATCACCCAATATTTTTGCATTTTTATGTTGCCAAGAAAAGCCTGTCCTCTATCTTGTTCCAATTTTTCTTTTTTATCTGTACTCATCTCTTGCTGCATTACTGTCATTCTTGCATTTGAAAATAGAAGGATGCACATTTATATATATAGTCATTTTTTAGTGGATATTTAAATATTGTTTGCCTTCTCCATTGATTGAATTTTCTTGAGGTCAATTTTAAACTAAATTCTATGATCCAATCTATTGCACAACATTTTGAATATATGTGGTAATTGCAGGATGTTGCTGTGAAAATTCTCATGGAGCAAGACTTTCATGCTGATCGCTTTAAGGAATTTCTGAGGGAGGTGTGTTTTATCTAGAATTGAGTGTGATGTGCACTAAGCTCAAGAATTTTTTTTTCTATTTCTTCGTTTGTATTTGATATGTGAAGCTTCATATCTTTTGTTCAGGTTGCAATAATGAAACGCTTGCGGCATCCAAATATTGTTCTTTTTATGGGTGCAGTTACTCAACCGCCGAACTTATCCATAGTGACAGAATATTTATCAAGGTTCTGTTATTTCTTAGAAACCCCCCTCCTATTTCTTGTATAACGTGGTCTCTATAGAGTAAAACCGTTGTCTGCTTCACTTATTTGAATGTAAATCTTATCGCTGTTGAAGTTAAACCAACTAAATATTTTTGTTTGCACTGCAGGGGTAGCTTGTATAGGCTTTTGCGCAAGTCAGGTGCAAGAGAGGTGCTGGATGAAAGGCGTCGGTTGAATATGGCTTATGATGTGGTATGCATGTGAAAACTTCATGTTTTCTGTAATCTCTTCCTTTTCTATATTTAAACTCGTCATGGGCATTCAATATCAATATCGTCTCCTTGTCTGGGATAGCTAATTGAGTTTTCATTGTTGTTCACAGGCAAAGGGTATGAATTATCTTCACAAACGTAATCCCCCCATTGTCCATAGAGATCTAAAATCTCCTAATCTTCTGGTTGACAAAAAATATACAGTGAAGGTAAGGCTGATAAATCCTTGCATGTAGGGGAAAGACTGCCAATTTCCCATTTTATGATTAGAGAGGAGGGAAACATAATTAAACTCTGTTGCCTTTTGCAATCATGAATTTAATTTGTAATATATGAAGCCTTGGTAGGCTTTGAAGAATATACTGTTAAACAACTGGATCTAGGTAATTCACAGGGCTTGTTATCTTTTTCCCTACATGGTTAGATGCTATCATGTCCTGGTATTGTTGCTTGCTATGGTTTTGCTTTGATTATTTCTGGGTTGTCTCGTAGATGAAAGCTAGCCTGTTCAGGATAGTCATTTTTCTTGCTTGTATGATGCATCACATTGACAATGCTTTGCGAAATTTTTTGTTGACAAGTTCCAATTCAACATGAGTGTTGATGTCATTTACTGCATGATGAAGTTGCGAACTTCAGCACAGTGAAGAGATAGTAGCATCACTTTTTTTCTCTAACAGAATTTCTTTAGTAGATGTAAAGATTAATGCGATATTATTTTATGCCTCAATTAGAAGGATATGTGATTCTGTTAACAAGCGAGCACGTTTATGAAGGAAAATTTGCTTGGCATCTTTTGTTTTCTTTTGTAAGAATTGCTTTGTGTACCAGGGTGTGTTCTGGGGCCTCCAAATGTTGTTTTATTTCTTTTTTCCCTTCTGTTAAGATTTCAGTTTTGTTATCAAGTGCTTCTTTTACTTTGTTACATGTCTTTCCCTTTTGCTTGCTTTGTCTGATCCATTCAGGTTTGTGATTTTGGGCTTTCTCGTTTCAAAGCAAACACATTTCTTTCATCAAAGTCAGCAGCAGGGACTGTAAGTGCAGTAAAACTTAACAACAACAACATGACTGGATCTTTATTTTAAGGTGGCATGGGACACTCTTTATTGAAATATGTGCTTAACAATACCTTTTCCAATTTATTAGCCTGAGTGGATGGCACCTGAAGTTCTCCGTGATGAACTTTCAAATGAGAAGTCTGATGTATACAGCTTTGGTGTAATCTTGTGGGAGCTAGCAACATTGCAGCAACCTTGGAGCAATTTAAATGCAGCACAGGTTTGTGTTATGATAGTTTCATTTTTGATTTGGAAATGATAGAATTTGAATGGGCAGATTATCCCATGTTGGCAATTTAACTCATTATTGCAATTAGGATTAAGAAAAATCTTGGAAATGGATACTCAGAATATTATTAAATGAGACAATATCCCATAAGTGGATGTCTGCATTAATAACAAGTCAGTTGAAACTATAAAAAAGACACCCGCCAGTTTAGGCCTCTCTAATTTATAGGACCCACATATTGTGTTTTATCCTTCCTCAAGGTCCTCAGTTGGAAAGTTGCTTTCTGATGCTAGCTTTTATGCCTAGACATCCCATACAAAATAGATGCCTTTCCCTTCACGTTCCACGCATTTAGCTGAAGTTATGTGTTCATCATAAATGGGCACATGACCTATTTTTAAGGTGTCCACCTCCAGGCTGTAGCAATGGGCTAAAATAGAGCCAGTTCTATTGCTTGAGGGGTGTAGAAGCTGTTTGTGTGCTTTTATTAAAGCTTTTCGAGCTTATTTAGGAGCCAGACCGCTGCATGTGTATGGTTATTGAAGTTGTTTCATTTTATTTAAGTGTTGCAAAATATACCCTCATTTTGGTTATTGTGGTGGCCGCCAGTTCTGCTGTCTCTCATTCACATACCCTCATTTTGGTTATGTGGGATGATTTTATTATGCCTGTATTCATCCTTTTCCTTTCTTGTCTTTTCTTTTCTTTTTCATGGCTGATGCAAGTTCGGTTCCTTGGTACATTGTGTTTTTGCAATCACTGGTGACAATACATTGTTTGAAATCGATTACAAGATATAGATTATGGATATGGATATGGATACTATCTTATAGGTTGTGGCAGCTGTTGGTTTCAAGGGCAAAAGGCTTGAGATTCCACGGGATTTAAATCCTCATGTGGCTGCTTTAATAGAAGCGTGCTGGGCCAAGTAAGTTGCAACCCTTTTCAGTTAACTGTACACACTATTTGCACCCCCATTGTTTTTTATTTATACAAATGGTTTCCTACAGTGAACCATGGAAACGACCTTCCTTCGCCAGCATCATGGATTCATTGAGGTCATTGATTAAACCTCCGACACCCCAGCCTGGTCTTGCGGGCATGACTTTGCTTGCCTGAAGGATTGGAACACCGGCAGTCTTATTTGTGCACATAATACAGCATTCTTTTGAGATTGGTGTCTGACAGGAATAACCACTGTCTAATCGTCTCAGGTGCAATCCAGCTTGCTATGCTAACATTGAATGATGCCTGAATCTGAAGTCAGCATTACCTTTTCTGCTGCGACATGTATTGTTTGCCTAGGTGGGTAAATTGTATAAAGTCTTGTAATTTTGCATGTAAAGTCTGTAACTTAAATTAGCTTTAATGAGAAGTAGCTTCCTCGGCCTAATCTTCATTTGCTATCAGATTTCAATTTTTCACCCGACTTTGCTCGAACAGCTAAACAATACAAGGTAAAATATATCGATAGCTTTTTCATTAATCTCAACTAAGTGTACATTTATTTCCACACATTTAAAAAATCTGTACAACTTGATGCTCTATAAATGAAGGTTTTTAGAGTGTTTTAGCGGTAATAATTGTTTTTTAAAATTATTTTTATTTGAAAATGTATTAAAATAATATTTTTTTTAAAAAAATATTTTTAATATTAGCCCATCAAATTAAATTACAATTATTTAAATATCTATATATAAAAAATTAATTTTTATGAAATGCAATTTGAGCTGTGATGGAAACAAGGTATGATAGGTGATCAAATGTTAATCAACAAACTCACAATATATAAGATCGATGATATCTAATTTCATTATGAATTGTTTCCTTTTAAATTTATTTATTTTAAAGATTTCATTTTAATTAAAAATGAGCTATTCATCATATATGAGCTAGTGAAATTATAACGGATGAATTCTTAGGTATAATTTCTATGGATGCATGCCAATTGGATGAATTTTTCAAGAGCACCTCATTGCATCCAGGTTGAAAAGGATAAATTGTATAAGGTATAGTTGTCCTCTAATGAGTTGTGCTATTAAATCTAAATTAGGGTTATCCGTAAAGAATTATGATAGGGTAGCCTGTGAATATCTACGCGGTGGAGATGATGATATCATATTACGCAATAAAAAGGGTAAACTTGCATATATACGTTATGAATCTGAATATGACCATCAACATCCAAGATAAAATTTCTGTATAAAGATCCCAAAAAAAAAAAGAGGACATTATTAGTTTGAATTGGAAAATTTAGGATTTCTCTATTTTTTTAATTTTTAATTTTTAAAATGTATTTCAAAAATAATTAATAAGATATTACTAGTTCTATAAAATTACCCATTTGAATTTTAAAAAAATTATCTTATTTATTTAAATTATAAATTGAAATTTTGATATATTATATATATCCCAGGTAAATAGCATATAAATAAAATATTAAAAAAATGTGTACGTATATATGAGCAGCCAGCTAGTAGCTAGGTAAGTTAATAATGGTGAGTTTTTGTAAGGAAAATAAATAGTTTGAAGAAAGGTTAAATGCTTTCATATGCTCAGGCTGGGTCAACCTCTATCTTTGTCGTGTGGCGTATATGACAATGACATAACATAAAGATCTTATTTCCCATTGGCCAACGAGTTAGCTTCGCCACCAAGCATTACGACCAGCCACCGCCCCCCTTTTCAAACCCTAAACAGTAATTTCTTGGAACATCCCATCAAAATTATAGACATCGAAGGAAAAAAAAATCTAATCCCATATTGGGCTCCAACTGTCTCCTCATCAGCCACAAAACCACAACTGGCGTCACTGTTTTGGTTTGCTCAGGCCTCAGGGTATGTACCTTAAAATCAATCTATAAATAAATAAATAAAAAGTATTAATTAAGAAATAAAAAGATAAAGTAGATATAAAAATAGTTGGGTATCATTTTCGTAGGGGGGCCTGACAAAATAAAATAAGATAAAAAACTATGGTCGGGAATCCCCAGTGGAATTTGAGAAAAAAGAAAACAAAAAAAAAATGTTTGGAATAACTGTGACCGTGGCCGTGGAAGATGAACTGAACCTTCACCGCCTCTTCCTGAAGATTTTTTTATCGAACAGTTTGTCGGCGATACACAGCCCCACTCCTGTATATATTCATGCATGCATTTTCGATCCTTGCTTGTTCTATTTAAATCTCATCTTTCAAACACTCCTTTTCTGTCAAAAACCAAAGCGTAATGAGCCCAGAAGAAGACGATACATACCCAAAATCACCTCACAAATATTCTTCATTAATGGATTGTCAACAGTCTTCTAGTGCAGGGTCGATATTTGTTGAAGATTTAAGCTTCCCTGCTGCCGCACCTTCTCCTTTAATGGACCTGGAGGCTTTCTCCTATGTAAGCCCGACGACTTCAGCTCATCCAGTATCATCATCGGCGACTGCCAACGAGGTGGATGAGGAAGAGGAGATGCCACGTCCTCTTGTGTGCTTACAGGAGAATCCAGTACCGCCTTTTCTATCGAAAACATATGATCTGGTGGATGATCGGATGCTGGACCCAATAATTTCGTGGGGTTCCATTGGGGAGAGTTTCGTGGTGTGGGACCCCGAGGAGTTCGCCAGGCTTGTTCTCCCTCGGAATTTCAAGCACAACAATTTCTCCAGTTTTGTCCGACAACTCAATACTTATGTGGGTATCGTTTTATATAATATAAATACATACATCTATATTTTTACCAGGCCTCCATTGTGCTATATAATGGTACCGTTTTTTGTATATCTTTTTTTTTTCTATGCTTCCATTTTGGATATTGGATTTGACAATCTATCTTTTGTAGATGTAGCTGATGAAGGTATTTTGTTTTTGTAAGACCTGGGAATGGAATGTGTGTATTTATGGGGAGCATACATTAGTATCTGTCTGAGGTTTCTGAAAAATTCAGCTTGTATAAGATTCTTGTGCAATGGAAGGATTTGTTAATTTATATGTATAGCTTTGCTGTTCCTTGTTCATATCACAAATGGAATACAGGTGGACTTTTGTAATGCTATATGCATATTTGGTTACTGTAATGTTTGGGGTAGTAGGCAGAACCAGAATAATAGTTAGTGATGTAGGATTGTTGTCTTATGTAATATACAAGGTAGATTTAGGGAAATGATGAAAGGTTCTGCATTTGGCTAATATGTATCCCCGAGGTTTTCATCTTCGTACTGCCAACAAATGGACATTCTTCCCCTCCTAAGCATTTATTGGAACGGGGAGTTGCTTGCATCTTGTGCAGGTAGAATTTCAGGTTCATATGTTATTGCTGTTTGCCAGTTTGTCAATAATCTAGCTCATCTATATATTTAAATCAGCTATTGCTTGCATATGAAAATTGACAGCTTCAAATTCTCTTGCATGAAGCCGTATGTATTATGCCAATAATTGTATCCATATCTTGTTTTACATGGACTTCTTTTCTTCATTCATTCATTCTTGAGTTGCTCTGGGTTCAGGGGTTCCGCAAGATTGATACTGATCGATGGGAGTTTGCCAATGAATCTTTCAGAAGAGGCGAGAAGCATCTGTTGAAGAACATTCATAGGCGCAAATCAACACAGTCCCAGCAGGTTGGGAGCCACACGGGGTCTTTAACTGAAGCAGGGAGGTCTGGATTGGATAGTGAGGTAGAAAGATTAAGGAAGGAGCGGAGTGTGATGATGCAGGAAGTTATAGAACTGCAGAAGCAGCAGTCTGGGACTGTTCACGATGTGCAATCAGTAAATCAGAGACTTCAGGCAGCAGAGCAAAGGCAGAAGCAGATGGTTTCGTTCTTGGCAAAGTTGTTTCAGAATCCAGCATTCTTAGCCCGTCTCAAGCAAAAGAAGCAACAGGGAGAGATTGGTTCATCAAGGATGAAGAGGAAGTTTGTTAAGCACCAGCAACACCAACATGCCCTACCTGAATCATCAATGGAAGGGCAGATTATGAGATACATGCCTGATTGGAGAAACATCACATTATCTTCTGTGGTCCCGGATACAAGTCCAGCCTCTATTGATCAATCTCCTGATTATCTCTCAGAAGGCATGGTAGGCCTGGGTCTTGGCAGTGAAGCAATGCCATTACCTGAAATTGTTGCACCTGATGAATTTGCCATCTCAGACGAATTAGGATTGGGACAGGGATTTATCAAAACACCAGAGCAGGTTGGAGAAGGGCAATCAAGCGTGCAATTTGAAGATCCCAAGCTCAAAGGAAAGATTGATATGAGCCCGCAAAATGAGGCTGGTCTTGAATATTTTGTCTCTTTTCCTGAGGATTTGGGGATGGAGAAAAGCTTTCCAGAATTATCTTCCCCTGGCATGGAAAGAATTGTTAAACAAGAGGATGTATGGAGTTTGGCATTTAACACTAGTGCTGGTATGTCTAGTTCTAGCAATGTTCCATGGGATAATTTTTTCGGATATGATATGCCAGAGTTGGGATCAACAGGTGGCTTCTCAGATATCTGGGATATAGGTTCTGGACAAGCAGGAGGAGGTTTGAGCATGGATAAGTGGCTGGCTGATGAAAGTCCCGTTGATGAGTCTGATAGTCAAGCTGGCCAGCCAAAAGATGATAAATAAATGAATATAGACCTATTGGGTTTCATTTACACCAGCACGGTGTGGCCCGTGTAATATAGTTTATAGATCATAGGGTCTAATAATTGGACATCTCTCATGAATATTATTTGATTGAGAACCAAATCTCATTCTTTTAAAGATCCACAGGTTTCATTATAATATTCTTTGGCTTCTTGTATTAGCTATTCTTGTTCATCCATATTCTGTTAGAGTTGGATTAGGTCAGTGTTGCAGATTCTCTCTTCTTGCTACGGATACTCTCGAGTTATGAATATTGCAGGACTGCAACCAGAGACATAGAGCATTACTCTCCTGTTGGGTTTATTATATTTTTGAACATCCTGGTAAGTTTTGGTAATTTGGTTATCTTCTTCTAGTGTGCGTGTGAAAATCATGTAGTTTCATTTGTAATGGTTTATGAGTTATGACCTTGTAGACGATTCATGTGCTTGGTTATCCGCAACTTCAAAATATATATTCTGTCCTGCATGCATTTTTCTTCAAAATAAGTAGTTTCAGTTGGTTCAAGTGTGAATTTATTATTATAATCCTGGTTTATTCAGTGTTATTAGCATGTTTTCTGTATTTAGATTTTTCCCTTGCATTCTTGTGAACACAACTTCCTTTTTCTGGGATCTATTGTACAGCTCCTCTCCTATTACATGTTAAGAACATTGGAGAAAATCATTTCATGTTTGACAAAAAGAGACCCTGCATGCATTTGATACCTTGTTTAAAGCTAAACAAGATTCTTTAAATAAAAATCTGACAAGTCCCAGTTGCCAATTGATTGCTGTGGTTTATAATGCCTTTCTTTGTTACAGCCAGTCTCATTAATCTCGTATTTGATGATGCCTCAGCAGGTAAATATTTTAAAAAGCAGCTGTATAAACTACAAGTCCTTATTTCTGTGACCTGTCTCTGGACATGAATTTTTGACTTTCACACACGATTTTTATTATTTATACGCTGTCACGGGTTTATAAAACAAATATACTTGATAGTGTTATAATTGTGAACTAACGTTAAATAAATAATAGAAATTAAAGGTATGATGGAGCAAATATTTCATGACGGAAAAAAAAGTTGTGTTGGTAATCAAAAACTTAGAGACTGAACAAAATGATTTGCAGCAATCTACAGTGTTTTGTGAGGAAAGATACAATGTTTTCGCCACATGATTTAGCTTTTCTGTTAATAAAAAGCAAAAAAAATTAAAAAACTAAATTCTCTACCAACTTAATATTAAAAAAAAAACTAGCAAAGATAAATTTGGAAGGAAAAAAACCCATGAAAAAAAACATTGTAGCAATGTTTTGTGAGGAAAACTACAATGTATTCCCCAATAAAATAAAATAAAAAACCATTTAGAGAAATATTGTAACAATCCACAGTATTTTGTGAGAAAAACTACAACGTTTTTCTCATATGATTTAGCTTTATTGTAATTATAATTCTTAACCAACTCAATATTCAAAAAAAAATCGACAAAGATAATTTTGAAAAAAATCATATGGGAAAACACTGCAACAATTCACGGTATTTTAAAAAAAAATTACAAAGCTAAATTCTTAATCAGCTCAATATTAAAAAAAAATCGACAAAGACAATTTAAAAAAAAATAACAAAACAAACACCAAAGAAAAGAGAAAAAAATCATGTTGGAAACACTATAGCAATTCACAGTGTTTTGTGATGAAAGCTACAGTGCTTCCCCACATGATTTAGCCTTATTTATAATGACTTGTAATTGTAATTCTCAAATAACTCAATATTAAAAAAATAAAATTGACAAAGATAATTTGAAAAAAATTATAAGAAAAAAAACCATGCAAAGAGACACTGTAGCAATCCACAATGTTTTATGAGGAAAGCTACAGTGTTTTCCCCACATGATTAAGCTTTATTACAAAGTTAAATTCTAACCAACTCAATATTATAAAAAATAAAATCGACGAAGATAATTTTGGAAAAAAATATTACAAAAAAAAACATGAAAAAAACTGGGAAAAAACCATGTGAGGAAAAACTGTATCAATACATAGTGTTTTGTGAGGAAAAACTTGTATTTACTTGTAATTGCAATTCTTAACCAGTTTAATATTTAAAAAATAAAATTGACAAAGACAATTTTAGAAAAAAACATAACAAAACAGAAAAAAATCATGTAGGAAAAAACACTATAGCAATCCACAGTAATTTGCTAGGAAAGTTACAGTGCTTTCCTCACATATTGTAACTGTAATTTTTAACCAGCTCAATATTAAAAAATAAAATAAAAAAAGATAATTTCGAAGAAAATCATAAAAAAAAACCATGCAGAGAAACATTGTAGCAATCAACAATGTTTTAAAGAAAAAAAATTACAAAACTAAATTCTCAATCAGCTCAATATTAAAAAAAAATCGACAAATATAATTTTGAAAAATAAAAAAATAAAAAAGAAAAACTATGTGAAAAAACACCGCAGCAATCCACGTTATTTTAAAGAAAAAAATTAACCAGCTCAATATTTAAAAAGTAAAATCAACAAAAAAAATTTTGGAAAAAAAATATAAATGCAAAAAAAAACAAAAAGTAATTTTGGAAAAAAAATAAAAAAAATAAAAAAAGGGAAAGTTGAAAAAAAATACAAAAATATATAAAAAAAAAATTGCACTGTGAATTACTGTTGTAATCTATAATTCATAATACATTGGGTGTGGAGAAAGAATAATTCCCCCTATCATTTAGTGTTATGTATAATATAATAATGTATAATGTATAATTTGCATTAACAAGGGGTGTAGCGTGTGTTTGCCATGGCTCATGTTTTATGCCCTAAACTGCAAACTTTAATTAACTGGCCCAAGCAGAATAAGAATTCATTACTTAGATTCTGCAAACAACATGAAAAAATAGTCGTCCATCCCTTTGAAGAAATGAAAAAAAATAAAAAACTAAGTACAGGGGCGCAGACTGACGTTTCTGGGCTTATTTTTTAGATGATTCATGCACATTGGGCTATCAAGCCCACACAACTAAGTTTTTTTATTTTTTTTAAAAAAAAATCTATATTTAGATAAAAAAAATCAAATATAAAATTCATTAAACTCAATTGAGTACATCATTTAGATTATAGATCTGACATATTAATCTACAAAGTTTAGGTTAATTTAATAATTTATCGTCTAAATAATTTTTTTTAAGTATGCTAGATTGAGTTTTTTTAAGAATTTTATTTATTTTGAATTTGTATTTGTGATGTATTTTTTTTCTTTGGGATTAATTTTTTCAAATTTTATTTTCACATGACTGTTACCCTCTCATAATCCAGGTTGCAGTTATAACATGTTGACATGATTTGACTCGGGTCACTTTATTATATCACTATATCAATATTTTTTTTATATAAAAGTAGTCATTGTGTAGATATTTAATAAAAAAATCATTAAACCCAGTTGAGTCCATAACTTAGATTACAAATTTAACAGATTAATATGCAATGTTTGGGTCAATCCAATATTTTATTGTTTGCATATTTTTTTTTTTAAAATATGTTAGATTGAGTTTTTTAAAGCATTTTATTTATTTTGAATTTTTATTTGTGATGTATTTATTTTTCTTCTTCTTTAGGATTAATTGTTCAATTTGTTTTTACATGATTGTTACCCTATGATGATCCAGGTTACGGTTATAACATGTTGACATGGGTTGACCCAGACCACTTCAGTATGTTACATGACAATATTTTTTATATGAAAATAGTTATTTTGTAGATTTTTGTTTTCTTCTAATTTCATCATTTAGCTTTTTAAAAATAAAAAATATCCTATTTTTTATCCTAATAAAAAATAATTTTTTTTAAAAAAAACCTATTGGATTTCATGACCCGAATGAAGGACTTAACAAATTAAGTTTTAAACTCTCAGTCGATCAAATATATTATTATCTCAAATATTTATTTTTTTTAATTGAATTTTTTTTAAGTATTTTTGTTTATTTTAAATTGGTTTTCATGATATAAATTAATTAATTTAAATTTGTTTTTTATAAGATTTTTTTATCATCTTGAATTTTTAAAATCTAAACCACATTATTAATGTCCGTCTAATTTACCAGTTTAATATCACCCCCAAAAAAAATACCCATAATATATATATATATATATATATATATATATATATATATATATATATATATATATTTTAAATTCAACCCGTGATGAAGTGGACTAGTGATAACTAAATCATGTATTCACATTAAGGTTGAGAATTAGATATCTACAAACGAGTGAGTCAAGCAGCAACGCAACCATCAAAGCATTTCAGACCACCTCAATTGTTGGAAATTAGATTAAACTCATTAACATGATTTCTAACACTAATGTGTATTTTGTGAGGCGCCTCACCATATTCATGTTTTAATCTATATCATTTTTATGTTTTGCTTGAAAAAAAAGCTAATATGTTGGTTTTAGTTAAATGACCTAGTAACTTGAATCTTCTACCATGTCAGGATCTAGGTTGGCTGTGAAAATAATATGAACAATTGCGTTATTTTTGTAAAAGAGCTTTTCATTCAAACAGTGTTTGCAAATTCACCCTTTCTATCAAAGCTTGTGAGGCACCTTGCTGAAATTCATCCACAGTGTTTGCAAATGCGAGGGTCAAACTTGAACCCAAATCCAATCGTAATACTGAATTTGTAAGAAATCCAAACTCAGAAGGACAAAATTATAATTTTCGAAATCACAGTCTAATGTTAATGAATAGTGGAACCACAGGGACCTTCGATGACCAAAAACCATTATAAAACCAAGCAACTCTAGTCTTATCGCTCTCCGTTTATTTGCGCTGCGCTCCTCCGTCTTGAAAAAACCGAGCTTCACTCTCTTTCCCTCACTCCACAAATCACCTTCTCAATCTCTCTCTCTCTTTTTATATTTTACTATATGTTTTTTGTTTTCTTTTAGTTTCTGTCTGAACAATAGTAATACCTCCAAGTGCTTGTATCCAAATTAATCTTTGTACAAATTAGGGTTAGGGTTTTTATTTTCTTTAGTTCGATTGTTGTATTCTTTTAGATTTGATGATGGTTAACGTGTAACGAAAAGATTGATTTAAGGGTAGGAATTGGGGTTAGGGTTTCGATTTTATTTTTGCACGGTAATGGAAATGGAGAGTACGCGTAGATCCTTCGATAGATCAAGAGAACCAGGCTTAAAGAAACCTCGATTAGCTGAAGAGCAAGCAAACCATAAGGGCCGCCCGTTCACGCAGAGACCGGCAGCTGCACCTGCTGCAAGATATAGGCCTGGAGTTGATAGAGATTTAGAGAGTAATGATTCGAATCGCAGCAGTGCATACCAGCCACAGCCAGTGCCACAGCCACAGCAATACCAGGAGCTAGTGAGTCAGTATAAGACTGCTTTGGCGGAGCTGACTTTCAATTCAAAGCCAATAATCACTAACTTGACTATAATTGCGGGTGAGAATCTCCACGCCGCCAAAGCTGTTGCTGCGACAATCTGTGCCAATATTCTTGAGGTGAAACATAAGTTTTGACTCTAGTAAATTTTGGTTATGGCCCCATTTGTTGTTTTGAATTAAATTGTATGAGAAAGCATTGGGCAGTTCCAAAGAAATCGCGGTAGTAGTAGTAGTATTACTGGTTGGGTGTAATTACAGATTAATGAAAACTTTTCTGATCAAGCACAACTTACAATTCTCGAAGCTTTTTTTTTTTAAAGCCTTTGTTTCACTGTGGGTTTATAAGAATTATGGGGAGCCATAATATGGCGTGTCTGCAAACCATCATCAAAACTAACCATAAATTCAATCGTTGATGTTGCTGTATCTCCTGTGAATTCTACTGTCCCTCCAAGTTTTATGATTGTCCCATAACTTAAATTATTGGAGTGGATATTCTGTAGTTAATGAAGGTTGTTTTATGTTTTTGAGAAGCCAGCGTCATTGAGAATATGGATGGAAAAATTGTATCTGAATCCTAACTGGATAAATTTCTCATATCTTGTGGATGAAATGTATTGATGTATAGTTTTCTGAGAGTTTTTGTCAGGATATGTTGTCCGTCTCTTGAAAGAAATTAACAAATATAAGTTAGCTATCCAGGCACATTTAAATTATTGTTGCCACTCTTTTGTAGAGGTGTTTCTGTTGTATGCATGATTGTTTGTGGATGCTTTAGTTGTAAATTCATCCAAAATAAAAGGAAGGAAAAGCAAGGAGCGCACCTTTCTTTGCCATAGTTTTCTTGAGGCCAGCGGGACTTAAAAAATCAATGTCTGAGAACACAAGGCAATTTCTGCCTGATGTATGGAAGTTATTATGGTGGAGCCTGAGATATTCTGAGGTTTGCAATAACTTAACTACAAGTGCAGCAAGACATACAAGAGAGCTGGAATTGGATCTAAAAGAAAAGGCAAAGGGAGAAGGATTCTTCAATTTGGCTTTGTAAATCAGTTTGGAGTTGGGTGCTGTATGATGCATATTTTAATGCTATAATGAAAATTTATAGGTTCATTTTGACTATCGTGGCTGTCCTTGGACATCAAACATGAATGCCATTTTTTTTTTTGTATCATTCTTTATTTTCTTCTTTTTTCAATTTTGTTTGAGACTTTTCTGTTGCTCGGTAGGCTTCAAATTATTTGCAGATAAAACTAGCTCTATGGATATCATAGTGAGATAGTATACCCGTTGACAGTTTTGAGACATTGCTAATATTCTGAGCAGCTCATAAGTCTGAATGTTAATTTCTTCTTCTGTTTCTTTCTTCTTGGCTGCCATTTATGCTATTCAGTTATTTGTTTCAAAGAATATTGCCCCTGGTGTATTGAATCTCATTACGAAATTAACGTGCAGGTTCCCAGTGAGCAAAAGCTTCCATCTCTTTATCTTTTAGACAGCATTGTGAAGAATATTGGGAGGGATTACATAAAATACTTTGCTGCCAGACTGCCTGAGGTGAGATGTTTGTTCTGCATGTAGACTCTCATCACTCGATGTGGCATTTTTGTAAACGATACCTGTGTATAATATGGTGTTTTATTTAAAGAAATTAGTTAAGAATTCTGTGATAGAATTTCTATAATGGTCTTTGCCACTCTGAATTGTTTGGATGTAATTATTGTCTCGTGTTTTAGTTGTTTCATTTGGCCTACAAGTAGTGCATGCATCCTTTCACAGATAGTTTACTTGATCACCTATTCACCATTGCTATGTTTGTAGGGGGTTACAAGCTCCTTTCTCCATTTATTATTTGGTAGTTATCAATTATTTCTGCATCTTTTAGGTATTCTGTAAGGCATATAGGCAGGTTGATTCCTCTGTACATTCAAGTATGCGGCATCTTTTTGGAACTTGGAAAGGAGTTTTCCCTCCTCAGCCACTTCAGATGATTGAGAAGGAACTTGGCCTTGCTCCTGCAGTGAATGGTTCATCTGCAGGTGCTGCAGCGTCTAGGTCTGAGTCTCAGTCTCAACGGCCACCAAATAGCATCCATGTCAATCCCAAGTACTTGGAAAGGCAGCGCATTCAGCAGTCTAGTAGGGTAAGTGGAATTTCCTAATCAATTTTGGTATTGCTTGACTTTATTCAAAAGTTTCAGTGGCTAGAGCAGACTTTTTTGCACCACCTTTATTTCCTAGTCTTCAGTTTGAGATGTTCTTGTCTTGCTGAATGCGGAGTTTAGATTGCTTCTGTTACTGTGTCAATGCATTAATTGTTGTCCATAAAATTACAGTCAGTGATGGATATTTTTTTGTCGGGGTAGAGTAAATTCCTACAACAAGGATAGTTCTCTAGATGAATCATAGAGAGGACTAAAAAAGGATTTATATATGGAAATATCTATTCTTCTTTTCTATCTTCTGAGTGTTACATGGGGTTTAAAAATGCTAGGCAAGCCTTTTCCCGGGGATTGATATCTGATACAATATTTCTAGTAAGTGATGCCAGCTAATGTGGAAATCAGGTGTTTGGGCAGTGTAGGTGAAAGTGTTTGAAGTTTACTGATCCAATAATGGATTCAGTTCAGAGAGAACGAGGTGAAATTAAGCCAGAGACAAGAAGTCAATATTATTTCCACTCATGACCATTTACAGTCAGAGGTCTTATCTTTATGATATTGGTTGATTACCTTGGCACTCACTTTTCCTACCAATTAACTACCAATTTGTATTGTAACAATCCCACACTTCCCAGCGGGATATTCTCACTAATGTACTAAGATAAAGAAGCAGATAGATTTTTGCAATCAGTTGAACAAATTCCCATATATTTAGTACAGATAAACAAGCAAATAGATGTGTGGTGAACCATAGATACGTTGAATGTTGTGCTTGTGAAAAATTCTGGTGCAGAAATTCTAATGTTGAGTTGACTGACAGATTAGTCGATTCCTTTTCTAGTGAAGTGTTACCTTCCTACTGAATATATCTCTTTCTTTGTCTGGTTTCATATGATAAAGGCAAAAGGAGTGTCTAATGTCCTGACTGTTCCAGTAGCCAACTCAATTGAGGATGTGGAGGGCCCAGACAGAGCTGTCAGTATTGATACTCGACGCCCATGGGTGGATCCTCCTGTTAAAACACAGGTATGTAAAATAATAAATTCCGTTATATTTAACATGAAATCTTGCTAATTTAGTTAGTTTTGCAGACTCTTCAACGCTCACATAGAGAAGCATTAAATGAGCCTGTTCACGAGAAGAAAAAAATTGGTGCCATATATGAGGACTTTGAATATGGTTCTGATGTTTCAAGGAAGTCTGGCTTGGGAATTGGAAGAGCAAGTGGAAGGGTTGCTGAGCAAGGGCAAGGGCAGGAGAACCCATGTTATGGAACTAGCAGCAATGCGGCAGAGCTAATATCTGGGCAAAGAAACGGTTTTAATATGAAGCACGGATTTCCAAATTACCCAGCATCCAAGTCTTCTATGGTTGATTTACATCTACAGCCAACACAGAGAATTGGAAGAAGTGAGACTGGGATATCTGCTAACTGGAAAAACTCTGAGGAAGAGGAGTACATTTGGGACATGCACTCTAGATTATCAGATCACAATGCAGCCGGTCTTTCCAATAACTCAAGGAAAGATCATTGGATTCCTGATGATTCGGACAAAATGGTAAGACAGAACAGATAAGATTCTTAAACTGAGTATTGATACTTCCTGTTTGAGAAATCTATTGCCTGAATGAAAGGAGTAAATAAAAGAAATGTAAAAAAGTTGCATTGGATGTTTAAAATGGAAACCATCATTTTAAAGTTTGCTATTTGAAATGCTATTGGGCCAAGATGTAATAATAATATAAGGTATTCTGGTATGTATATGTTCAATTCATTTTTGATTGACCATGAAGATTTTTAGAAATGGTAGTTTAGATGATTTTGGTCTCAGCAGTTTGTGAGGAGGGGCTGATCCAAATCCTTGTCTCCCACTTTGTTTTAATGTTCAGGATCTTGAAAGACTTGATGGAGAAACTTCTTCAGACTCGTTGTCTACCGAGCAGAAAGAGCATGCTACCATTGGGTCCCGTTTATCCTCACCATGGAAATTGCCAGAGTCCCACTCAACAGATGGATTGATCCTTTCTGGAACTTCTACTACTAACACAGGTCACGTAGAGGGCTATTCAGCCACTGTTGGTGGTGTGGCTACAAGTTCAAGGTCTTCATTGGGCAGGATGGCTGTTCGACCACGCTTGGGTTCATCTCATATTGGAAAGGCAGGCTTAGCGTCTTCCACAAACACATCCTTGTTGTCCACTGAAACCTTAGGGCAACAAAAGTTTCAGTCTCAAGGTGCTGCATCACCATCTGGACAGTCACCCATACGCCAACGACCATCCTCGCCCGCATTTCAAGCATGCTATCCGCAATTGCAGAATTCAGGAGAGCAAGACTACCATCAATCCCAGTCAATGACCCAGCCTGATTATAGGGCTCAATTTTCAGGAAATTTGCTGCCTTCAAATGTTCAGCTTGGTAGCTTGCCAAAATTGCACTCTGAAGATTTACAGGCTCCTTCATTGCCCTCTTTTCAACTAAGCCACCAGCATCGTCTTTCACAGCGACGACAACCAGATTCCAAAGAGTCTGAAGCTTTTGGTCAGATCCAGAGGCCACACCTGCCCCCAGTCTCAAATTTTGGAACTTCATCAACTTCTGTAAGTTCTGCAGCAGACCATTTAAATCCATTTACTGCAGGAACTTCAGGACAATCTAGCACAAGTAGTTTGCTGGCTGCTGTTATGAAGACTGGAATTCTCTCCAAAATAAATTCTGGTGTCGTACCTGATCGAAACTTTCAGGATATTGGGAAAATGCCATCACAGTCAATTATTCAGCCTCCTCTTCCAAGTGGGCCTCCCCCTCAGTTTTCGTTTTCAGAAGCCAGGATTGAATCTGCATCTTCAGCTCCTGCTCAGTCACAAGATAAGTTGCCAACAGTGTCGAATATTTCTCAGAGGAAAGACGAGCGGCCACCACCTCCACTTGGTTCTCCACCTTCATCAGAACAAACTACTGATGCTGTTAATAAAGCCCCAAATCCAATTTCAAACCTTTTGAGCTCGTTAGTTGCAAAGGGTTTGATATCTACATCAAAGTCGGAGACATCATCTCCTTTGCCAACCCAGGTACCTAGTCAACTACAAAAGAAGAACCCAAGCATCACTTCACCTAGCTCTGAACCAATTTCCTCTGCCACTCTGCATTCATCCACAGTAGGTGAAGCATCTATCCCAGAACCTGATACCAAATGTTCTGTTGCACTGTCTCAAACCACCAAAGTGGAAATAGATGATCTCATAGGATTGGAGTTTAAGCCAGAAGTAATCCGAGAACTGCATCCACCTGTGATCAGTTCACTCTTTGAGGACCTTCCTCATCGATGCAGCTTATGTGGCCTTCAACTTAAACTTAAAGAACGTCTTCATAGACACTTGGAGTGGCATAACCAGAGGAAGCCAGAATCGGATGGTATAAATGGGCCAACTAGGGGATGGTATGCTGATTTAGGGCACTGGCTTACTGTAAATGACGGACTTCCATTGGGAGTTGAGTCTTCTTGTCCAATGGATGATTTTGAAGAGACAACGGAATGTGATGATAAAACGGTTCTTGCTCATGAAGATCATTGTGTTTGTGTTTTGTGTGGTAAGCTTTTTGAAGATTATTATTGTGAAGAAAGGAATAAATGGATGTTCAAAGGAGCAGTTCGTATGACGTTACCATCCGGAGATGGTCAGATGGGAACCGCAAAGGAGAGTGCTAAAGGTCCCACCGTGCATGTGAATTGTATATCTGAAAGTTCACTTTGTGACTTGGTACTAGCAAGCGGCATTAAAATGGTAAAGGAGCTTAATCTCTTGAGGTGATACTTGATCTTAGTTGATCTTAGCATGTGTGACCCTTAAGATGTTCTACATCTCTTGAAGGATTGGACCCAATATTTGTCCCTTCTCTAGGGGAAATGTATGGGCTTATTTCTGATCTTGTTTGATTATATCGCCCTTACAATTTGACTGTTGACTTGGGTTATTAGTGTAGTTGGTGGAATACTGTCTAGTGATGTCCTGATCGTGGGTACTAGGTGTGTTCTAATGGTGGGATCCAATCCTTTCTTTTATAATTGAGTACACATCTAGATTGGGTTCAATGTCTGTCAGGTGCTGCAGCCATTTGACTTTATTTATTTTTCCAACTTTACTCATCATCAATTATAACAATGCCCGTGCTTGCTGCTTCTCATGTAGCAGTTCCTGTACACCATCACTAGCCTTTTTTTTCTTATTTCGCTGTTGTTACTGTACTTTTCTCGATGCATTAGAATACTTGTGACTGAGATTAGTATAAGAAAGATGGCTTGCCAGTTGAAAATATTAAGCACTTTGAGCATTCCTTCTTTCACTGATGTTTGTGAGGACCATTTTGTCACAACCTCACCCATCCGCATACTTCTAACACATTATAATTAGTCGGATTACTACTAATAATTAAACTTAGATAATAGCGCTGTCGATAATATACATCTGTTATGACCACTGAGTACTGAACTCATGTATTTTCTTATTTTTCTGATTTGGTCATCATTTGTCATTTTCTGCTGATTCATTGATGGAACCATAATTTTTTGGCAGGAAAAGGATGTGTATGCCTCAACCTGAATCGGAACACCCTGCAGATTGCTCCTATAGAGGGCAATTAGGAAGTCCAGGTTTACAATACATCAGTTTTGTGATTGGGCATGTCATTCTAATTTTGTTTCGCACCAAAATGGTGCTGAGAGTTGTCTTGTACCTTTTGTGCTTCTGTATTTTTTTTTTAGTGTTAATTTATAGTCCAATAGAAATACCTAAATCAGTATTCTTCGCCAATTTGGTTTGTGTGTTCTTTATATGTTTTCTTTTTGAAATTGCCAAGGCTGGTATGAACTTCCACCACCATCCAATGCCCGTAACGCAATCGCAAGTAACTGTGACCAATCCCCGTTCAGCTTCGCATTTATCCGTCATTGTATCATTAGATTGGAAATAATGAAGTAGCTTGTAACTCTTTTATCTTTTCATGTCTTTTGTCAGAAATGTTTGGTGTTGCTATGTTAGTAGTGCTGATCACATGGACATTGTTTGGTAGATTATGATGCATTGCCTGTTCTATTCTTCCAGCTTTATTTGTTTCATAGCCTTCCATGCATTGCTTTTCATTTTTGTTATGGCTTTGATTTCCACAAATTGGCTGTTCGTTTCCCTTGCACCTCAATTCTTTCGCCTTGAAGAGTTTGTGGATTTTTCTTATTTACTTGGATACTGGTCATGTTCTTGGATTGATTTGGCCAATGATATGTTCCAGTTAAATCCAGTTCTTGTTCGATCTGAATTTATGTTTGATTTGCGCTATGAACACAAGCGATTTTATCTACGTTTGATATCAAAGTGCGCTCTTATGACTTGCCATGCAGTTATTTGCTTAGTGTCAAAGACATGTCATCACAAGCTCATGTAGATTTTGTAATTCGTGGGATTCAATCTTGCGCGGTAGCTGATACACAAGTCATGGATCTTTGGGCGCTGTAGCATTAATCGTGGGATCCCATATTTTTTCTTAAAAAATAAATTATGATGATGCAATACATTAGATTTACTTTAGAGAGGGGATTAATCAGTCAAGACCGTGAAAAATAAATAAATAAACGATTTCGTTTCAATTAACTTTTCTGCCAGTTGAGTCCAAAAAACTGTGTCAAAGTTTGTCACTTGTGACAATTTTTTAGGCTCCACGTGGCTCTTGAAGGCATTAGTGTTGTTAGATCACAAATTTAGCTGCTTGTTTAGTAGCTTGAAGTGGATTTCTTACCCTTGGAAAAATGCCTTGAGTCCATTTGGCCTGCATTCCTGCTGCTTCGCATAACATTGTTTCCACTATTTTTGCCCCTTCAAATGTCTACATCAGTTCACTATTTTGAAAAGAAGCCTCCAGACCCTACTCAATGCGTGGTGAAGGCAAAGAAGGCCTCAAATGAACATGTCTCCCTATTCCGATCGGTCAACAGAGCAGGTTTTAGCTTATGGTAAACCCTACGTCTTGGTCCCCTCGGCTTGCCTGCAGGAATGGGAGGGATGCCCTTATTCATAGCCATTGTGAATTAGCAAATTCAGCCTCCAATTTGCAAAGCTGAGGCAATGGCCCGTAGGGCAGCGATCAGATGGATAACAAATAGAGGTTTAAGTGATGTTCGGCTGGAATGTGTTTGTGGAGGCCATTACTGTAGCAGAGAAGCACAGGTTCCTTGGGAAATAGCTGTTATCGTTGAAGAGATAAAGCTCCTTGTAGAAAACTGTAAATTGTTGTAGTTTTTGTCATGCACCTAGAGCAACAAATGCAGCTGCATGTTGGGTTGCAAGCAAATAATTGTACTTCTCTTTTGA
The DNA here is from genome assembly GCF_000002775.5 of Populus trichocarpa. Taxonomy (NCBI): domain Eukaryota; kingdom Viridiplantae; phylum Streptophyta; class Magnoliopsida; order Malpighiales; family Salicaceae; genus Populus; species Populus trichocarpa. The sequence goes on along the minus strand of NC_037290.2, from coordinate 9,023,964 downwards.
GCAATGCATGCTGGGGTAGCCTCCCTCCTTCAGCCATGAACTCTATTTTGTACCAAAATTCAGTTTACAGTTAGTTGAATCATATTCAGATTCTGAAGTTATTGCAGATTCTAAAGTTATTGCAGATTCTATAACTGAAGATTTTGTTGAATCTTCTGCAGATTCTGGAGTTACTGCGGATTCTGTAACTGAAGACTGCACAAGGAAAGAAGACTGAAATCTTGGGATCCAATCTTTACTAAAATCTGTCACCATTATACTGCTGTAATCTACTGTTATTATATTGTTGTAACTGATATTGATCTCCTGTACAATATATATATGTTTCTGTAATCTTATAAAGAAATTAGAGAAACAATCTTCAATCTGTGTAAGCTTCTATTATTAAGCTTCAATCAACGTTCCCCAAAAAAAAAATTTAACAACAGAAAGTGCTCAAATTGTGGAAAACGAGCAGCTCCAATCTGATTATGATGAAAATTATTGTGATAATTTGGTGTCTACCTCCAAATGATTAGGAAGACATGGAGGAAGAGAAGCTGCTCATGATATTTGAATGAACGCTACATATAATATCCTCTTCTTTTGCTTGATATGTAGGGAACCATGATTGATTAATGCTTGAGCTTATGAGAGCTCAGTTATGTGGTTGGTGTGTTTGAATCCAAGACATAGGCTTTGTTCCTCCATATGAAACTCCATGATCTGCTGGTTGACTAAAAAAACTGTAGACGAGTCTGGATCTAGATGGGTTCTGCTGGGTTTTATTTTATCATATTAAAGCTATTGTTATGGTTGTTGTTTTAAAGTATTTTTCACTTAAAAATATATTAAAATAATGTTTTTTTATTTTTTAAAAATTATTTTTGATATTAACACATTAAAATAATCTAAAAACATAAAAAAAAAATTAAAAAAATAATAATAAAAATTTTAAATTTTTAAAAATATTTTTGAAGTACAAAAATTAACATGAACTTTAAATAGCATGTCTTTTAACATTCTTATTGTGCTCTTTTGCGGGTGGCCCTGAATAGAACTCGACCGCCATGCCGTGGTCCCGCCATGCCTTGGTCCCACCATGCTGCTCCTGTGCTGCGCTGTGGGAATTTCCCTACTAGCTAGACGGTGGCTTGACTCCATTAGACTCCTCTTGTGCTCTTTTCCAAGGTAAAACGCTACACTGTGCGGTGGTCTTTTTTTTTTTAAAAAAAAGACAACAATGTTTAAATTATGCATGCAAACATTATTTAAAAAAAATAAAGGAAATTGATGATTCGAGTTATAACATTAGGTGAGATTAGTAAGTTGTTTTTATTCTAGTAAAATAAAATAATATCCTTGATAAAACAAAAAAAAAATACAACTTGAAAAGACATAAATATCCTAAGATCAAAAACTTTGATTTTGTTGATTTTAAAAACATTTTAGTAATTTTATCGTAATCTGAAATATAAAAAATCCACAATACTTGAACTAATTTTATTTTTTTTATCTTCAAGAATAATTTAGTATTTTCACTATTCATGTAAGACAAAAAAGAACCCTGACCACGTGTTATTTAAACAAGAAACAAAAACAAAATAGTTATTTCACTGTTGTATTCCACAACGAAACGTGTCTTCTGCTATTCCCAACCCCCAACCCCCCCCCTCCTTCGGTTTTAGTATATTTGTAATAAATACGTCGTTGGAAGTTAATGGTATTTTAATTACTTGTACGTTTTCTTTTTATATAAGAATAATTACTAGAGCGTTGACCACGGTGGTGGGATGTGACTTGGTCAAGGTCCGATCCCATTGGTCAATGTAGGAATTAAGATACTGTACTTCCTAGCATAATTGGGACTTCGGTGAAGTTGTACGGAGCTGGTTTGATCAAGAGCTCCTTCGGTTCATTTTCTAAAATCCACCATGCAAGAGCATCATTTGGTTTTTTCGTAGAGAGTGGAATTGGAGATCAGGACGGTGATCGTGAGTTCATGGCCACAACATCATCATCATACGGAGCTTGGACCTCTCTCAAGTCTACTTGTGTGGAAATCACCACCGCTTCTTTTGGTTCCGGCTCTCCTGAATGTAGAGATGGGATTTCCTGGGTAGCGACAGCTGCTCCTCTACCGACAGCAGCTCCTCCGGTTGTTAGCCTTCCTAAGACCATACTAATTAATAATGGTTTCGTAGGCTTCTTCTTACAACTTGGCGTTCGGTTATCATCTTCAATCTTGAATCTTGAAAAAAAAATAGAGACGGTGATAGTAAGATATTAAGGACAAGAAACACAAGAAAAAAAAAAAGATATAATTATGTGGGGGGTAGTGGTGTACAAAATAGGATAATTCACTTTGTATCTTGTTTAGTTATAATGAATAAAATATAAAAAATTATTTTATTTTTAATAAATATTATTGTCAAACTTACATATTTGAAAAATAATTCAATATTATTATTTTTTAATTTAGTTTATATTCAATTTTGAGATTAATAATTTTATAATAACCCTAGTTGTAAATATGGGATTGACCTAGCGGGTCGGTTGAGACCCAACCAATTTGAGGCTCAAACTAATTAGAGTTTAAGAAGAAATAGAGGAGAGATTGATCCAATCTAATCCAATCAAAAACTCAGGTCAACCCGCAACCCGATCGACTTAGGATTAAAAAAACTATTGATTTTTTTTTTCAATTTGTTTTCTTAAATCGAGGTTGCTTTCATTTTTTTAAAAAATGGATCAACCTAAGTTGACCCTTCAAATCCATGACCTGGGCCTTGCCCTGTGTCAACTCCCGAGACGGGTTTTAAAACTATAATAATAATAATAACTTTTATCCATATATTGATTTAGATCAACTTCCAACCCGTGACCCCCGCCTTGTCTCTAATTGACCTTCTAGTCTGAGTTTAAAACTATGATAATAACCAATTTTATCTTTATGTTGACTCGGTTAACCTGATTTGACCCTCCTGACCCGTGACCTTGGTTTTTTTCCAAGTCAATTCCTGAGTTAGGATTTAAAATTATGATGATAACTATTTTTTATCGTTATATGTCTTAGTTAGATAATTTTGAAATTAAAAAGTTTTTTTACAACCCTCTCTCTCTCTCTTTATATATATATATATATATATATATATATATATATATATATATATATATATATATATATATATATTACATTTGAAGTTGTAATTTTATTTTTCAATATAATACATGGATTTTTATCCTACAATTTTTTAAAGATTTTCATGTTTTTTTTTCATGAATTTAATGTTTAGATTATATTTTATAGTCTTATGATTTATGAATGAAGATATGATTTATTTTTATAAAATTGATTTAAAAAATGGAATGGGTCAGAGTAATTTACCAAAAAAACAACTTTGGAGTTTTTCCTAAGTAACTAGCCCGAGCATTTGAGGAGGTATTAAAAAACACAATAATACTCTAATTTTCGAGAAAAATAGAGTTAGAAAAAACAAAACTAGAACTTCATGTTTAAAAATATTTTTCCATCTAAAAATTAGTAATATTTCAAATGTATACTAAGAAAAAAACACATTTTATTGGTTCTTCAAAGCTTTTCTTTACAAGTTTTTCATTGGAAAAAAAAAACATGTATAATATTTTTCTTCTATAGAAAAATATCTTTTAACAATGTTAAATATAAAATTAAGTATCTCTACATTATCCAAAAAATCGGAAGAAACACTTTGTTTGCAAGGAGCCAAGATTCGAATTGAAAAATCTTAGAGAAAGAGGACCAAAGGGAAACATTTAAATCCGGTGGGGGCCATGGCCTTGGATCCATCTCTCTCTGGTCTTTGGAATTTCAGAGCATTGCTTTGGAAACTATATTTATTTAGCCACCCCAGGGACCCCACCCCACTGTTTGTTCTAAATAGTTAACCAATGCAATAAGGCCTCGATGCATAGTTATTAAACTATGCTCCGTTATGGGTACGGATTTGAAGTGTCGGTAATGCTCTTCTGAGTAAATAATCCACGTAAATTCATTAATCCGGTCCAAACCTGATTTAATCAAGAAAAAAATTATGACAAAGTTGTTCCAACTTTTTTCTTTTAGTTTTAAGCAATGTATTTTTAACATAAAAAAGAAAGTTCAGGTCGTCGAAAACTTTTTGATAATGTCATTTAACACGATTCAATAAATTGATCTTAAAACCTATTGATCTAACTCCTTACTTAAACCAAGCTTCAAGCTAAAAGCGTGGATGTTGCTTCAATATGATATAATCAACTTAGCGAGTTCAAAGACAACTTGAAAGACCAGTAAAAATATTATTTGACCTTAAAAAAATAATTTAAGATGATATATTTTTTTTAAAAAAATATTAAAATAGTAACGTCTTGGATTAACTTTGATTAACTCGGGCTAACCTGTCAAATTTATGATTTAGGTCATAAACACAACCACAATGAGCAAATCTGGTTGAACCATTTCTCTCTTTTTTTTACTTTTCTTTTTTCTCTCCTCGGTTAGGCCCTCTTTAAGCTTGGGTGAAATGAAATTGGAACTAGATTGATGAATTATTAGATAATTAGAGATAAAACTGAACAAAGATGGCAAAAGGTGTTTGGTGTGTGATATACGCGTAAGTTTGTGAGGAAAGTTGTCACAGTAAGAAGGTGCCTACAACTTTTTTTAGCTTTGATGGTGGTCTTTTTTAATGCTGTTAGAATTATCTTGGCAAGAGCTTCCTTCTACAACGAAGCATGGTGGTGATACAACTCTAATGTATCTTCGGTGACCTCCTTTTCTTTTCTTTATTTTCCTCTTTTAGCTTTTCATTTCTCGCGCCTAATTTCTTATATTCGTCCATTAAGGGACAAAAAAGGCTGCATTTTTTTTTTCTAAATTTCAATTGCAGCTCTTTTATTTTTAATCTTTAAAAAAATAAAAAATTTGAATAATTTTTCACAAAACTAAGCGCTAACCTAATGACAAGATTTTTTCTTACTCCACGAGAACCCCACATCAGCCCATTGAAACATACTATTAAAACCAATCTTGAATAAATTAATATAAAAAAATCAAATTGAAAACAAAAGAGTTGCTATGTGAGTGCAATTATATGTGGATGCACAATAGAAGGACACAAAGGATTGCCTAGCTTTTTTATTTTTTTCTTTAATATGATCCGATCAAGTAAATTGATCCAAGAAATTTAGATATGGAGCTGAGTTTTTAGTTGAATTAGACATGATATTAACCCGGTAAAACCCGTTCGTATCAACCAAGATTCTAATGATATGAATCTTCTGGTCAAACCGATCCGAGTCTATGTGTTGTAACAGAGAAGAACAAAATACTATTATTTTAATAATAAAAAAATTAACTCGAAAACCTGTAAAATGACTTAGAACTCGTATCCTTGTTGGAATCAGTTACAAGACAGGGTCAGGCAACCACCATGTTGGACGCATGACAAAACCCCGGTTTTATTCAAGCTGGATTCTAGCTGGATGCCAACTTAAAAAGGCCATGCAGGCAGGCAGGCTTCACAAAAATCCACAAGCCTAAATATCCTAAACTGGGGATTAATTACAATTTACAAAAGCCAGCCAGCCAGCCAGCCAGCCAGCCAGCCAGCCAGAAAGGGCTAAGCTTAAGATTCCTTTTGGCTTTAACGGCCACCACAAAGATTCCCCTTGTTGTGGGAGGATAGGTACACATTACACAATGATTTTGCAGATATTTCCAACACCATAAAATGTTTCACCTCTCTACGATACTTGCAATTGGGATCCGAGGTGGCCAGCCCTGCCTCCCTCCCTGCCTCACACAGCTCATCCGTTTTATTTCAAGGGATACCATGGATCTCCATATACCAAGGTCTTTTTTTATATATTTATATTTTATGTATTACCTTTTGGACTAAAAACTATACAGATGGATCTCAGGTATTCATATATATATATATTATACAAATATATATCTCAGGTTAGATTTTGATTAGTTTTTAATTGAATTTAATAATATTCATACAATATTTATTACTCATTAAATAAAATAATTATCTATAAAAGCATCCATTCATCATTGAGTTGAGATTGAATTATAATCGCTATTTATTCTTAATTGCTGGCATTTGGTGAAAGTTCTTTTCTTTTCTTTTGTTTTGAGCAAAGCATGATGTCATTAGATGAAAGTACCCATCTTTGCCACTTAATAAAGTTTTCGATTAAAAATATTTTGCAAAAAGAAAAGCTAATAATAACAATAATAATAATAATATGCCAGGTAGCAGTTAGCATGCACGCCTGGCCGTCCACTGACCCTGATGCTAGCTTTCATCAGTCACCGTTGGACGGCCCCACCACGAGATTCCAATGGCCACCTTGATAAAAACCCATGACCTAAACCGTTGATCATTTTTCATAAACATTACTTAATGCTCCATTTAATTAAATAAAGTGCAATTAACGTTAGTTTGAAATTTGAACATGTCAAGGTCCGAAACGGTCCCCCCCACACTCACCCGGAGCTGAGCTGGGCCGAGCTGAGAGAGAGAGAGAGAGAGAGAGAAGAAGGTTGAAAACCATTAACAAAGAAGAGAAGATAATGTCATTTTCATAATATCTTAAAGCACATCTCGAGAAAGCAATTTGAATATTATATTTGATAATCAAAACAAAGAATGGAGGGTGACCTATAAAATACGATTGGTTTAAATATTGAAGGGGCCATGCCATAGCCAGTGTGTGATGCTGGTCAAAAGGGTTAGCGACGCCGCCGCCACTGCCTCTTCTCCTACCTTGCCTTCGCTCTTACGCCTCTCGCTTTCATTGGTCTGATTTCGTGCAGATGATAGTGTAGGTCACCCTTTCTTTCTACTCCACACCAAACCAAACGTTTTCCAGAAGCAGGGGGGTGGGCAATCCTGTACACAAATACACATTTTCATTGCGATTTTGTCTCTTATTAGCTTCCTTGCGCATCTTCTTTGGACGAAAGTTTTATCAGAGAATTTTTCTTTTGGGGCATTTGGTCCCTTTTCATTTTCAGCAAAAAAGCGATTTCATTCTTGTAGTTCAAGTTGCTGATCTGCTTTCTTGTCGATTAGCATTATATTATTGTGTATTTCCAGCAAATGTTAAAGTGGCTATGAGCTAGTCAACTGTGGATGATAGATAGATGCTCCATTCTGTGTGAGTTTAACAATAAATTCATTCACACACATCATACCTTGTTGCTTTTCTTTTTCTTTTTTGTCATGAAATCCCGTAGAACTCCAGCGCATCCCAACAAGAAACATACGAAACGTGTCGTGAGAGAGACAAATCAATGGTGGTCTTGTTTGATGCAAACTTCCATCTATTATTAATTCCATCTCATCCGGGATTATAGCATATTACCGAAAAAATAAATTATTGCTAATTTTATTGGTAATCAAATATATTACTAACAAAATTAAATTATCAAAGATTTACATATTGTTAACGGCAAATCCTCTGCTTTTTTTCGAACTCTATGAAACTTTCTAGAGGACTATAATTATCGGTAGCAAGGTCCTATAATTTATTTCTAAACTATTTAGAACTTTCTGATGGACTTATTATGACGGTCATTTTGTCTGTGATTCAAATTCTATTTGTCATTATGTTAGTATTGTATTTCATATTTTAAAAAAATAAATTAAACAAAACGAAAAAAAATGTTTAGAACTAAAACAAAAAACCAAATTTTTATTATTAATTTAAAAATATTATTGAATACAATTTATTTAGTGGACAAAAGTTGAAGGAGGAGGAGGAGGTTCGTCGGGACTAGGTGGGCGACGAGATAGACCACATGTACTAATAAGGGTTGACAACGAATACTCGAGGACATTCACTTTATCCCTCAGGTTGACCATCTCATACGTAAGTTGGGCCGTCTCGGCACTAAGTCAAGTCGTCTGAGCTTCAACTTGTTCTCTTACAATCACCTAGGTGGTCAAAGATAAAGAGCTTGAACCTGATTGCGAGGAACCAATGGTGATCGTCGCATGAAACACTCAGGCTTCACGTGCTAGATATAAGTGTCCCAGATAGCCTCCGAGATGTGCAGAGGTCTGAAATCCCTCCACATTGCCACATCTTTTCACTTTTCAGCCTGAAAAACCTCTTTCTTTTTCATATTTCTTTAATTTTTCTTGCACCTCATACCAGAAACCACGCAACCTGGTATGTAGAAATAAATTATCGGTTAAGATGATAAAAAATAAAATTTAAACATTTAAAAAAAATATCACATTTTGAATTCAATTTTATCTAATGGCATTGTGATTCTCCCACACCCTCTTGGCAATAGCGCTGTCAGCTTATTCCCAAAAATAAAATTCCTTGCACTTTAATTTTATAAAATAATTATTTTATTATGATTAACAAAGTGATTGAATTAAATACTACAAAAAATTGTTTATGTATATACTAACCTTGATGTTTTTGAACCAAACATCAACCATAAGCTTCTGTTTAGAATTTTTGGAAACCCGACTATACTAAAACAAAGACACTACTATTGACGATTTTATCATTGATGTTATCGTGTGAGCAACCTCCATATTTGTAAATCTGAAATTCCATTCGTTCATTGAAATTAATTATTCAAAAATTATTCATTGTTGTTTATTTTTTAATCATGCAAAAAAGGAAAACAAACTTACATGTTGTGGCCGAGTTTTCATTGAGCAATGTACTTCCTAGTATACATCCTACTTAGAAGGGACACCACCTCTGAAAGGTGGCCTCGCAGGTGTTTTTGACTTAGGTGCCTAGTCATGGTCAACACCTAGCAACTCATGGTAACTAAAAGCGCTGTCAGAAAAACCAAGCTATGGAAAAAAACAAAAAGTAAGCGCAAGAGATTTACCTGGCGTAGAGGCATTAAGGATGAAGACTTGTCTTTGTTGAGGATGAAGACTTGTTTTGTTGAGGATGAAGGTTGAGGGAAGAGAATGAGAAGGAAGATATAGAGAGAATAGAGAAAAAAAGGACACATAGAGAGAGCAATCATCATTAGTTATGGTGCTTTACATTCTATTTATGGAGAAATGAGTGATTGTCAGTGATATGTTGGTTGAAAATAACTATTGGTCAAAACATTAGGTGTCTAATTTGCATAGAAAGTGGTTTGTGTTTGCATTATTGATCATTAGTCAGAAAAGGTGGTGTCAACCATGTATATAAAAATGTGTGCTTGTAGATGATATGTCAGTTAATCATAAAACAATATTGTGTTCATGAACTGTGCATGACACCTCGTTCTAACTTTTTATGGATTGAAAAAATGTTCAGGTGTGTGCATATTATACAATGTATGGTGGAAAAGAGGAAAGAGAGAGGCAGAATATGTGTTCGAGAGAGAGGAGGAGAGAGAATATATGAGAGAAAAATATAGGAGTGGGGAGGAGAAAATTTGGTCGTTTCGGTCTTGGCCCAAACAACATAGCATGGATGGTGGTCACGAGTGGCGTGGGATAGTGATTACACATGACGTAGGGTGTAATCCGCTTGAGCTGTTGCTTGAACAAAATGCTTTCTCTTTCTTTCCTTATTTCTCTCTTTGTTTTTTTTATACACCATCATGTATTGTGTAAATAATCCCCCTTTTCATGTAATCTGATTTTAAAGGACAACTATTTGGCTTCCCAATCAAGTAATGAATATGACACTCCAATTCCTATAGTATTATATTTCCTAATGTTACCCTTATAGTTTTTAAAATACTTCAAATCTACCTTTCTATGTTTGGTATGCAATACCAGGTGCTTTTGAAAAATTATTTTAATTGAAAATATATTAAAATGATGTTTTTTATATTTTTTAATATTAACACATCAAAACTATCAAAAAGCACTTAAAACATCAATTTAATATTTTTCAAGCAAAAAAATAATTTAAAAACACTTTAGAAAGTATGTTAAATTACAAAAACAAACACTAAATAACTAACAAAAACTGACTTTTATAATATTTATTGTAACAAAAAATGACAGTTATCTATCAGTTGTTACTAGCATTGGTGTCTATGCTTCATCGCAAGGTCGGACTAGGTTTTTTTTACAAAAAATAATGTTCAAATGCTGAAATAGGGTAAAGGAAGACAACAAAAATCGATCATGACAAACCTATAGCTATGATATTCAGGGTCGCGCTAACCCGAGATATCAAGCCAAACATGTAACTCAGATCATGAGATTGAAATAACCCGATAAAAAAATAAAAAGAGTTATAAAGCTTTTTTTTTAAAAAAATCTTCTTAACTTTTCAAACCCGAGAACCGGATCATTAGACCCGAAACACCCAATCTAGAAAAACTATAAAGTCCAATTCCCAGTCGATCAAATATTGAAGGATGGAATTGAAAAAGGAATTTCAATTATATAAAAAGATTCAAAAATATAGTAATTAAAAGAATGAGGATCAAAATTAAAATTCAAAATAAATTTTATATTGGATTGAAGGGTGAAATTGAAAAGAAAAATTAATGTAGTAAAAGGACAAAAAAAATCAAAAGAATGAGGGTTAAAATTGACATAAAAAATATAAACAATATTTTGATTGAAGAGTGAAATTGAAAAGAATAATAAATTTTACAAAAAGGTCAAGAAAAAATATAAATCAAACCAACAAGGATCAAATTGGAAAATATAATACAATCAATTTAAATTGAAGGATGAAATTGAAAATCAATAAAACTTTCACAAAAAGGACAACGAAAAAAATTAGAAATTCAAAGAATGAGGATCAAATTGAAGAATATAATATTTGATAAATTTGGATTCAATAATGAAATTAAAAACAAATAAAACTTATACAAAAGATCCAAAACCATAAATGAGAAATTAAAAGAATAAGAACTGAAATTGAAATACAAATAACCAAGTGGGTTAACCTATAATTTTCGAGGAGGAGAGAAAATGAAAAGAAAAGAAAAGAAAGGTCATCGAAAACACGCGCTGCACCAATAAAAAAATGACACGACGACGGTTCCAATGACAAGACAAAAGGGTATTTTTGGATGACTGGAGGTGCCTCACACTCTTTGAGCGTGCCACACGCGTGCACATCTGTTTTTTTTTTAATTTAGCTAAATGCAAACTTTCTAATTAAGAAAAAATCGTTGTGAAAAAACATAAATATCCCTTGACCTCAAACTTAGTTTTTTTTTTCAAGGGTATTTTCATCATTTTATTATGCATTTTAATTGTTTATTATTTATTATATTTGGTCAAATACCAAATTGGCTCTCAATTTAAATTGCAATAACAAAAAAACCATTCTGAAAATACTCATTGATGTTAGGTTTAATTTTTTTGCTTCCAAGAATATTTTAGTTGTTTCACTTTGCAATCAAGATGAGAAAATGCTTATTTATCTCCGGTCAAATTGAAAATGACAAATAGACCTTGTGAAAATACTTCAATACCCTTGAAAACCAGTGTAAATTTTTTATATGAAAAGAAAAAAATATCATGATACTATTCTAGTGAACAGTGCTTCTCATGGATATGGAGCTGCAATATTTTTCCAGGAAGTTTTAAGTTATTTTAATATAAAAATATTGGTTATACATGTAACATGACAATAAAAAGTATTTTAAAAAAGCAAAATAAAACTTCAGTTCTTTCTTGTCTCAAAAAAAACTGGATAGGCTAAATATCATCACTAATAATCATGTTTTTTTAGATTTTATTTGGTTTTATAATAGTGGTTGTTTTTCAAAATATTTTTAGTTTTAAAATGTATTTAAATAATATTTTTTTATTTTTTAAAATTTAGTTTTTACTCCAATACAGCAAAACAATACGAAAACAAAAAAACGATTTAAAGCAAAAAAATGAAATTAATTTTTTTTAATATTTTTGAAACATAAAAAGAAGCTTATTCTTAATTGGATCACGTCAGCAGTTCAACGTATAAATGGCTCAAACTGACCCCGTCCGTTACTTTCTCCATATGGATCGAAAAATCGATACGGACAAAAGCACAAGATACAAGTTTTAACATAAATGAGGAAAAAGGACACACTTAAAATGACATTAATTTTGTCATAAATTTAAATGGTACGGATACTTGTCTTAACCATTGAGCTGGGATTCTATTGAGGATTTTATTTTTTTGGACTCAGTTCAGACTCAAGTGATATTACATTTGGGTATTTTGTTTTTATATTTTAAAATTATATTTGAAAAAAACAAAAAAAATTTATTGTTTTAAATAATTTTTTTTCTATTTTTAGATCTGGTTAATATCAAAAATAATTTTTTTAAAAAAAATATATTATTTTAATATATTTCTAAATAAAAAATTATTTTAAAAAGTAAATATAATTACAATTCCAAACATCATCAAATAAAATATCTTTTCGACCGTGTGCTTGATAAAAAGAGAGGTGATTTTTGTCATTTAAACCCACAAAAATTTGAAACAAGAAGTGCTAATAAATAGACAAATTAGTGGTCTTGTCTCGTGTCAATAACGCTGGACCATGTACATATATAGCTGGAGTTTTCCATCCACCAACGCCCATATCTATACGGCAGCCCTCAGGCGAATTCCATTTCATATGGTAAAAACAAGACAGAAACCGGTGGACTGCGGTGATATTACATGACAGTGACAATAAAAACAATGAATTGTTCATTCACGCACAAAGCATTATGGACGGCACTCTTAATCCTACAGCTAATTATGATTTTCAATTGTAGTTAAAAAAATAATTTAAAAAATAAAGAAAAAAAAAACAGAGTCCAATATTTAAAAGGGTGTGTAAAACTACTGTTTAATCCCTGAATTCTTAATTTATGCAATATTTAACTAATTGATATTCAATAAGAATGAAATATCAATTTTGTTATTTTTTTCATAGTTTTTTTTATATATAATTTATGCAATATTTAACTAATTGATATTCAATAAGAATGAAATATCAATTGATATTCAAAGAGTTATTCAATAAGTGTATAAAAATGATCAATATGTAATTTCTCTATTAAATTTTCTTTCACGATTATAATAATGTTTATTTTAAAAATAATACTTCTAATAAAAAACATATTTTCATTAAAAAAAATACTTGAATAAGGACAAGAAGTCTTTTGTTTTTAAAAAATAATTTTTTTTTATCTTTAGTTCAAGTTACTAGAATATTTATTAGAATTGTAATTAGTTTCTATGCTACGAATCATGTTGTTGGTAACAAAATGACATGTTATAATCAAAACAAAAATAAAAAAATAAATATAAATAAGAGTGGTCAATTTTTACCAAACGAATATATCTTTTAATTTTTAAAATTTTAATCATTACCTTTCCTGCATATTTTTATTTTAATTTCATATAAATAAATAAAAATAAGATTCGAGAAGTGCCGTGTAGCATTGCTTGCTTTTTCCTATGTTTTGTACCATAACTTGTAAATTTTCTTTCTCGATATCACCAGCACCGCGGCGGAGCACGACATCGAACTAGTTAAGATTAATCACAGATCTAGGTTTTTTTTACTGTCTTTTTATTTATTTATTTATTTATTCATTCATGGTAACGAAATAATTAATTCAAAATTTGAAATCTGAAAAGGGTTTCTTAGCTTGTCATGTGGGGTTCAGGTGTATAATTATGTGAGAATGAGACAGACAGCATTTCAAAATTTTCAGGGTCGCATTTGATTCAGTAAAGTTGAAATCCCTAACTTTATCGGTAGGTTGTGGCAGTTTGGTCATTTCATCTACTTGCCCTTTTCTTGTAAAATTCTCAATTTCGGTTTATGAAAAAAAAAACACGAAAACAGAGAGAATAAGCTGGCTTGGCCGCTTTATTAACTTTTTCTAAAGCCAGCCAGCCAGCCAGCCATTTTATCTTTGTTTATATAGAACCACTTGCAACAGAAAAAGAAAAGAAAAAAGAAAAGAAAGAAAGAAAAAGGGAGCAGCTGTGCTAAGCCCATCATATCATAATACCCAAGAAAGCAAAAGCAAAGACACACACACACACAACACAGAGAAAGAGAGAGAGAGACAGAGAGACAGAGAAAGAGAAGGATTCAAGAGAGAAGAAGGGTTTTTTTCTTTCTGGGAAGCTTGAATTAATTAGTTGATGCAGAAAATGGAGCAGCAGCCTCAGCAACAGAACCAGCTAACGGTGCAAAACTCAGGCAGCCTTAGCTTTAGCAGCCAAATGTCTAAAGAAGATGAAGAGATGTCAAGGTCTGCTCTCTCTACTTTTAGAGCCAAAGAAGAAGAGATCGAAAAGAAGAAAATGGAGGTCAGAGAGAAGGTTCAAGCTCAGTTGGGCCGTGTTGAGGAGGAGACCAAGCGCTTAGCCATGATTCGTGAGGTACTACGCACTTCAATTAATTTGTATATTTCTGCAATTCTCTTGATTTCATTCTTTTAATCTCAAGTTTTGTTGTGACTAATTAAATGATATTTCTCACTGATCTAAACCAGCCAAAAACATTGACATGAATTTCTTAGAAACACCTAGGGTTTTGATGCCAAAAGAAAGACTTTTTTCAACTTCAAAAAGTACAGATGCAATTACTAATTTTGGTTTTTTTTTCATAAATTTACTACAAGAACTGACGAGATTAACCTTGCCTGATTAATGTTTTTCAAGTCAACGACATGAAACAGGCTGTGAGACTTAAAAGCTCAAAAACCTCTACTATTAGTACTAATTTTTTTTTATGGATGTAATTGGGTTTTTGCTTTATAAACTGTCCGTCCTTGACATGAAAGATTTGTATTTTTATCTGGTAAAGCTTCCGGGCTTCAATTAATTTATAAATCTACCTGCAGGAGCTTGAAGCGCTTGCAGATCCCATGAGGAAGGAAGTTGCTGTTGTCCGCAAGAAGATTGATACAGTGAACAAAGAATTGAAGCCATTAGGACATACTGTGCAGAAGAAGGTAAAATTTCATATGGATAAAAATTAATTCAATTATCTGGATTTATTTGTGTGTGTGTTATCACCCCGAATGGCACAGGACAATCCATATAGCCTACCCTAACTAGTTAGTTTGCAATTGAGGCTTGGTTGTTCTTGTTGTGTGTGCTGCTCGCTCATGGAGAGGACCATTGAATTGGGATTTATGTTTTGCCGCAGGAGAAAGAATACAAGGATGCCCTTGAGGCCTTCAATGATAAGAACAAGGAGAAAGTACAGCTCATAACCAAATTAATGGAGGTGAGTTTCATATTTGGTTCTATTTATACGAGTTCATGAAACTAAAGCAGAAATAATGGAAATTGAAAGCCTGTATATGCTCTTTTTTTCTAATTTAAATTCCTTATGTCTTTGAGTTTGAACAGCTCGTGAGTGAAAGCGAGAGGTTGAGGCTGAAAAAGCTGGAGGAGCTGAGTAAGAACATAGACTCCATGCACTGATTATAGAGCAGCAGCCTTAGTGGTGATAACTGATTAGGTTTGTGTGATGTATTTAAGGTAACTTTTTATAATTATATATTGGTGTTCTTTCTGGCTTGGTGAATTCTCCTTTGTTTGTTTTAATTAGAAAATATTTGATGAAGTTTTAGCTGATTTAGGAGACGAAATACCTTATAAGCAGGTTTGTAACTAAATGTATCTTGCCTCTGCATTTTGCTTTCTTTCTTTCTTTTTCCGTGTATGTTCAACTTTGTAATGCTGTGTCTTTTAGTTTTACTTTGAGTTTGTTCTGAAGAACGGATGCCAAGACCGTCGTTTTACTATTTTCAACCCCCATGATATGTTAAATAGAAGTTCAAGTGTTTTTCTTCTTTTTTTTGCCCCCTCGTAAGAAATAAATGGAAGTAAAACTTCTGGTGATCATGAGGCCAATGGAATACTGTGAGAGGGTTTCACTTTTGAAGTTGTTCCTTGACATGGAGCCATAAACATTGCTGTTACTTGCTGTGGCCTGTCAAGAGCGCAAGCTACCTCAGTGGTTTGCCTCAGATGGTGCTAATGACAAGCAAGATCGCAATTTAATCGAATTCTATTCGTCCCATATTCTCAATTAATTCCCGGAAAAATTGTGTTTGATCATTTGCTCATATTCCGTTGGTCTCTCGCATAGCTAGAACCTTAGAGATTGGACTCTCAGCCTTCCTGATTAACAGTAAGCCAAGCAAATTTGAAGGAAAGATTGGTTGCCTTGACAATCAGGACGACTGTGTGTTTTATACATGACAATTATACGTCCCGGAATATATGCAAGCCAATCAAATTTGTACAGTGCAGTGCTATGCTATTTTTTTCGTGGGAACTGCGAAGGAAAAATAGATGGTTTCCGAGAAAGGTGTATTTTATAGTTTTATTCTACACCTACTCCAAATACGTAGAAAAAGTACACGAAAGCAAGAGTGTTGATACAATGATGCTTTATTCAATATTAGACTATTATTATTGAAAGAAACTAAAAGAGATATACAACATTTATTGTAGCCGTTTTTCTTGTATCACAATATTCATGTGCACTATGGATTGCAATCATAAATCTATAATGTAATCTATAATGTTTTTTTTTGTTGCTCAAGTGTTTCTTTCAATCTCATCCTTTTAATGCTTCGTTGATTTAGGATCGAATCTTATGGTTTATATTGGATCGCTTTGCTTGAGATTCTGAAAGTGTTGGCAAAAAAACATTGGTGCTTGATTTGAGAGAGAAAAAAAACAAATTTGATTTCATCGATTTCAGACAATTAAAACTTCAGGGATAAAATTGAAACTTTCTAATTTAGAGACTGGTCCAAAAATAAAAAAATATTGGGAAAAGTTGCTTCCGCATGTGTAAGGCCTCCATACTTGGGTGATGTGTGTGGTGGCCTTCGACGTCCAATTCCACTCGTCCATGGTGTCTCAAATCGTCTTGTTGTGGCCTGCCTCCATGTGGCAATGTGCGTGGATGGTTGTCGTCCGATTCGGCTCTAGCAAACCATTCCTGTTTCTTTTTTTCCTATCTCTTTTCTGTCTCATCACCTCAAATTTCACGTCTACAGTCTTTAAAAGATCAAAGTGGCCTGTCAATTTTTTGTTTTTAGTTAATTTTTATTTTTGTCAAATTTAATTATTATTTTAATTGTTATTTTTACTATCTATTTTTTTTTCAATTTTATTCTTCAATATTGGGCTTGTTGGTAATTAAGTGTGACATCTCCATTTTTCTTAATTAAGTAATGCACAATTTTGTTTTTAAATTTAGAAAATCACATTTTTTTTTGAAATAATAAGAGTTCACTGTCAGTTAAAATGGTCGATCGGTTCATATTGACACAACCAATCAGTTGATCGAATATTACTAAATTTCATCGATGTCCTTAACGGTAGAACAAACGGTCAGCTGGTTTTATCAATCAAATTAGACAGTAACCAATTTCATTGTTCTTCCTATCAATTGGTTAACCAGATCATTTGGTGATCTTAAACGGTTGATCAGTTTGTGCAATACTTCAAATATCGGTTTTTTTAGACTAATCTTATCTTTACAACAAACGTATATCAATCAACACAAAACCGATCTATTCATTTTAGACCAATACTCAACTCGAATGAAACTTGACTCATTCATTCACTTATCCTTATATCATCTTTCATTGATTTCATGGTGACAACAAATGCAAGTAACATATACTAATAAATGACATACAATGAACTAATTGAAAAGTGTGTGTGTAAAACATCCAAAATGAGTTGCTTCTTTATGTGCCATTACTAATATAACATTTGAAACTTATATATTTTAGTCATATAACATAAGATAATAATAAGAGTTTACAATACAAGAACTTACCTATACAAAATCAAGAACAATTTCCACCTACCAATTACAACAAAAGATTACACACACACACACACAAAACATCCAAAATAAGTTGCTTCTTTATATGCCATTACTAATATAACATTTGAAACTTACATATTTTACTTACATAACATAAGATAATAATAAGAGTTATAATACAATAGCTTACTTACACAAAAATGAGAACAATTCTCACCTATCAACTACAACAAAAGAATAATGATTGAAATTCACTCATGGCGATCCAGCGAAGAACTTGAAATAAAGATCAACATTTCATTACATAAATCTATATTATTACAAAATACTTTATAGCTCCTCATGAACTGCATGATCTTATACAACTTTCCTTCAACTTTAATCTCATTTTTATTGATTGAATAAAAATCATATAAGACCTTCAATGGTCGATCACTCCGGCATTCCTATTTGGAAGCCACTATATGCATTAATCCCAATTGGATACCAATAAATCGGGCTAACCTTTATAGTTGCTAATCATTTCAGCATTGCTATTTTGAAGTCATTCAACCCGGTAATCCTAAATAGATACCGATCAATCCAGTTAACCCTCATGGTTGCCAATCAAGTCAGCATTCCCGTTCAGAAGCCATTCAATCCAGTAATCTCAAATGGATATTGATCAATTTGGCTAACCTTCATAGTTGCCAATCATAATACTTATTTCATTCTTTTCAACTATCTCATCAACTCTCACTATTTATGTCACATACACCAACACAATTGAAACAAAACTAAATGAGAACTTATTAAATTGAGTTGCTTACCAGGTACAAAGTATCTACCTGAAATTTGATTTTGTCAAGCTCCTCCTCGTTATCCCATTCTGAAGTTCTTTTTTATATTAACAGGTTATCCAATTAGTTATTGTCTTGTCGAAACATAATTCATTCATATCATATGTATTTATACAAAAACCCAATTCATTTATTCATCTTGAATATAATCATTCATTTCAAGTTTTTTATATTGATTCATTCTAAATACACAATTTAACCTTTAACTAAATATCTATTCAAGGAATTCAATTCGTAAATTATATGAAAATTCAAACATAACATTAAACAACAATCCATTTGAAACTTCTATTCACACATGAATATACACATATACAACATAATTCCATATATAACACAATTTCAAAACTCCCAATCCATCCCCGTTATGGCCAGCTCTTAGGACGTCCTTGGGTTGTCATAATTTCTTCATGGTTTTACTTCCCCTATACCCTTTTATAGTCCCAATAGGTTAATTTCATGAGAATTTACATTATTCCTAAATTTTCCAATATAAACCCTAGCTCAATTATCATAATTCCCAACTACAACTAATTGAACACTAATTAACTTGTTCAAATGTACTTAGGGCACCTTACCAGACAATTATTTGAGTACCGAATGCAAATCAAATGAATTTTCTTCCTATCCTTCTTCCTTTCCCTCAAAATCAATGTGATTCTCTCTTTACCAGCACACACTCTCTCTTTACCAGCACACACTCTCTCTATAACTCTCTTCTAAGCCTTTGGGTTTGTGTGTTTACCCTTCCAATCCCCTCTATCACTTTTAAACACAAGATCTCATATTTTGTTATGAAGAAGTTTACAAGGAAATAAGAGAATAAAGGAAGATTTTCTTCGTTTTTAGTCGTCAACCTCCCTTTACAAAGGGAGAGCTAAATTCTTTTCTTTTAATTCCCATTATAGCCTTCTCTCATGCCACTTAATTGATTCCGAGTAATTCCTTTGGTTTTCTAGTACAACAAAGTACAAACCCTAGTTAAAATTACCAATATTCGACCTTTATTTAGTGAATAATTCTCTTCCAAATTATATCATTTATTTGATTATCTCATTTTATTTTCAGTCATAATTTTTCACTTCAAAAAATCATTTCATTGATTTCATAACATTGGATCCTTTATCTCATTGTCCTTCCAATATACATCTAAACATATTTATATTGTTGTTTATATATTTTCCATGAATTCATTTCATTTTAGAATTTCATATAGTTTTGAATTACTCAGGGTTTACAATGGGCTAGATAATATTTTTTTTATTTGCTTCCTATGGGGTAATCACGGTGTCATGATCGAATTTGTGGGTTTTTCGAGTTGACCCAAGTTTACTCAGGTTTTTTTTAATATTTTTTCGAATTCATCCTCCACCATTGAGTTGGTCGGGGATTGAGTTTCATAATTTTTTTATTTGTCTTCTGTATGGTAATCATGGTCTTATAACCTGGATCACAGATCTAGAAGGTTCGTTCGGGTTGACTTGGGTCTCATTTTTAGCCTTTTTGTAAATTGATTTTTTTTTCAATTCCATTATTTCACATTATGTTGATTAAGAATTGAGATTTATCATTTCTTTTTATTCCCTTTCTATGGAGTTATCTTGCTCTCATGAATCGAGTTGCAAGTATGACAAATTAGCTTGGGTCGTCTCAAGTATTTTTTTTTGTTTTTCTTAATAGATTTTTTTTTGTAGTTTTGTCCTCTAACATTAGATTGATTGGTAATTGGACTTCGTGATTTCTTTCAGTTTGCTTTCTATAGGGGTTATCATATTCTTATGACTCGTGTAGCTGGTTCGACCGGTTTACCTGGCTCTAGCCTTTTTTTATTCTTTTTTTAGATTGAATTTTTTTTTCAATATCTTCCTTCAACATTAAGCTATTTTGGGAATTAGGCTTTATTATTTTTTTGATTTGTTTTATATAGGTTTATCGGTATATCATAACTCAAGTTATGGATTTTGCAAGTTCTTTATGGTTGGTCCGGGTCAATTTGATTTGTCGTCGTATCAATATTTTTTAAAAATGATGTCATTCAATATGCTATTATCTCATTATTTAAAAAAGATATTGTTTAATATACATAAAATTCTGAATTCATAATTAAGTTGTTTTTTTTAAACTAAAAAACAGGTTAACAACGCTATATATATATATATATATATATATATATAACCATGGCGTAGTGTATACCACTGACCTAGTAAAGATATATACACCCTAATGGAGAATTAAATACTATCATTAGAATTTACTTTTGTATTTGCACTTTTATTGTTAGTTTTTTATTTGAACTCTTTTTCATTACACTAGTTATTTTTTTCAAGAATTTTAAGAAGCCAAAAAAAATCTTCAAAAAGAAAAACAATTATATAAAATAAAATAAAATAAAAATTGCAAAAACCATAACACAAAAAATCAAAAGTTTCTTAAAAAAATAAAATGAAAAATTGTGCCTAAGAAAAATTGCCCTTCAATAACCATCAAATATGTTTTATTAACACATACATCACCTTATTCATCATTGAATATTAGTAGATAATTTTTAATTTACATGATCATTATAGTATTAGCTAATCTATTGGTGATAATTATTTTTTATTTTAGAAAAAAATATTAAATTTTAAAAAATAAATAATGAAGTAGCTAGCATATAAATAAAAGAAAGAAATTAACCAGCGTAAATAAAGAAATTTGAAAAAAAAAAACCCTCGGCATAAGTAAATAAATAACTTACAAAAAGCATGGTCTTTTTATATATATTTTTTTTGAACTTTTTATTTTTTTTTTAAATTGGGGCCACAAAGTTTTTAACAAAAAAATAGAATACCTGGTGTGTGTGTTAAGCAAAAGGATACGTGCTCATACATGTACATGACACCAAACAAGCTAACGTCTCCCCGCAATTTTCTTGCGTTGGATCGCTTAGGCCGGGTATTTGCATCACAGTTCATGTTGGATGTTGGGTCATATATAATTGAAAATAAATCAAATTAAGTTAATCTAATATTAATTCATTTAACGAACATCTCAGCTTGAAAATTAATGTTTCCATTAGATCCTGGTCAAATTAAGCAACTAATTCCTCAGACAGTTCCTCCACCAATAAGCCAACTATACCAAGTTCAATCTCCAACGCTGTCTCTTCCACTTGCTCTCGGTTTCCTTTCCACCCATCGAGCTCCCTTCTAAAATCTTGTCCTACCATCATATCAATGGTGTTGGACTCTACCTCTTTCCATGACTCTAACCTGTTACAGATCCTTTTTGCCATTGATTCTCTGTAGAAAACGTTTCCTCCCCCTTCCTCGATAATGAGGTCCGAGATCAATCTCTTCATGTCTCTTTGTATTTTTCTTGGAAGATAAAAGCTTGATTTACTACGTATTTCTTCTAGGATAAAAGTTTCGATGTTCTTTTCCCTATCTGACGAAATTAACTCATCATCTTCACTGCGTTGCTCTTCTTCCTCAAGGTCACTCACTTCTTCTTCTTCTTCTTCTTCTTCTTCTTGCTCTGCCATTCTTCTCTCCAGTTCAACTGGATCCAAATCTGCCAGTTTCTCAAATCTACGCAGCTTCTGCAATAGCTGTTTCTTTGCTCCTTCAAATGTCAAAAGACAACAGAAATCAATACAGCATACATGTATAAATACAAGGAAAATGGGCATTAAATGCATATACAAATGAATAGTTTTGCAACTTGGGAAGGAACCAAATATACATGTGCAGTGCTGAAACAAACCATACCAAGTACTAAATAATATTATCATCAAACATTTTGGACAGAGACAAAGACTCCAATCTCATCAAATTCATTTATCCTGAATCTGTACGTATAGCAGAATTCAGCTCCCAGTTAAAAAGAAGTATAAAGACAAGAAGCCAAAGTGAACAATTTTGGATCTTTATTTTTCAGTCTTTTCAATCTACAATGGGTTGGGTTAATAGTTATGAAATGGTTGGTATTCGGTGGATGGAGGGTTCCACCACATTTAAGCTACTGTCAAGTGAAAAGATCGGAATATATATATATATAACGAGAGACAGGCCCCGGATCAGATAACAAACACCTGGAAAAGACAATTCGCCACTAAAGAAAGGCCAACTTATTGATACAAATGTGATCATGAATCATGTCACCTTCCTTCACCAAGATGCAGGTCACTAGTAAATTTACTGTCAACTTTCTTCCATTGTCATTATTACTAATTATTTGGTGCTAGGCTGCTATTCTCAATTCAAGTAAATCCAATATATCCTGCTCACTCAGCTAGGTTTAAACATTTGCAAACAAAGCATGTCGCATCTCAAAACAGAAATACTAACAGATTAATGTATTATCAGAATACGATCAATCGAGCTAATCATAACTAAAATGGGTTCCACCAGTTTTTAAGGGAGTTCCAGAATGATGCTTGTGGGTCACTTCTGACAACACTGGATTGGATGTAGGGGCTCGGTATCATATTCTTTACAATAAAAAAGATACGGGTATTAATTGATGTGCACACAACACCTCAAACTGATTTCATTCAACAAAATACGTCTAAAATGTGATTGGCAAGCAATCTATCCAATGGAACCCACCACAGATCATGATCATCGTCATTGCAACAGAAGCTGGGTAGCAGTACGTGCCTCATTAAAGTAGTTGTAATGGTAAAAGATCAAACAATAAAATAAAATAAAAAAGGCAGTTCGTTAATTATAAATTATTGAGAAACAACATACTCTGTACAATTGCGTAGCTGCATTCTAGATCAAAACCGTCGTCCTCGTTGTGATCGTCATTCCCATCGTCATCATCTTCAAAGGGTGGGTCCAAAACAGAAACAGGACTACATTGTTCCTTATCTTCTTCTTCTTCTTCTTTTTCCTCCTCCTCATCTTGTTCTTTGAATTTCTTTAAGCTTTCTACATCCCCATTGCTCTCTTTGCACTGATTTAAATCGAAATGAAATCTCATCACACCACATTGATTAATACTTAGTTTTTAGTTAATTCTATAATATAATTGTGACTTGATATACTCCATATGTTAGGTATGTGTGTGTGTGTGTGTATATATATATAATTGGTGGGTTTGTTTTGACTTTCCTTCTCAAATAAATACAGACAGCCAAATGTGCGTACAGAAATGGGGATCTAACACAGAAAACAAAATAGGGATTTGTCCTTTCTTGCAAAAATTATTTTCTAGGTAGGCAGGCAGAGTCCATTAAGAAAAAAATTATTTCTTGAGTCATGATCGAAGTAGTCCGGGTGCTTCATTTTGAATATTAAAAGGACATCGATACCCCTAGTCTCTGTTTGATTCTTGCAAAGTAGTCCAGTAGAGTTGAAAGGCTACACTTGTCATTAACACATTCCGACCAGAATTTGCATAAAACAGACCTTATTGCCGACAATTCAAAACACGCTCAAACTCAGAGTCTCGGACAGATTCGCGAGTTGAATCGTCAGCCAGTGTAATTAATAATAAACCAAAAAGAAAAATGAAATAAAATTACACAAACCTCAAATATGTGGCGACTAGGCGAAGTGACCGGAGACGAGAAGTCTGGGGTGCGGCAACCGGTGGAAGGGCTTCTTTGAAGCACAAAATGGAAAGGGCTGTCACAGAAACATTGCTTATCATTAGAAGCAAAATCACCATGATCTATGATGTCTTTGTTAACAAAATGATCGACGTTTTGATCCTCCTCGGACTGGCTAGTACTGCTTGAGGTATCAAAATCCAAATCCAAGGATTTCTCTGACCAAACCTCACTGCTAGGCCTACCGATATGACCGCTACAACAAGAATTAAAGCCCCTCTCACAACCACATTTCTCATTTATACTCGTATCAACCATTATAATCTCCTGCCCCTGCTCCTGCTTGCGGTGATCTATCTCATTGGATAAATTTCCACGCCCAACTGAGGAATTCCACCTTAGAATCTCCTTCACTGAAACTTTGCCCCCATGATTACCAGTACGGATTTCATGATTTCTGGTTTTGTTACGATGAGTTAGTTTCTTTAATAAAGTCCCAAACAAACCAAACCCATTGTTTTGTGACTTGGTTTTGGGAGACGAAGATTGTTTTTGCACCTTAACGGCAGCTTCAAGAAGAAGCGCGGCCGTTCTTGCAGGGATGTGTAGGAAGATAGCATTAGGGCTTTTGCAAGGGCTTTTGGGAGGAGAGCACTGGAAGAGTGGGGATTTTCTCGGGTCTGGAGAGTTTTGGAAAGAGAAAAGGCAAACATTTTTGCAAAAATGTTTTTGAGAGATGGGTTTTCGCTTCTTGACTTGTACCAAGTTTGTTTTCGGGATACTGGGTCTTTTGAGCTGACAACGCCTGTCAGCAATGTAGTTCTTTAGCTGGAATGGCTCTTGATCATCTTGCAAGAGCTCGTGTAATTGCTTTTGAGCCATGAATATTAGGCCCCCTTTTCTTTTCTTTTCTTTTCTTTTTCAGGTGGATATGAAATTCAGCACCATGAAAGACAAGCTGATGAGATTTCAACTTTTGAACTAGTGAAAATGAAATGCAAAAGAAGGAAGGATTGAAGGCGAATTTATTAGATAGCCCTAAATATAGCAGAGAGAGAGAGAGAGAGAGAGGATGAGGAGAGTTCCTGATTCAAATCTGGGGTTTTAGCTTAACCGAGGCAAGGTGTACCGTAACAAATACTTAAAAATAAAAGACACTAGCAAGGAATGGCTGCTAATTGGTGGTGGTGTTTTTGTGTTTTATTTTTTCCTTCACGTAAAATGAGGAGTAAATTATTTTTCAGTCCCTCGCTTGTGATTTTCATTACAACATAATCCTTGATGCTTGGAAATTTATTGCTTAGGCCCTGTTTGACATTGCACTTCAACCTTGTTTTTGAAAAAAAAAAATTATCTTCAAGCTATTTTTTGATGTTTTTAAATCATTTTTATATATTAATATCAAAAATAAATTTTAAAAAATTAAAAAAATATATTATTTTGATACATTTCCAAGCAAAAAACAATTTAAAAAATAATTTTCATTATATTACCAAACAGAATACTAGTACTTTTATTGACCATCGACTTGTTAAAACTATTTGTTTTTAATTTTTAATTTTTTTATACCTCTAAATTCCAAATGTATCCCATTCCAATTCAAAATTCTTAGAGAGAAACCAAATAGATAACTGCTAATCAAAGCAAGGTTGGAGGGTGTTTGAAAACATAGTAGTGGTTACTTTTCGAAATATTTTTTGCTCGGAAATGTATTAAAATAATATTTTTTAAATATTTAAAAATAATTTTTAATATAAATACATCAAAATAATAAAAAATATATAAAGAAATTAAGCAAAGAATAATTAAATTTTTAGGAAACAAGGTTTCAACCGCGTGCCTTATAGATCAAGTTATATATATTTTCAAACATGAGGAGTAGGTTATAATCATGTTAAAGACGGGAGGACTAAAGAATAATATAGTCTTAAATAGACTACACAGCAGTATGAGCACGGTGATGGTGGCATGTAAAAGAGTGTGCATATATTGTCTTTTTGTTTGTTTCTTTAATAATTTACTGCAAATTGGGATGATGCTGACTCACAGGACATGATCGGTGAAACACTCTGCTTTTGGCTGTAACAACTACAGCTCTTTTATCGTACCTTGCATTATTTGCTATTTATTTATTATTTAAAAAAAACATGTAAACCTTTCGCTCTTCGAGCTGCTCCCCTGTATAAATAAATGAACAGTAAACTACCTTGCCACGTGTACAAGATCGCTTGGTTGTTCGTCCTTCTCATAACCCCCTTGGTTCGGGGCAGGTGCTGTTGCTTTTCATCACCGCATTAGGCACAGGTGTCATGAAATAAAAAGACCCACTACGATACACCTGTCTGGGAAGTGATGCATTGCCAGCTGTCTCAGACAAAACGAGAGAATGTCATTTTAGTACCTAATTTGTATACCTATTTCTAACTGAGTCCCATGGTAAAATACTTTGTGTTTGGGTATCAACTGCTTCTTAATATTTTCCATCTAATCTGCGTGCTATAAAAGAATCAAATTGAGAAATATTTAAAGACAAATATGTTGATCCAATCTTACCTCCGTCTAATTTCAACACTATGTTTGTAAACTAGTCATGGTGCCTCATGGTATTTTATTACAATGTTTTGGATATTGTAAAGATCTTCACAAAAATTAAAAATTTAGTTCACTTTTGCATAAGACTTTGTAAGTAATTTAGAAAGTTGCATTGTGTTAGTTTGATACTAAAATAATTACAAAGCAAATTACTAATTGATGGAATAATATTTTTTTTCCCCGAGTCCTCACTTCTGAATAAATAAAAAAGTTTAAGGTGATAATTCATCATCTCTAATTTTAACCAAACGCTAAGTCAAGGTATATGTAGATCTAAGGAACCGTTAGACCCATCATCCCTAGTCTCAACCAAATACTGAGCTTAGACATGTGTGGCTTTGGCGAGTAGCAGACTCGTTATTTTCAGGCTCAACCAAGCGTTGTTTGTGTGAATCTGGCGAGCCGCCAAACACACTACCTCCACACTCAGTCAAATGTTTAAGCCTGGACTTATATGAGCATGATCAAATATATTTTACTCTGATGAGTCAGTGATATTTTATCCTGTCAAGACAAAAATATTTGACTAATATGTAAATCTTTTTCCCTTCCACGAAGAAGAGAATCTCATGAGCTATAAAAGGAACCAATATAACCTCCACTCGCCAGGTTCGATCTTTCTCTATTAGGAAAGCAATTATATATATATATATATATATATATATATGGCTTTTTTCTATATAAAAAAAACTATTTTTTCCCTGCTATGATATTGACTTATTCATCAAAAAGTTTCTAAACTCAAAGGAGAGGATTTTCTGCAGGTATCCAGTATAATTGATCAGTCATTTCATTAAAAAAAAAAAGACGGACCAAGTTGCTAGAACCATGAGATTAACAATTTTATTCTAGGTCTCGGCTTGACTTTTAAACCCATGTGATAAAATCAAATTTCATCACTAATGAATCTATAAAATCTTTAAAGAATAATAATTTTGAAACAAATAAACATATCATTTAAAAAACTAGATAGAAAACATATAAATCACTTTTTATAATTGCAAAAAATGATTGTTAAAGATCAAATATAATCAATGATTTCACAATTAAATGTACTAACCTTGTAAGTGATGAATTAATTTAGAAAAAATGACATATTGAAATGTAAACTCAAAACATACATACAATGTTTAAAAATTTGCAAATAAATAACCGGTTTTGTTTTTGGTCTTTATATTATGGAAGCCTACTTGATTATTATTCTTAACATGTGCAAATCTTGTTCAAACTTGAAAAAAATATTTATTTTCTACTCACAACAAATGGATAAAAGATTACTTATCTAGTATTTGATTACATATGAGGCAATTTTATAAGCACAAAACACCACTGATAATGGAACATAAGTTTAGACTTCAGATTAAATTTTCCTCGAATATAAAACAAAAAAGCACTAAAAGACATCAATTAAAACAAAAACTTAAAGAGGTTAGTGTTTTACTGTGAAGACATTTACATTTCATTGTGGATTTGTATAGTGAAAAGATTGTTTTGTCATCCTCGATAAAACTCATATAACTTGTTTTTTAAAGGTAAAATTGTCTTTTTTTACTAAATCTATTTGTCATTACTAAACTGAATGGAGGCAAATCGTCTTTCAATATTTCATTTGCACAGTGTAATATCTAAAATGCTCCTAAAAGTATAATTTGATTCATCGTTGACCAAGGGTATTTTTGGTTTTTCATCTTTAAAAACTCAATGAAATAACTAAATTATAATTAGAAGCAACAAAACTATGACCTAAGTCAAGGAGCTTTTTGATCTTTTCATCCTAGTTTTTTTTTTTGTTATTATCAAATGTGATAAGGACAATTTGATCTTTTAAAAATAAAAAAAAAAGAAAAATTATTGGCATGTGCAACTCATAAACCAGCGAGTGGCAGGATCTCGTGCCTTTTAGACAACACTTTCAGGCTCCTCTGACTGCTAAACACCGCCTTTCATGGTGGTTTTGTGAGCGAGGCATTGAGATCTACGCGATGGAGGGTCACATGTCAGTAGTGGGTTGGCGGTGTGGTTTCAATGGACTTTTTTCTTCTTTATTTTTTCTTTCTTCTCCTTGTCAAAATACAAAAGTGTCTTTTCATTTGTTTTTTATATCCAATTTGTTTCTTATTCTTTTGATTACTATTTGTTTTTATTTTTTTATTAATTATTTTTTTAATTTAGTCCCTCATCTTTTGGTTTCATTTAATTTTTATATTAAATTTGGTCCTTATTTTTTTAATTGCTATTTATTTCTTTTTTATTGTTTTTCTAATTGATTTTTTTTTCAATTTCATCCCTTAGTATTTGATTTTGATTTGTTTTTATGTCAAATTTGGTCTCTATTTTTTTATTGCTATTTGTTTTGTTTTATTTTTTTTTGGTTTTTTTTCTAATTTTATCCCTCAATATTTTATAATTTAGAATTTTACTTCATTATTTTTTAAGATTTGCCTTCTTTGGCGTTAGTCTCGGGTTCATGCATATGAGGTTATCTCAATACCATATTCAGGTCAACAGGTTAATCTAGATTGACTTGGATTTTTTTTCTTTGCTTTTTTTTGAATTATTATTTTTTTCATTTCCGCCCTTCGAGATTAGATTCTTTGGTAATTAAGTTTCATTATTTTATTCAGTTTACTTTCAATGTAGTTACCGTGGTATATTAGCCCGAATGAGATCGGATCAAGTTTTTTTTAATATTTTTTCATTGTTAATTTCTTTGTCAATTTATTTATCATCGCTGCATTTTTTTATCCGTGTTATCGGAGTTATGTGAGCTTATTAAATTCAGTCAATCTTGGTCTCAGTTTTTTTTTTGTTTCTTGTTAATATTCATGGGATTTTCAATCAGAATTTATCTAAAATGAATGTTAATATTCGTGGGATTTTCAATCAGAATTTATCTAAAATGATAATATTTTAATGCAAAAAAAACATTCATATTATACTGAAAATTAATGTTCATATTTGGTCTAATGTGCATAAACTTTATATGTTTGGGACGCAATCGAGAATGGGATATAGATTTGGGACTGAAATGAGATAGGGACGTGGCAATCTGAGGGTGCACACTGCAGAGCGCTCGAGCCAAAACGGAGAGAAAACGCGCGTGCCAATTAAGAAACAGAAACCGGATCTTGAGTCAGGATCTTTTGGTGCTCCTTCTCAGCCTTTGATCTTGATTACTGTATAGAGGGCATACACCATCCGCGTGCGTGTAAGAGTCTCGTACGCTCTTTTCTTTTTCACCTGACCAGTCCATTTCGCATATCAACTTTATTTTAAATTTTTAAAATCAACAATCTCACCCCCACGTCCCCTTTTTATTGTTATTTATTTATTTATTTATCTCAGTCGGTATAATATACACTCTTCTCTTTACACAGAGATGTTCATTCCCAAAAAAAAAAAAAAAAAGGTGTTCTTGAGAAATACGATGCCATGGCCTACTGGCAGAAATAAGAAATGAAGCAAAATTGGACAGACGAGTAAAACAAAGACAAGAACGTTAAATTCATTAATGTATTTGTTTTCTATTGTTGTGTTTTGTATGGATAATCATTGTGTTATTTAAATTCGTGTAATTAATAAATTGTATTTTTAAAATTAAATAAGAAGGTGAACTGAAGAGAGTTCATTTCTAACGTTGAGTCTGATAAAAATCATCCACTGTTTTTTTTTTCTCCCCTTTTAACCATTTGGCTTGGTTTATTTTCAAGATTGAATTCTACCAATGCAGTGGAGTTCCTGTATTTTTAACCATTTTATTGGTGATCGAATAAAATAATATAGAGCTTCGATCTTGACAAAAACAATGCAGTGGAGTTCCTGTAGTAGTGGGTACTGGTCTAGGCAGGTGTGCGGTAGCCTATCATATACCCATGTAGCCATGTTTGCAAGGCCAAATAAAAATGTGTTTGCCAGTGTGGTTGCGACTGCTTTTCAAATAGTTTTTCATGCTGAAATACATGTCAATGATGTTTTTTCATTTTTTAAAAATTATTTTTGATATCAGCACATCAAAACGATCCAAAAAGTACAAACCGCACTCAATTTTAGCAAAAAAAAAAATTTCAAAATTTGATGAAACGCAGTTACAAACGCAATGCCAAACGGTGAAACATCTCTAAAACCCTACTCTACTTTTTCGTTTTTAGAAGAAGACAGGAGATGAATGAAGAGTAGAAGACAGTGACCGGCAAATGCCCCGTCATTCGGTCCATCGATATATATATATATATGACACAATTTGAAATTTATCAAAAATATTTTTAAAAAATAAAAAATATATATTATTTTGATGCATTTCTAAGCAAAAAACATTTTAAAAAGCAAATGTTATTATACTCCTAAACACCACTGTAGATAAACCTAAAGTCATAATTCTTATAGCATTAAACATAATGAAAATTCATGTAACATTTGATTAAGTTTAAACTAAATTCATAATTCTTATAGCATTAAAATATTTAATCTAACTATATCTAAAAATCATTATAGCTCGTAGATAAACCTAGAGTGCTTATAGACGGGCTTGCAGCACCCCAACTCGTCCAATTTAAGGACAAACTTGTAGCGCATGTGTAGGGATCAACACCAAAATTGATCCGACCAATTACATACCAACAAGTTTGAAATGCTCGTGGACGATATATCATATAATACACAAGTTGATGCGACCACCAATTACATACCAACAAAGCAAATCTAAAATCATCTTTGATTATTGTTCATCTCTATTTCAACAATAGAAAAACACAGGATAAACCTTATTATTTAAGTTATAAGCAATTACAATCAATAACTTTGCCTTGTACTTACCATACAAGCAAGTGTCGTTAATACTAATAAGAGGATGCTAATATTGAAGCCCGTCAATTGAAACACTAAATGCCTAAAATGCTCTCCTAGTGATTTTTTTATTGCCATCAATTATTTTATTATCCTAATCGATAACCATTCTTAAATTTGTTTATCTAAGAGCTAATGACACTTTAGATACATTTGAAATAACTCTTCGAGTACCAAATAACTACTTTATTTTTTTTCTTAATTACCCATGCTTTTTAATGTGATATGTTATGCTCATAATCTTTATATATAGTAAACTAAATATTTGCAACACTGATACTTGTATTGGCTTTCATAATTGTCAACATCACCTTAACAATAAAATTTAAATCAATCTGATGGGGGTGTTGCGAAACAAATGACTTTTGATATGTGCGTGACCCTTTCAATTTTGAGATCTAACATGAATCATACGTCTAATGATATCGTCCACGTAAATACCATCTATAACCTAGTTTTTGAATGCATTGGAATTGCACAAAAGTTTTAGTTGAACATTGGACCTTGTACTACAATGAATTATTGATATACTAGTGCTTAACTGCAGTAACACATTCATACTTGTCTATGAACTTTCCTCCAACCACTAACTTATCACTTAATAAGCTCAAATTCATATGACTCAAAGTTCGGTCATTGCATGTATTTTTGGCATACCTACCTATATCCTCAAATTCAAGAGTAAGAGCTGTTATGAATTGGTCTAATGACTTAACTAATTCAATATTCTCATCTTCTTCATCTTCCTTAACTCAATTAATATGATGATCATCTTTATTGTCACCTGGTTCAGATTTTCTATAAAATATAGAGAAAATATTATACCAAACCAGGCTTTTATATTTATCATTTCTTGTGCTAATATTATGTTCCTTGCATTACCACTTAAACCAAATGGACCAGCTGCCTGTAATGCTTGTATGGTCCTTTGAGTGTAACTTGTCACCCGAGTGAACTCCATACTATAGGAGTTTCATTGGTCTTGGTCTCTTATTCAAGTAGGGTTTTAAATTATGCAGCGTATTGTTGTTGGTAAACCCATACATTGAATTCACACTTCTATCACTACAATTGGGTTTACTAACATAATAAGTTGATTTAACCTCAATTTACATCCTTCAAGTAATTTCAACTTTAGTTTCAAATAGGCTCCAACCAAGTTGATCACGTAACATTCTAGGTAGTTTGGTAAGAGTCATATCTAATATAGCAGTTAGGATTTCTTACTTCCTCCATTATAAGTGATATAATTGTTGTTATTGACAATGGTATCACTATAAAAGCATAATATTCCAATACTATGAGATATTTTATAAAACAATACAACAAAACCCAAGCCTAATTTATCTATATTGTGGGGCTAATCAATGTACATAATTTTAATGAAATTTTATTCAACGAAACCCTAAGGATAACATAATCGACAAAAATCCAAATTCATCAATTTTCTCTATAAATAGCGAAATTATCACCTTAATCAATGTATTTCATAGCTAAATAACATATTTTACACCTAATTCAATAAAATCCCTAATTTAACCTAGAAAACCCTTACCCCAATTCACAATCAACAACAACCCAAAATCATCGATTTTCTTCACAAATAACAAAATTAACAACTCAAATTAATGTATTTTTATAACTAATTAACATAATTTAAACCTAATTCATAAGAACCCTATTTTTTCCCTAAAAAAACCCTAATTCTAAACTTTAAAACAACCAGAATCAACAATTAGCACAAATTAACACAAATACTACGGAATTAATAAAGGAAAAATGTGTAATATACATACTTTTAGTGTTGCATGTGGGTGGTAATAGTAGTGGGTTGTGATGGACAAAAACCTAAGAAATACATATGGGTGAAGAGAGAGAAATTACCTCTAATTGTCATGCATGCGACTCCCCAAACTACGTATTTATCTAAATATTTTGTAGACTATGTCATTTTCTCAATCTTTTTGTTACTATGCTAAATTTTAAAACAAAAAAAACTCTATTATGCAACAAAAAAAAATGAAAAATGAAAAATGAAAAAAAAATATTCTGTGTCTTTATGTGACACTCTTTCCACCGGATACTTTTGGATTTTGGCTCTTTCCCACCCTTTTTTTTACCCTTTTATTTCATGTGCTCGGCATAGGATTCGGATGACATGTATACCCTTGCATAAAAAATAATGCTGAGACCAAGAATAAATATAGATTATCCGGGGAGGATGATACCCCTTTATAGTTTTATATTTCCTGTCATATAATTGGCATGCATATTGTTTAACTTTAATTCAAATGTTTTTAACTTGTTTATGCATGAACAAATCCAAATGTTTATTGAATTAAAATATTTTAAATAAATAATTTTATCTAAAGTCTAATCATATTTCATATTAAATTATTAATTGTTTTATTTTCAAAGCGTAATGACATGACAGTACCAAAAGGAATTTGAAAAATACAATAGACACTGATTCCTCCAAGTGTTTTGGTAAATTCTATCTAGTCATTCCAATGTAAATCTCATGAGAATACGATTTTATTAGAAAAATACAATATAAATCAGATCCTATAAATTTGAAAGGTTTTGTTATTAATTAATATATACCATAATTTAGCTTAGATTCTATTGAAAACTTTGATTTAAAATCTTGATTAAAAAAAAACTAACTATAATTTATAGTTTTTTTAAATCTATTTTTTAAATTACAACCACAAAAACTATTACAATAATAAATATGCACTAAGACTCTGCTTGTTTTTGCGGTTGAAAAGCGTTTTTATAAAAGTACTGAATTTTTTTTGCTTTAAATTAAATTTTTTAAGTATTTTTAGATTATTTTGAAGTGTTGGTGTTAAAAAAATAAAAAAAATATTATTTTAATACATTTTAAAATAAAAACACAAGCACATCATAGCTCTAAACCACACCAACCACCTCTTTACTACGTGAAAAATCATTTTATTTTAATTTCAAACTATTGTGATATCCACATTTGCATTTTTATACTCATGTTTCGCTGTTCAGTGGAAAATAAAAGTTTTTTTTTTTTTTTCAATCTCATTTTTCTCCATGTGTGTTCCTTAAAAAAACTCAAGTGGAGGTTCCTTATTTTAGTTGCGTAGGTTCATTGTACGAGCTAACTAGGTTGCTCTCGGAGTAGACATTCAAATCCTCATGGAAAGGAAAGGACACGTCTACATGTTTCCCCAGGCATTCTCTTCATCTAGTCATGAGGTGCTCCATAGGAACAGATATAATATTGTCATAATATGAAAAAGATTTTCTTTGAGTAAACCTTTTGAGTTTAGATTCGGAAAACATATCTCTAAAGTAAAAAAAAAAAAAAAAAGAATTACCCAAATATCAAAATCATGAGATTTTTAAGAATATTACAATTTTAATAAATAAGAAAGAGACACGTCTCTTAAACACCAAGCTAATTCCCTCGAGTTATGATGAATAAAACAAAAAACTTTGTATTATATTTAGGTCAAATAAAGTGTGAGATTGGTGATGGAGACAATAATTAGTTTTGTCGCTGAATGCCTCTTTGGGTATATTCGGAATGTTCCCCCAGACTGCCTAAGATCATGCATCTCTCCCACCGCAGCGAATTACATTAGCATAATTAATTTGATTAAATCTTGTAGATTAAAAAATTGCTTAGTTATAATCTCCACGTAGTCGTTTGCTTTGGATCATTGAGCTAGAAAACAATTAATAAATTTGGAGCACTAGCCCGACAAGAAGCTAATTATTGATGCTCATTTAAATTTTTTAAGCTTATATTTTATCCATACACTTCTCTCAATCATTCAAAACTATAATTTTATAAATATATAGTAGATGGTCCAGTGATAAAAATTTAAAATTAAGAGATTTATTCTTTCCGTGATCTCAGATTTAAGTTTCGTGATTGTTAATATGATAACAACTATAGGGTTATATGGTCGTTAACTTCAGGGCCTGTGAAATTAGTCGAGATGCGCGCAAATTGGCCCGAATAGCCACATTAATAATTAAAAAAAACTATCATTTTGTTAATAATTTATTTGATCGATAAAATTAAAGTAGGATAGAAATCTAATTTACTTATAAGATTAATGATGTCTTGAGATTAGCCCATGATCAACGAGAAATAAATAAATAAATAAACCCTCCAACCCTAGCATAAATCGTTCACACTCTCAGCCAACTCCTCTCTCCTTATTGGTTGGTACTCAACCATCTTTATTCCAAAATCTAAAATCTAATTTATTCTATGAAATGATGAGAAATTCTTTAAAATATCTATCAAACCACAATACGACTTCATTCCAAGATTTTTTTATTATTATTATTATTATGGGTCTCTGAATCCTATAACTCAATATATCCATATGATATTATTTATTTAATATGTGGGTCCAATTATCAATTTTCATCTTATCGTAAAAATTATTCATTTACGTCATTATCAATTAATGGAGCAATTGGAACATGACACAATTAACCTAATTTTATTGCTATACTCTTGCACCAACCAACAACGAAATAGCAATAATAATTCATAATCCACACTCACGTGTAATTGTCTCGGATTCAACCATTTAATTTATTAAAATCACCTATGTATGCTCTCAAAGTAATTATTTTACTACAAAAGACTTGACTGATGCCGTGTTTCTTTAGATAGTTTATGTAAAGACTTGCCACGTTGTTTATAATCAATTTCTTTTTTTATTGTGATTTAATTTAATTATAATATTTGATTTGAATTTAATTGATAAATAAGTTGAATATATATATATAAAAAATAAAATTCAATTCATTTTGTTTCTATATCATCTTCATTATCTTCATCTTGTTTCTTTAAATATTTCTAAAAAACATAGATAAATGAGTATTTTTTTAAAAATAGTTTTAGCGTTAATTAATTTGTCCTTTTTAAAATTGTAAATCAGAGGATTGATCTCTAATTTATTTTTGTAGTATTTTTAAAGATTGAATTCTATTTGAAATTTAATTCTTAATACTCAAATGTATTTAAAAAATAAAATTTTATTAAAATTTCTTAATTAAATTCAATTAAGAGGGTTCTAAACATGCTGTAAATATTTTAAAATAGATTTTTTAAAAAAATTATTCCTAACTTACATGATATATTATTGGCATATTTTTAACAGTTAAAACTCTAAGAGTGCTTAAAACAAATTTATGATATAAAATCAAAATTTGAAAATAATAAGATTTACATGAAAATCAAATCTTTTGTTGCTCTCCTACATTCCCTTCCGACTCCTTAAAAATAAATAAATTAATTTGACAAATCCTACTAGTGATAATGAAAAAAAAAAAGATAAGCAATGAGATTGATACAACTGCATTGTATGAAAAAATATGTGAATAATATTGAATGGCAGGGCAGCTACGTATTTTTAATGCTATGCCCAGACAACAAGCGAACTTTCATTTGTTTTAGTAACTATAAATCGTGCTACGCTGTGAATTTATTTTTTATTTTTATAAAAAAATTGGGTTTAATGTTAGTAGGATCTAAGTTTATTTTGGGTCCTGTACCACCAATAATCTAAGATTATTTTGGGTTTTATAGCATGCGGAATCCAATAATAGTTGGGTCTTGGTGCGTCTAAGCGCCACGTGTGCGCTAAGGTTTGCCCAGCACACAGGCAGACAACTCAAGCATCACGTCTGCGCTGGGATGTGCTCAGCTCACAGGCAGGCAACATAAGCGCCATGTGTGCGCTGGGGTCTCCCAGCACACAAGCATCAACTCAAGCGTCACGTGTCCCAAAGTGGTTTTTCTTCGATAGTAATAATAATTTTTTAAAATTTATTAATGATGATAATAATAATAACAATAATAACAATTTTTAATTTTACATTTTAAATCAAATCTATGGTTGTTTTTCAATATTAAGAATAAGTTTTTTCTAATTTAGTAATTATTTTATTAATAATATTAATTATTATAAAAATAATAATATTTATAACACAAAAGATAATATTTTTAATATTAATACTTTTGATTATAGTAAAAATAATAATATTCATAACACAAATAATACTATTTTTAATTCCAAGAATATTTAGAACACAAATAATAATATTTTTTATATTAAAATGTTGAATTATTATAAAAATAATAATATTTTGAACATAAATAATAATATTTTGATATGAATACGTTGAATTATAAGAAAAATAATAATATTTAGAATACAAATAATAATATTTTGATATGAATACTTTGAATTCTAAAAAAAAATAATGATATTTAGAACACAAATAATAATATTTTTTATATGA
Organism: Populus trichocarpa; assembly: GCF_000002775.5. Classification (NCBI taxonomy): domain Eukaryota; kingdom Viridiplantae; phylum Streptophyta; class Magnoliopsida; order Malpighiales; family Salicaceae; genus Populus; species Populus trichocarpa. The sequence goes on along the minus strand of NC_037290.2, from coordinate 8,986,073 downwards.
ATACTTTGTATTATAAGAAAAATAATAATATTTACAACGCAAATTATAATATTTTTTATATTAATACTTAGAATTGTAGGATATTTTTAATAATACTGTGCCACGAGCTCACTTTTTAATTTTATAAAAAATATCATTAAAATATATAATATAAATAATAATATGTTTTCAATATTAATAATAATATTTTTCTTTCAAATTTATTCATTATTTTATTAATAATATTAATTATAATAAAAAAGAATCCTAGGATCCATAAACCTTGGGTCTTTACGCAAGACCTATTGATTGTGAGTCCTGATGTCAGATCCATTCTCCCTGAGTCCAGTGCCATGACCTAAGGGCCAGGTGTCCCCAAGTGGAGTGCAAGCAAGGCTCACTCTCAGCGCCAGCCAAACGCCACGTGTGCCCTGGAAGTGTCCAGCCTCAGGCAGGCAGCCCAAGCGCCACGTGTGTGCAGTGATGTGCCCAACACTAAGGCCGCAACCCAAGTGCCACGTGTGCGCTGGGGCTGCCCAGCACACAGGCATCAGCCTCAGCGCCACTTGTCCCCACGTGGTTTTTCTTCGATAGTAATAACAATTTTTTTAAAATTTATTAATGATGATGATAATAATAACAATAACAATAATAGTAATTTTTTATTTTACCTTTCAAATCAAATTTATTGTTGTTTTTCAATATTAAGAATATTTTTTTTTCTAATTTAGTAATTATTTTATTAATAATATCAATTATTATAAAAATAATAATATTTATAACACAAAAGATGATATTTTTAATATTAATACTTTTGATTATAGTAAAAATAATAATATGCAAAACACAAATAACACTATTTTTAATTCCAAGAATATTTAGAACACAAATAATAATATTTTTTATATTAAAACGTTGAATTATTATAAAAATAACAATATTTATAACACAAATAATAATATTTTGATATGAATACTTTGAATTATAAGACAAATAACAATATTTAGAACACAAAAATAATATTTTTTATATGAATACTTTGTATTATAAGAAAAATAATAATATTTACAAAGCAAATTATAATACTTTTTATATTAATACTTAGAATTGTCGAATATTTTTAATAATACTCTGCCGCGGGCTCACTTTTTATTTTTATAAAAAAATATCATAAAAAATTATAATATAAATAATAATATGTTTTCAATATTAATAATTATATTTTCTTTCAAATTTATTAATTATTTTATTAATTATATTAATTATAAGAAAAATAATAATTTTCTTACACTGGCAGTCAGCCCAAGCGCTACATGTGCGCTGGGTCTGCACAACACACATCCCAAGCGCCCAAGGCTAGGCAGACCGAGTGTCAGGTGGCTGTTGCTTGGGGCGCGACCTATCCATTGCCCAGGCTTGACACACAAGCGTCAGGTGTTCGCAGCCCCAGGGGTCGTGCCTCCAGCCTGGCGCTTTGGGCTTGCTGGCTACAACCTCACACATGCCCCACCAAACAATACAATCTACAATGAAAGCACTCACAGTGCACAGTTTCCGCGCTACAGTGCAGAACAGTTCAATCCACAGTGAATTCACTCATAGTGCATAGTAGCCTGCACTACAGTGAAACACTGATCAATTTTAGTTATAGTTAATCGGTTGATGGGTTTACGATATATATTGTATTTTAAAGTATTTTTGTTTTTTTAAAATGTCTTAAAATAATATTATTTTTTAAAAATTATTTTTAATATTAATACATCAAAATAATTCAAAACAAATAATATAAAAAGAATTCAAAACTTGTTAGAAACACTGATCACACCCTTAAACTTGACGTAGACAGTTCAAATATAACAGTGAGGGCGGGGGCTTAGACGTGGCCCATTAAAAACAGTTGGGCTTCCTATTGCCAAGAATTGTTTATGTTATATTTTGATTTTGATTGTCACCCCTGTACTTTTCTTTTTCAACAAAAGAAAACAATAAACCTTCTTCTATAAAGTCTCATGTTTTCTTAAAACAACATAGAAAACGCCGCAGTATCATAAAAGAAATCAATTGTTGATATATTTATAATATTTCAATTAATGTTAAAAAAAAGAAGATAAACCTTCAATTCTAATGTAGGCGGAGATATAAATTCTTGACGGCGATTCATTTGATCATTTTTACATGAAAACATGCCCAACACAAAGTGTTATTTCATGACAGAAAAAAGAAGACGTAATCTAATAGAACTATAAAAGGATTATTCATCTCTTCTTCCATTTTCTTAAAACATAAAATTTTGATTTTTCTTTATAATTTTTTTGACATCTCTACGCGGACAATTAAATCACCAAAATTGTTCTACTTCTTTGTCCCCTCCTTTTCTTTTTCCTCCTTTTCAATCTTTTGCAAGCACCTATCAGTTACTAACTTTTTTTTTTGCCTTCTCTTTGGTTAGAGTTTTTTAAAAAGTTTGATAATAAAAAAAAAACAAGTGTACTTAGGGCAAGCCCAAACAAACTGTCTTGTATGTTCGGACCTGGCCATAATAGGATGAACTTATCGTATTACCCTGTCTAGATTGCTTGTCCATTTAGGTGGCTCGAATGAACGAACCCACAACACCTTAGGCATCCTGAAACCCACTATTTAGGTCTCTACCCTGTTCTACAAGCATCATATGCCACAATACATATTATAAGCTCTAAAAGTCAGAATGGCATTGCACACTACCTACTGGTGTTATACGCGGCGCACATTTAATACTCCATTTGTGACGACCGACCTCTTGTGCTTACGCATGAACTGTTAGTAAGACACCTACTTTTCTTACCAATGACTACATTACGCCAACCTATCTCTTTAGTAGGTATAAACTCTTCTCATCAATTACTCGAGAGCACTAGAATTTTCACCAATGGCATAACAACCAACAAGCATATGAGTTCTTCATCATTACTCCACTCATCATGAGGTAAGCTAATGTAATTGAGGTGTATAAATACCTTGGGTCACTAAATAAACACAACATCACTCACAACAAAAGTTCATGCAAGAGATCACAGAACTCATGGCTATTTGAGGGTATTCATGGCCATTTATAGTCACTCAAGGCCACTCAGAATCTTTTATGGTAACTCGTGGCCTCTTCATTCCACTTATGGGAATTCATGGCCACTTAAGGCCATTAAAGGCAACTCAAGTCCACTCAATACATAAGTTCATTCACAATATAGAACAAAACTTAACAATAATAACTATACGCTCGCCACTCTACTTCTCTTTCTTGGACATTAATTCTTCTCCTACAATAACTAACTTAAGTATCAAAAAGTCTCCTATTTCAATAAGAAACTTGTTTTTGCAGAAAAGCGTAGAAGTAACCTCATCACATCATCATCTAGTGGCCAAACCTGGTCACTCCATTAGCCGGAGATACAATTGTGAAAATCCCAATTCAATCTGTAGGGACCTGAATAAAAGCTAGTACATTCCTCTTTCATATCACTAAAAGTTTTGTTTATGAATGATGATTTAGAAACTCTAAGACATGAAAGAGTAACCAATATCCCCACTACAAGCACTCCAACTCCTTCAAATATATATCAAATCACCATTTAAGTGAATGTGTTTAATGTTATTTTATCTATACGACAACAACTTTGCACTTTTCTTTAACAAGTTACACAATACCTAGATCCATTACATGCACCACTAAATGCATATAAATAACTTTTGTTCATAAAACAATAGAGTAAAACAATGTGAAACAAATAAGCATAAGAATAATCATACTTCAACCTTTTAAATAACCCGCTCCGATCATGAAAAACATTCCCACACTACATTCCAGGTGTGAACTCCAAGCAAGATCTCCAAATAAAATCTCTATGACTCCAATGAAATCTTCATTCCTCTAATAGAAATTCTATATTGATTATGGAATATTCATGTCTCCAACAAAAAGTCTATGTCTCTAACCTTGTCTACAATCAAAATTCTGAGTCTCTAAGTCTTTAATGAATTTTCCATATCTCTACAATTAAATCTTCATCTTTCTAATGAAATCTCCATATCTTTATGTCTCCAATAAGATCCCCACATATCCATTTAGCATCTTCATACACAATGTTTTACCATGATCATAAAATGTTATCCACCTCTAGTGAAAATGTTTTTTTTCCTAGGAGGAGAAGCAAGCTACCTCCACATAAAACAAAATGTGTCACTCTTTAATGCATGCATATTCAGGCTCACTAATTTTGTTTTTTCATACACGAAACAAAGTTATTCTTTATGCGAGTAAAAATGATGCAAAAGTAATCATGCAAGCAAAACATTGTATGTAAACAAAGAGTAAGGGGTCCACAAGTTACACAAGAGAAAAACCACTTCTCAACCATGGTCACTCACGAGTCCATACTCAGCCATCAACACATTGCAACCCTTTTTGTTGCAAACCTTATATTAAATAACATAATTTCCAATTGAGATAAAAAAAAAATTAAGAGAAAAAAATTATAACTAAGGGTGAAATTTTCAGTTATTAACGTAAAACTCATATGAAATAAAAAATTTAATCAGTATGTGAAAAGTATCGACAAAAATAACATGTGGACATTTGGTGATTGACATTTTTATAAATAAAAGCAAAACTCCCCTTCCCTTTTTACATAAGGTCGACTACTTCCAAAAGAAAAAAGGCTTGGATTCTTCTTTTTCTTTATTTCTTTCTCCAAATTCTCTCAATTTGTATGGAATGAAGATTGAGATTTAAGTGATTTCTACCAAAGAAAACCAAATTAAACTAGAAAAAACTTAAAGATAGATATTAGGAGTTGAGAATTAAAGAGAGAAAGTTATAAGATTGGAAGAGGGAAAGGGAAATTCTTGTAAAGCATTGCAAGAGACTTATCAAATTGGGTTAATTGGTATTGGTAAGGTGTTCTTTTACAATTAAATACACTTTTATCATTGTTTTTGGCTGGGGGATTAAAATTCTTGAAATTAAGAAATTAGAGTTTATGTGATATCGTGCATGATAATGTGAAATTGTTTGATTATTGGTTAAATATGGTTTAGATAACATAATTAATGAGTTAATTGAAGAAATTAAAAACTAGTTATAGAAATTAAAATATTAAAGTGGCCGACCATGATTTGATATTTAGGGGAACTTAGAGATTTGATTAAATTGTGTTGGATTTGGTATTTTAATGATGTTGGGAGTGTTTAAAATTTATTTTGAATGATATAACATTTGAAAATTTAGAAAGATAGAAGTATGAGAATCAATAAATTATCTGAAGCTTTAGGGTTTTAAATGATGTGGTGATGTTAGAAATTTATTGAGATTTATAATTTGAATAGTTATGTAAGTTGTGTCTTGAATGAAAATTTGATAAAATGGAAAAATAAAAAATATATATGTAGGATGTATGATATGTTTTGCTGGTATTAATTGCAATAAATTTTTTTAGGTAAGGCCCTATGCAAGGAAGACTATGCTTAAATCTCATTAAAATTATATAAATCCTTTTATGTAAATGGAAAACCCTTCACACATTTGATGTGTATGTATCGAGTAAATCTCATGTTTGGTGCATTGATTTGGAAGGTCTCCGTATATATGATACTTTCTCCATTATATATATAATTACCTTATTTTTTGTATATAATTATTTTAAAAGAAGAAATTACATGAAAAAGGTTTAGGGTGTTACAATTGGTATCATAACTTATGGTTGTGATTCAATAGATTTTATAAATTAAATGGTATTACCGATGAACAATATGTATTACAGAATGGTTTAAACGAGAAGAGGAACTCAAAAAGATCCATTTTCTAATTAGAAAAGAGATCAGTTCATTGATAGGGGTGAAGAGCAGATGAAAGATATTTTAGGGGACACGACATGCTGAAGTAGTCAGATACGAGCTCTAGAAGGTAGAAGAGTCCTTCATTTAGATTCTTGTGTCAAAGGGTGTATAAGTAAATTATATGATATAATTACTTTTAGATTGTGCACACTCTTGGTGCATGATAATTAGGCAAATGAGAGCTATAAAAGATACTATATTGGATTGACTTCCGAATATAATTTGAGACTAGATACTACTCCTAATAGTATATGAAAAGTAATGAGTAAGAGTTCGTTACTCTTAAGCAAGGGAATATGCCAATACTAGAGTATGAGCGACACATTCAAGATCTTTCTATTTTTACTTCTACTTTAGTGCCTACAGAACAACATCATATATTGAGAATTAGGGACGACTTTAGATAAAAGATTAGAAATTGGTCACTTTTAGGTCAGTAATAGTCTAAAAATTAATAGAAGCTATCAAGTCCTTAGAGGCAGTTCTTGAAAAAAAAACAATAAAAGATATTTAAACAATAACAACAGATGATGTAGAAGTGGAATAAGCTAGTATCATATTTGGGTAAGCCACATCTCTTAAAAAATAAAATGATGGTGAATAAAAGCAGAGTCAACCATTCAAGAGAGAAGGAAACTTATCCTTATGGAGGGGCACTAAGTAGACTGTTTTGACCAAGTAGAGAAGAGTCCTCGGGTGGACAGTTCCATCTAGGGGCAAGTTAGGAAATGAGTTCAGCTAGGACCACATCATGTGAAATGTCTTTATTCTCATAATGTAATTTCTATAACCGGGTACATCTTAGTTATTATAGAGTAATAACCGATAAGTGCTCTATTTGTAGGAAAAAGAGGGCATCACTGGAAACATATGGAGAATAGGTGTTATGTGTGTAGAGAACATGGATACCTTAAAAGAGACTTTTTAAATCGAAACCCAACTCAGAATCAACATCAATCAGTAAGCGTGGATATATTATGAAGGGAGATAAAAAGACTCGTTCAGTATAGAGTGAGTGCTAGAAGAGGTCAGCCTTGAGTACAGGCTAAGAGGACTTGATAGAGGGTCTATATTATAATTCAGAGAGATATCAAAACCTCGTTAAATATAGTGACAAGTATGATAACATTAAATTCTTAAAATATATATGCTTTACTTATTCTGAAAGCCATATATTATCTTGTATCTCATAAATTTTCTTACAAACTAAATATGCCAAAATACAAGTTGAATAAAGGGCTAGCAGTTAGTACACCCTTATAAAAAAACGATAAATATTGATGGTGTGTATGATAGGTGTATTATATTTTTAGAGGTCATGGTATGAAAGTGAACTTGATACCTCTAGAAATATATGATTTTGATATTATATTAACATCATGCTAATAGAAATTTTTTTACAAAGATAGAGTAACATTTAAGCTACCGATTGGGAAAAAAATGAATTTATGGGTGGGAGATGAGTAGTACCAAATTGCATCATTTTAGTGATGATTGTAAAGAGATTGATGAGGAAGAGATGTGATGCGTACTTAACATATGTTGAAGATCCAAGAAAGGTGACATTGAGCTAACAAATATACTAGTGGTGAGAGAATTCTCTAATGTCTTTCCAGATAAGTTATTAAGATTATCCCTAAGACGAGAAATAAAAGTCTTAGTAAAAATAATTTCATGAACTATACCCATCTCTTGGTCCTATTATAGAATAACTTTAGTAGATTTGAGGGAGTTGAAATTACAACTGTAAGAATTACTAGATAAATGATTTATCCAACCTAGCAATTCACATTGGGGTTCCTCAATAGTGTTTATAAAAAAGAATGATATGACTTTCCAACTCTGTATTGATCAGAATAAAGTAATGTTAAAAAAAATTCTTCTCTTTCATGGATCAATGATTTGTTTGATCAACTAAGAAAGACATATATTTTCAAAGATTGATCCGAGATCGGAATGTCACTAAATGCGGATAAAAGGGGAAGTTTTTTACAAGTCTATTTTCAAAACCCTTTATGGGCATTTTGAATTTCTAGTAATGCCTTTTAGGTTAATAAATACCCTATCAATGTTCATGGATTTGATGAACCAAGTCTTTCGATCATTTATGAACAAATGTGTTATAATGTTTATTGATGATATTATGGTCTACTTTAAAAGTCAAGTGAATCATGAACAACATTTGAAAATGGTGTTATAAATTTTAAGAGAAAAAATAAGTAAGAATTTTGGCTAGATAAAGTCATGTTTTTTAGGCATGTTGTATATGTAAAAGGTATATATGTGGACCTGAAAAAGGTAGAAGCGACACTAAGGCAAAAAAGGCCTACGAATGAAACATAAATTCGTAATTTTATTAGATTAGAAGGGTTTATCGATGATTCATTAAAGGATTTTCTACCATAGCCACTCTGATGATTTGATTAATAAGGAAATGAGAAAATTTTAAATGGTCAAGATAGTGTGAAAGTAGTTTCCAAGAATTGAAAAAAAGATTAACTTTAGCCCTAATATTGATCTTTTCTAAAGGACAAAAAAGTTTTATAGTATACAATGATACCTATAATAAAAGCCTTAAGTGTGTGTTGATATGGGAAGATGGTAGTATATACTTCAAAACAACTGAAAAGGCATGAAGTATATTATCTGCTGCATTATTTAGAGTTAGCAACAATTATTTTCGCACTAAGAATTTAAAGGTTTCAAAAAAATTGAACATAAAAGTTTGACCATAAAAATTAAAAATGCATCAGGTAGAGTTAATTACAAATTATAAATGCATCACTAATTACCATATTGAAAAAGGTAAATTTTAGAGTCGATGCCTTGAGCCAAAAAGTTAAGTCTATAATGAGCAGTTTACAAATTCAAAATCAAATGGAGTTTTTAGAATTACACAAGATGTGAGTACAATTATGTCCAGGTTTTGGAGGATCTTTGTTAACATGAATAACAATGAGGTCAATGCCATACGACAAGATTTTAGAGGCCCAACATAATGATGTGGAAGTAAAAAAGATTAAGTTTATAGTGAAATCATAAGATAAGACACATTTTTGGATTATGGCAAATAGTATCATTGCAAGAAGCGAATATATCTTCTAAATAATGATATGTTGAATGGAGAAATATTAAGAGAGGCCCATGAATCATGATTTATACTTTATTAAAAGATTATTATTGGTTACCTAACATGAGGAAAAAGATAACAAAATGGACAGTAAAGTGCACTATTTATCAGCAGGTAAAAACTGATTATCGAAAACTAGTTGAAGAATTACAACCTCTTCTAGTACCAGGATGAAAATGAGAGGACATCACCATAAATTTTATGTTGGGTATTCCAAATATAATATAAGAAACAATGCAATTTGAAAAGTTTTCGATTGACTAAGTCTACTTTGTTTTTACCTATAAAAATGATGGACTTAATGGACATATTGGTTAAGTTATATATCAACGAAGTGGTTAGGTTACATGGAGTTTTGGTGTCCATTGTATCTAAATAGGATCCCTGATTTACATTTAGGTTGTGGTCAAGTATACAACTTGCTTTGGGAAAAAAAGTTAAAAAAGATTACAACGTTCCATCCTCATACTGATGGATAATTAGATATGACTATCCGGATACTAGAAGACCTCATAAAATATTTTACTCTTGATTATGGAGGAACCTGGGAAAAAACACCTATCATTAGTGAAATTTGTTAATAATAACAACTTTTTGATCGTAATAGGTATGACAATGTTTAAAGCACTTTATAGGAGAAGGTGTCGAACTCCTTTATGTTAGGATGAGGTGGGAGAAAGGAAACTAGTAGGGTTGGAACTAGTACAAATAACCATATATAAGATCCAAATGATTAGAGCACGAATGAAAGAAGCTAAAATAAATAGAAAAGTTATGTTGAAAATTAAAGATGATCTTGGAGTTTGAACTGGGGGATCAAGTATTCTTAAAGGTTATGTCCTAGAAGAATGTAATTTGATTTAGGAAGAAAAAGAAGTTAGTACCAAGATATATCAATCCTTTTAAAATTATAGATATGATTGGACCAATGTTCTATCTGTTACCTTGTCGGTTTATTTATTGAAGATACATGATGTGTTTCATATATCTTTACTTTGGAATGCAGAAGCAAATCCTTCATAGGTTTTACAACAAGTACCAAAGGAAATTCAAGAAGATTTAACACTTGATGTTAAGCCAATAAAGTTTATTGACGGGTGAAATTGTAAAATAAAATGGTATTCTTGATAAAGGTGATGTGAGAAAGCTCTCAAGTAAAATAGGAGTCTAATTTTGAGAAGGAATTAATGTAATTCTCAACCAAAAAAAGTAAATTAAGAGAATTTTTTCTTCTTCTTCCGGGCACGATATCAATGGTTCATTTCTTTTAATTGATTATTGTCAAATGCTTTTTTTATTGTTCATCTAAAAAAATTTAGACTGACCTACGATGTAGTGCAGATCACCAATTTAGCATATACTAAAAGGGCTTGGTTTTTTACTATAGCAATGAACAGTTAAAAGCCAAGTCCGCCAAGTCCATTTTCATTTTGGTACTCAATATTTTTTACTTTTTTTTTTTAATTTCAAACTTCATTTGTTTTCTAATTTCATCCTTCATTGGGTTTGCTAGGTATTAAATTTCATAATTTATTTTTATTTGTTTTCTATGGAGTTATCCTGGTCTCATGACTCAGGTCGCGAGTTTTGCGGGTTAGATGTGTTGACTCGGGTTATTTTTTTAATTATATTTTTTTTGCAACTTCATCCTTTAATATTGGATTGATTAAGAATTAGGTTTCATAATTGTTTTCTTATTTGGTTTCTATAAGGTTATCATGGTCTCATGACTTGGGTCGCGAGTTTTGCAGGTTAGTCGTGTTGGCTCTGGATATTTTTGTGTCATTTTTTTAATTAATTCTTTTTCTCAACTTCAGTCTTCAACATTGAGTTTATTGAGAATTGTGCTTTAAAATTATTTCATAATTTTCTTTCTATTAGGTTATTATGGTCTCATAATTCTAGTTGAGAGTTTTATGTGTTAGCCAGGTTGACTCAGGTTTTTTATGGTTTTTTTTAATTAATTTTTTTTTCAGTTTTATCTTTCAAAACTAGATTGATTGAGAATTGAACTTTATATTTTCTTTCAATTTTCTTTCTATCAATTTATCCAGATTTCTTGACCCAGGTTTGACAGGTTAACCCGGGTTGACTCTAGTCATATTTTTATCATTTTTTAGTTGATTTTTTTAATTTTATCCTTTAATATTGGGTTGATTGAAAATTAGACTTCATAATTTATTTTGGTTTGTGTTTAATGAGGTTATCCTTGTCTCATTATCTGGGTCACGAATTGGGTCAATTGATTCTGATGGTTTTTTGTATTCTTTTTTAATTAAATTTTTATAATTTCATCATTTAATATTGAATTGATTGAGGATTGAGGATTGAGCTTTAATTTTTTTTCTATTGAGTTATTTCGGTCTTATAATCCATATTTAGCAGGTTAACCCTGTTTATTTTTTAGTTGAATTTTATTTTTAATTTTATCATTTGTCATCATGTTGATTAAAAATTGAGTTTAATAGTTTTATTATTTTTTTTATAGAATTATCGGGGTCTCATAACCTGATAATAGATTTAATAGGTTAACCTAAATTGATTTGAGTCTTTAAATATATTGTTTTTTTATATTTTTTTAAGTATCTTTTTAATTTTTTTTAAATAAAAATATTTTCTTATTACTTGTTCAAATTATTTTTTAATCCACCAAATCAATAAGATTTTATCGGACTCGGGCATTGATATAATAATACTGTAAGTAACAAAAAGGGTTTTTCTGATACAGCAAAGTGATAGGGTAACTCTGTACTCTGGTATCTCCTCAGAACTCTCATGTGCTGTTTCCAGAGAAAAGCTTGGAGAGGGACAGAAAGAGGACGGCAGCTCTGCAAGCTAATTCAATCTCCCTTACATGTTGAAGATTTGTTTATTATATTTTGGCTCTCTTTTTGCTCTCACCTGTCTTGTCTGACTGACATTTTCTCAAGTGCCCCCGAAAGGGTGGTCCATCTTGTCAGAACTCACTCTGGCCTGCCATAATACCAAACAAAGAAGCCGATGTGAGAGCTTTTGCAAGCATTCTCAACACGCAAAGACCAAACAAAGCTATATTAAAAACCAATCAAACAGAAAGTAACCAATCCAAACAAATCTATCTCTCCATGGACTTCCATCTGAAGCAATGGAGAAACCAGCATGAGGAGTCAGGGCAACAACCCTCTGCAAAGATGCCAAAACTCCTCATGGATCCCCATCAACCACAACAACATCCACACTCATCTGGGTCTGCTGCCTTCCCTTTGTTTCTACCCGAGCCCAGCTGCAAAAATAGTAACCTGTCAGCATTTCCTGATTCAAACACAGCTGCAAACACCAGACTTCCTAGTAAGTTTACTCTTTGACTTTTCTTGCACCCCCCCTCTTCCTCACCTAATTAAAGAAAGTTTCATGGTTTGCTTCAAATGTTACGTACTCAATTTACTCCCTTAATCAATTCTAGTTGATATAAGTTTCTTTTCCTTTTGTTAATGGTGCTTGTTCTGCTTGTTAGAGATCATGGGGAATTACTTTAGCCTGGAACAGTGGCAAGAGCTAGAGCTGCAGGCTTTGATCTACAGATTCATGTTAGCCGGTGCAGCTATTCCTCCGGAGCTCCTCCAACCAATCAAGAAAACCCTTCTTCATTCTCACCCCCCTCCATATTTCCTCCATCATCCTCTTCAATTACATTGCTCTTATTATCAGCCATCTTGTAAGCGCTTATAACCAAAACCTCTCTAAAAAAATGCGGAGTTGTTGTGGTTATATAGTTAACTAATTACTGTTTGCCCATATATATCAACGTGGTTTAATATCGTCAGTACGTAGTATTGCAAACAGGGTATTGGGGAAGAGCAGCCATGGATCCGGAGCCAGGTCGGTGCCGGAGAACAGATGGGAAGAAATGGCGGTGCTCCAGAGACGTGGTGGCAGGGCACAAGTATTGCGAGCGCCACTTGCACCGTGGCCGCAACCGTTCAAGAAAGCCTGTGGAAAATCCCACACCTACAATATCCACTAACATCACTTGCATTGGTATTGGAGGTGCGGGTGGTACCGCATCAGCTGCTGCTTTCAATTGCAGCACCACACCAACCATATCAGAGGTGGTCAATGAGACTCATTTTTCGCATACACTAGAATCCCCTTCCATTCATCTCAATCATAGGTAATCTTGCAGCCAGGCTTTAATTTAATGATTTAATAACCTCATCAAAGATATTCTTGTGGATGATCCTCTGGATTTAAGAAACAAGTTAGTTTAAGCAGAATTTTCAACTAACTAGGAGGAAACATGATGATGGAATCTCGAATAATGTCCTTAATTGATGGGACCGACCCCAGTTTAGAAATTCTTAGAAATATGTCTCAAACTGAAAGAATTGGACCAAACTACCTTTTCATTGTTTTGTTTTTGCTTTAATCTTCTTGCTCACCCTTATTGCAGCTCCAAAACTGAAAGCAAGGGCTTAATTGGACCACCACCTCCAAATGAGGTTGGTAACAGGTCTGATGGCCACATTCTGTGGCATTTTTTTGATGACTGGCCACGATCCGTTGATGAATCCGACAATATGAATGCTGGAAGCTCAATGAACTCTTTAACCTGCCTCTCCGTTTCAATGCCTGGAAACTCACCAGCATCAGATGTGTCATTGAAATTGTCCACTGGGAATAATATTGCAGAGGAGGAGCCGGAGCCAGTCCCAGCCCCGATCCCTAGAGGCAATACAAGCAATTGGGCTGCTGCAGGATGGGGCACAAAAATTACAAACCAGGTGGTGACTTCAATGGGGGGACCTCTTGCTGAGGCGCTGAGGTCCTCCACTACCAAACTCATCTCCCACGAATGTTCTGCACCAGTTATGTCGCCCCACTGTTTCTGAAACTTGATCTATTTTAGGTTAGTTTGTGGTGTAGTAACACATGCATGCATAGACACACACACACACACACACACACATCAATACGTGCATTAACTAATAATGTTGGGTTTTCTGGTTGCTACAGACATCCTAGTCAAAATCTTTCAGTGGACGGTGTGTTGTGTTATTTGATTGAAATCATGTCATGATTTGTTTGTTATGTTTAATGTGATGAGTGCCTTGGCTGAAGGTAACCTTCTCATCTGACGGCTCAGACATGCATGAAGTTGAGGCAAATCAGGTGCCTGGTCCTTTAATCCATATATAGGCTTGTAGTTGCAGCCTTCCAGGTTATCTATCCTTTTTCTTTCGTGTTACGCTCTTGCGTAATTATGCTTCATTCTTCAATTTAAATCAGCTCATGTCATCACCAGTTATGGTTTTAAATATCACCATTAATCCGGTATTCAACGACTTAAATTAAATGAAAAATAATTTGTTGCCATTTTATCATGTAATAAATCATTTTCATTCAATCTAAATTATTAAAATTTAATAATTTAGATTTAAGGAGCAGAAAATGATGGCCTGGAAACACATGCCTTGTTTCAAGCAACTACCTTTTCTGGCCATGGCTATGGTAACCAGAAGCAATGGCAGTTCAAAACACCATAAAAGAAAAAAATGCTACTTCCCTGGCACATAAAAAAATGTTAAAAAGGCCAAGCTTCTGCATACATGGAAACAAAATGAGACAGGTCAGGCAACATGCATGATAATAAAAATCAAATCTCCAAATTGAATAGCCACCCGGTGACTGCTACCCTCACGAGCGCCATTAATCAGCACAACACTCGCATGAGAAAAACTAATCAGACAATCACATTTTATTATAAATGCGCCATTATTTACAGGAGCATCACAATGTGCCTATACAAGAAGAGGCCTGGTTTGAACTTGGAGGGGCACGATGACTTGACCAGCAAATACTTCACAGATGTTAGACAAAATTTTCTACATGTTCAACATTGTTTGGTCTTCTTTTGATCCACTGATTAACAATTCGCATAATCTCTGCCTTTGCTCGTTTTTCTTGGTTGTGCTTGGATGACAAAATGCTGGCAATGGCACTAGGATTGACTTAAATCATGGTCCTCCATGTACTATGTCGATTGAAGATGCCTGATGCCATTCCTAAATCGAGAAAGGTTTTGTTGAGATCAATATCAGCCCTCAGCAGGTTCATTTTCACTCTCAGCAGGTTCCAATTCATCCTCCACCAGAGCATAGACCACAGCCGTTCTACTTGGTGCATACACCAGGAAGGAACGAGGCCGGTCATCATACCACCCTTCCTGCACAATCACCACATAAATGTTGACAAATATTCTAATATTTACAAGGAATTGCCCAGTGGAAGACGGATGAGGATGAAACTAAATTCAGGTAACAAACTTGAGAGAATTTTCTTACTGAGCTGAAGTACTCAGCATCCTTATCAAGCCTTTTGAAGCCTCCAAACAATGGATCATCAGAATCTAAAACAATCTGCAGGCAAAGAACAAAATGTGTTTTATAAATAGAAGTGGAAAATTTGAGGCAAACTAGCACAGCACGAGGCATCAACTAGATTACAAGTTTTAAAATGCTGGGGATTTACAAGATATCTATAAACAGAACTGAACTGAATTGAAAGCCTACACATTCCTAAACATAGATTAATCAATACTGAGCATACAAAAGGGCGGGCACAATTAGCACTGTTGATTTTGTTTTTGTTTTTTTTAATTTTCATAACCTTTATTACTTGTGCAAGCATATAGAAAAGGTTACAGTGAATACCTTGTACTTTCCTGGCTTTAAGCAGCCTACTCGGTAATCTGAATAACTGTTGGTCCAATGAAAATTAAAGACAAAAACCAAGTTCCCTCTTTCGAAGACAATAACTCGATCCCCTTCGTTTTTCCGTGATATATATTGGTGCTCAGATGTCATGAACTGCAAAAACAGTTACCATTTAAGCCTTAACATTTTTAATTTATTTTTCACATTTATCTTAAATTTTGCAAGCACAGGGTAGCAAACTCATAGATTTGCTGGTTCGGTATTTCATGCCAATAATTGAAATAGAAATGAAGGTGAGAATGATCCTTTGTTGGGGATGGGGTTCAACAGTCTAAATTAAGCACCAAAGATAAAGCAATTTCAAGGACAGATATAGTCAGCTAATTTCAGTGTGTAAAACTCTAAAATTCCAAACCAAGAGAAGTGAACAGAAAAAAATTTGGGAAATGAAGTACATTTAAAAAGACTTTAAAATGTGAGACTTTTAAATGCGAGCAATCTGCTTAAACCGTAGCTGTTTCACAAGCAAGATGGAGAATATTTTTTCTAATCTCGATTAGAGTTAAAATAGCTTGTCAATATATTTTTAAAATAAATAGTCAAGTGTAACAGTTAAAAAGAACAGTACCAGTGTGTTTGAAGACCTAGAAAGAAAAGTTGAATTTTCTTATGAAAAGAGAAAAATATAGCTCAATGTTTGCAAATATGTTGCTATTGGAATGTGGTATGGTGGGACATGATTTGAAATGATTTCAACTCTCTTACAGGTTAATGAGATACGCTTTGCTTTGCAATATCTTGCAGAGATTTGAAACCATGTGATACAAGTAAATAATTGCAGGCTTCCACCATCTCAGCCCACAGACATGAAATAGAAAAAACGAATCAAGCTAGAATATGGAGACACTGGCTCCTTTACCTTGCTTAATATAAGATGCATTCAAGCAAATAAATAAATATAAGTTCATAATCCATAAATGCAGCTCACCAGCAGCCAAAACTATGCTACATAACAGTATGATAGGAACTTACACCATAGATTTCTTCAAGATGCTGCATTGCCCGATCAAATTCTTGCATTCCATGGTATCTTAGATATTCTGCATCCCCCTGGGCACGCATGAAAAATCAACACATGTCAGATGTGAGTAAATTCCAGAAACCAGGTGGAAGAGCTACTTTGTTTCAACAATTCTTAAAATTCCTCGTGGGTTCATCAGTTTGTTTTTCAGTGCAAGTAATGGTTATTAAGACCAACACTTTTTCAAGCTCCAATTGAGCCAAGAATAAACTGCAATGGTCAGATTAGGTTTCAAAATCAGGCATAAACTTACTAGATCAAATCTACGCCGGCATTTATCAAAACTGTTATTATTGCCTGGAATAATTTTACCAGTAGGAAGGCGCTGATCGCCCCTTGGGAAATCAATCCACTCTGAGAAGAATAAAAGAAAAGCACACCGACATTATAAAAGCTACCAATTTAATAAAAATTCATTAAATGATGATAGAACCAATAAGAAGACATTAAAGAATAGTAATAACCATGGTAATAAAATTCATAAATATTCTTACCAGGGTGTCCAAACTCATTTCCCATAAAATTCAAATATCCTTCTCCTCCTAAACCCATGGTAATAAGCCGGATCATTTTGTGCAATGCTATTCCACGATCTACAAGAGGAGTTGATGGTCTATCAAGAGCCATGAAGTCGTACATATCCTGAGACAAATGGAGAATTAGAAGACTGATTCCCAGCTTGATAAACCATAGGGTTTTATGATGTGGAGTAGGAAGAAAAACAGAAAAATATAGTAGAAAATGGTAAATTTTTTAATAACTTGGGAGTTTGTAACTTTTGGGATCACTGCTCTATAGGAAAACATTTATATATAAAGCAAAACGACATGGTGTCTCATCCCAAGAATTTAAGATTTTGTGTTTTTTTCCTCATTCCAAATGTTTAAGATGAAATAACACAAAAAAAAATAGAATGACATGTTTTCCTTTGATAAATACAAATAAAATGACACATTTTGGAGTCCCTAAATAGTAACATCCTAATGGTTCAAGCAGTGTGCCTAGAAAAAAAAATTGTATTGCTGACATGACACTATAATTGAAAGGGATCATGCCTACAATTACTCAACAACTTCAAAAACTTCATCAATTTAATGGTCATATAGAAGATAGATGTAGATCTATTCAAATTTTAAAGGTTTAATGGCGAGCCCTAAACTTATTATCCTGTTCCAGCTTCAATATCCTTCTAGTTTTAGCCATTACAGTGCCGAATTTTCTGTTTCTATTGTTTTCCTCTTGCCACCCTGCATCCATTGATTGGCACATGAACTTTTGGAAGAATTTATATTTTCCTTAGTAATTTTAGTGTTGTTGTTTAGTTTAGGAATCCTCTAGTTATTTGGGTTTTTCAATTTTCATGTAACTTTGAAATGTGATTCACTCTATAAGGATCAGGATTTAGACTTGGAACTAATATAAATAAGGTTGCTTTGGCTAATTTACAGACATCTTTTATTTCCTATAAATATACTGTAGAGGTTTCTCTACAAACCGGCAAATCAATGTTTATAAGTTTGAGCTTCAATTTTCTTATAGTTTTAGCCATTATATCTGCAGTAATTGCTGGTTTCCTCCTCACCCTACTTCAACTCTGAAGAAAGTACTCTGATAAAATAAGATGAATAAAGAAAGCTAAGCCCTAGATATATGCACCAGATGCAAAAAGTCTTCTTGCTAGAGTCAAGTTCTCCAAGGGGATTGCGAAGAAAAGTTTGTTTTCCTTACTGATTTTGGTGTTCTTTTTTAGTTTCACAAATCCTTATGCTATTTCGATCTAGTTATGTATATCTGACATTTAATGATAGTAGTCAACTAGGATTTGTGGCAATTTCTATTCCTACAATGGTTATAACTACAATAAATAGGCTATCAGAAGTATTGTAGAAGACAAATCAGTTTAATTAATATTTACAATAGTTAGAATTTCTACAAACCCTGCACCTCATTCTCTTCTTCAAACTTTAAACTTGTTCAAATGTTAACCATTATTTTTCTGTTCTACCTAATGCATCATTTCTCCCACTGGTGTAAACAGTCAAGAGAAAAACAATATTCTCTAATAAACATGTGCATAAATTTTGATTTTGGAATGATATGGGAAAGAACTCATATAACCTTGTCCATCAACCAGAATGCAATGGTCTTGTCACCAACAAGAGCTTGGTCATGACTTTCAGCATATGAAACGCACTTTTCCAGCCACCTTCTGTTAGTGAGAGTGTGTACAATGTCACCCATTCTCCAGTCTTCATCCTTCTTCCTACACCCAGTACAAATAGAAAGTGACTGCCAGAAAAGACCTTAAAATAGCATCAAACAAGAAGATGCAGATTCAAGGCAGTCAAAAAGAGGTTGGAGAGTTTCAGTGGCAACATACTGGAGAAGCTCAATCCATTTATCAGCAATGGCCATGTGGAGGCGATAATCAAATCCCACGCCACCATCTTGGACAGGAATGCAGAATGTTGGCATTCCACTGACCTGCAAAGTAAAAAAGAAAATTATAAACATGAGCAAGCAGAGAGGTCTGGCATTGGATTAACTGTAGCTGTTGATTCCTCTAGGGGGCAAAAACTTACATCTTCACCAATGCTAACAGCATCAGGGAAGAGACCATGAATCATATCATTAACAACCATCAGATATACGACAGCATCTATGTCAGTTGCATATCCAAAGTACTCATTGTAGTTTCCAGTAAAAGTCATCTGCATCAAGTTGGAAAAAATAACCAAAGAAAATATCTGTCATTCAATCATAAGTCAAATAGAACACCAAACAATTAAGTTCCACCACCCATAGCCCTAATAGAGCTAAAAGGAAACATCAAAATAAGCATAATGAGCCTAGCCATAGTAGTCACATAAGGTTTAAGAATCAAGCATCTATAACTTTTATCCCTCTAATTGAGCACATCCAAGGCTTCATAGAACTTGAGAGATTGTTACCTGATTAGGCAAACAAAAATAATATACCCTAAAGAACCTAAATGATACCTGCAACCCATGGTGGGTGTACATCATCGAAGTCACACCATCAAATCTGAACCCATCAAACTTATATTCATCCAGCCACCATCTTGCATTTGAAAGAAGAAACCTCAGTACCTAAACCAATGAGCAAGTATTTAGTCCTCACCAACTATAAGAAAAAGACAAATGAAAAATAAAAATTCCAGACAAATACTGTTGCTGAAGATTCAAACAAGCACATACTTCCCAGCTCCCATAGTTGAAAAGGCGAGAGTCCCACATCCAATGATGTCCCCGTGAACCAGAGTGGAAGTAGTGATTATCAGTTCCATCGAACATATTCAAACCATCCAAAGTATTGTTCGATGCATGGCTGGATTCATTTGATATTAGTTGTCAACCAAAAGAAAGATTATTACTAGGAGATCAAGTAATAATCGGTAATGAATGTTCACTATGATTTATGGAATGAAAGATTGAATAAAAGCATTAAAAAAGTTATTTATCCAATCAAACAGAATAAGTGACACCCAAAATATTAGCAAGCACACTTAAGAAAAGAGCTGCTATCATACCAAACTTACTGAATGATAGCATGATGAGTTCACAAATGATAGGTTCTGTTCTTGCCCATTGTTAACTTGTCTCAAAGACATGGTTTAGTGAAAAATAAATAAAAGCTACGGATTAATGAAGGTTATGATTCATGTATTCCTGCACATAACCCTAGATGAATGACTTTTCATCTCAAGATTCCAATTAATCTTCAGAACATATTCTTACTTTAAGATGGCTCAAACTTTTCTAATAAATACTAAAATACAAAGATGTAAATAGTGGTTATTCAAGAATGAACATTTGAAAGCCACTACACCCAAATAATAATTTCCATAATTCATGCATTTTTCAAGTTTGTTTCTTCCTCTTTAACTTATAGAAGTCAATTCGCCAAAATCATCAGAATTTAAAGTTTTGAGTCTACACCAGTCATTTCTACATATTGTACTTAATGGAAAGTTACCTGTGAACAATATCCATGAGAACAAGCAGACCTAACTCGTGAGCTCTATCTATCAGAGACTTCAGATCATCAGGGGTTCCACATCGACTACAGGGTGCAAAATAATTTGTGACATGGTACCTTCATATCATCAAAAGGAATTCGTGAGTTTACAGGGAAGCAAAAACTGCCCACTATGCTAATGAACACCAAGCTTTGGGAAAATATACATGTAAAAGAAAAAAGGGGAATAATAGAAAGTGGAGCTTTATCCTAAATAAAGGAAATACCCAAAACTAGCATAATATGAATGCTCTTGAATAGCCATAATCTGAACAGCATTATAACCAAGTTTTTTGATCCGAGGAAGCACATCATCTCTAAAGTTGGCATATGTGTTGATTAATGGCTCCTGCATTTAAGAAGTGGCAAAATTACGAGGGATAGAATGAAGAGGCTGCAAATTAAATAGGAATAAGCAAGAGAAAGATTAAAGAGTCCAAATAAAGGTCATGCCATAATGTATTAAGATCTATAACCTAACCATTCTCATCATGCAGAGATATTTCAACAAAATACATAAATTGTAAAAATTTGGCGTGGTAATTGAAAGAAGGAAATCAGAAGTATGTAGTAAAAATAATCACATGACAGTACCCTAAACCATTGCCTTTGATTGGTGTTCGTTCAATCATGCAAGGGCAAGACAATATGGTTTCGGGCATATCGCATTGTCCAGGCTTTGAGGAGGACCAGAACCCTGAACAAGGTTGCTGGTACAGACCACTGTTCTTTAAGAAAATGTCATCTTGCACTATTTGGCAGGATTAGTGAAGCATGAGTATAGTGACTGGTCATGCTCCATCATTATAGAGGCATTTGTAGATACTTCTACCATGACAATTCAAAGAAGCATTCTGCATTAACTCCCAATTTCTTTTTAATAAATATTTGCCAAGATATAAAACAGCTCTACATGTTTGAACACCATCCAATCATGAATGATTTTAATCACCAGTACAAGGAAGCAGCGAATAAGAGCTTGTAACATGAGACATAATGGGAGAAGATGCACACCGTACTACTCATTCCGACATGAGCTTCATAAATCCTAAGTGACTCTGGTCTCTTTGGTTGAGGATGTTTGAATATATACTTTTCCTGCAAAGAAGTAAGCAATAGCATCAATGTGCAAAGCCACAGACCTCAAACAGAAATTATGAAGAAAATGGAATAGATTTTCAATCATTTAATACAATTTTGAGTGTTTTACATCATGAACTGCAGCTAATGCTTGTTGGTTCTCAAATGAACACAAATTAAAGCCACAACTAATAACACGGATTACTCAAGCATAGTTGTTATGATATTTATGCATTTGGCTTCTACTTCAAAGCTTAAGTTTTTAGATCTGATGCTTGTTCAATATGATGACTGATTTTATTGACCATTGGTGTTGTAGTGAGTAGCTTATAGATTTCACTAAGATCATGAATGACAAGAGGCTCATGACTTGTGAGTTGCTGGACAAAGAAGTAATCCAGGATGGCTTC
This sequence comes from Populus trichocarpa, assembly GCF_000002775.5. Taxonomy (NCBI): domain Eukaryota; kingdom Viridiplantae; phylum Streptophyta; class Magnoliopsida; order Malpighiales; family Salicaceae; genus Populus; species Populus trichocarpa. The sequence continues at coordinate 8,963,792 of NC_037290.2, read as the reverse complement.
TTCTGCTAAGGATCATTCTTTTGTAGAATCATCTCAATCTTCAACTTGCTTCTTCTTCTTCTTTTACATAAATCAAGTAGTACTCTTTATTAGAAAGAAAGAAAAAAAGGAAACAAAGATGGGTGATAAGGCAACACCAAGCCAGACAAAACTAAAGAGCGCCACTACCACCATTATAACTCACATGGATGAAAATAAGACATGACAGAAGCTACAACCTAGAGAGAGCAAGGCCCAGCCAAGACAAACACACAGGGTAAAGAGCCTAAGATACTAAACAACCAACACAACAAAAGTGCTGGGGGGCCCAAAGTTACAACACAAGAAATTGGAAACATGCTTTCATACGACATAATGGTGCCCAGATCAGGAGAAACAAGGACCAACAGACCCAAGAAAGACTGCAATCAAAAACAAGGAATTCTTCAATACCCTTCATGGCCGGCCACACTTGATCATCATGAAGAGTGAGTTGGAAATCTTTAAAAAGCCAATCTCTTCTCTTAACTATAATAACCAAGGTTTCATCTAAGTTCAAAGTCTCCAAGACTTCATTGATGGGCTCCGACATTCTATTATCCACCACCATCTTTTCATCAGCAGCAAACATTCTTACTGCACTAAACATCAATTGATTTTAACTTTTTAAACCTTATAAGCAACATGGCTAATCTTTGAGAAAATAGCCTCGAGATACAAATATAGATGTTTCTTTTCTTTTCCTGGCTTCAACCTTATTTCTTCTTCCCTTTCTCAACACAATTAAGGGAATGTGAAAATCATCACTCAAAGAACTTTGACTATTGTATGGTGCTAGAAACGAGACATGGGGCAAAGAAATTGGCAAGGGAGAAGTGTGAATCTTGTTATATTCTCATGGTTGAACAAATGAAGGACTGGAAAGCTGCTTGAGATGGGACTTAAGAAGCAGGCATAAAGAGTTGGTCCAAACCAATCCCAAAGGAGAGGTAAAAGCCTTCTATGCCATCTCCAAGACAAACTTCAGAAACACAAAGACCTTGACTGTGCATGCTGCCTAGGGGCCTGTGGCATTTCCCATGTTTTGAATTTCCCCTGTTTATCCATGGAAAGCCCATCTGCAGCATCAATGTACCCCTCTAATGGATTATCTAGGTTGTTTGGAGCAACGAAGTGTTGCCATCTGCAATAGATTCTCCAACATGATATGAGAATCATTTGCATTGGAAGAATTGTTGCTTATCAATGGTTGGCACATCTCATTGGGAGTGTAACACCTCCGGAAAAGGTGAAAAACATGTGCTAATCTTCATTTATTTGGACAACAAAACTACCACCATTGTTTATTACAGAAATGGTTTGATTGATGATTTTTCTATCCATGGCAATCATCAAAACTCGAGGCAAACAAAGGAGACTAAAGACTAGAAAACATCTGGGCAGCGAGCATAAAGCAGAGCACCATGAATTCTTAAGAAAATATAATGGGTTAACAAGCACGAGGATCCCTATATTATCCCTATATTATCGATTTTATCTTGATGAGGTCCCTCATCTTTGAGATTTCTTAATTCAACCTTTGTACCATTGTTTTGTCCATAATGTTATTCCTTCCATCACTAACGGTATTGTTTAACCAATAACTTTGAAATAGTTTTTGGAATATACTTATTTATATTAGAAAAATATCATATAAAAATAAGAAATAAATTAGTCTTTTTAAAAAAATGTTAACAGCATAAAATGAAAATATGAGAACCAAATAAATAAAATTGACAAAACTATAACCGACCAATTTATCATTCCTTGATTTATAATTACATTTTTATTAATTAAAATTGTAGAACAAAAAACAATTATGAAATTGAGTGAAAATAAAAAAGAAACAAAAGGCTCAATTAAATAATAAAAATCCTTTCCATTACAACCTTTCATTATCGCACCAGTTTAAAAAAATTATAAGAAATTCAACTAAATCCCAAACAAACTTTTAGTCACTAGCACAACCCTTCTATTATCAAACAACTATATCTAAAAAGAGTTCATATAGTAAAAAAGTTGGAAACCACGTAACAAAATTGGATTTTTTAATGAAATACATAAGAATTTGGACATGTGGTTTGTAATAGTTTGGTTTTCATGAAAAAAATGCGAGAGAAAATCTAGATATGTCTTTTTTTTAAAACAATTTAGTTTAGATTTTGTTTTCATTTATTTTTTTAATGTGAATTGATTATCTTATTTTTTATTAGTTTAATTTTCTTTTTAATTTCTAAAATGATTAATTATATGCAAGGGCTAATAATCATTGTTAGGACTTTAATATTTATAATTTTAATGTTTGTAAGCTTTTAGAATTCATTATCTATTTCTTATTTTTTATGACTTTTTTCAAATATAAAAGAGCATATTCCAAAATTAACAGACAAATAACGCCATAAGTAACAGGTGGTCCAATGGTATTGACGAATCAGTAGTACAGTGATTGGATTAAGAAATTTAGAAAAATGAGTGTCATTAAAACAAAATTGATAATATAAGACTCTTGAGCTCATTCACCCCAAATATAACGATCTAAACCAATGTCTTTGCTATCCATGGTCTAACCAATCATAAATAAAAACCTAAGCAACCACTAGCAGTTTAGAGTATTTGACCCGTATCATCAGGGGAGTCAAATGTGAGCTGCAAGGATACCTCCCACAGGTCTTATCCTGCAATGGAATGGACCAGAACTTACTATGGCAGGGCCACTTTAGGAGTATGTACTATAACAACACTTCTTTTGAGCCATTCCAAAACTTCTTTCTGCGCGTGCACCAGCCTGTTAGACCATTAATAACTGGGTCTGAGGGTTCCAAGTATGTGTTACTAGATGCAACAGTACCAGCACCTAACAATTTCGGGAAAAGGCTACTCTTTGCTGAGTTATTTGGATATTTAAGAGTGTGTTTGGTATTGCGGTAGCTGTTGTGGTTGTGGTTTAAAAAAAGTTGTTTTATAAAAAGTACTTTTAGTTGAGGTTGGTTTGAAAAAATAGGTGTTTGGTTAAAACTGTGGTTGAAATTGAGATTGAAGAAAAAATAGTTTAATGTGTTTGGTTAAAAATGCTTTTGAAATTGAGGTTATAAAATAATTTTAAAATATATATATATATATATATTAATATTGATGGTTTTAAATTTAAATATTATAGAATTAACTACTCTTATTACATCATGAAATAAATAATACTTGATATAAAATATTTTTTATTATTCCATTAAACTATTTATAATTCCATTACATACAAAATTCAACCGGTAAGAACTATAGTTTTCATAATTTTGTGAGCGTGTAATAAAATCAGATAAAATAAAATTGATATTACAGTGCGAGTGAATTTAATTTACTCTATACTAGTTTTTCGGGAAAAAAAAATATTGTTCATTTCACAATGCGAGTGTATTTAATTTACTCTAAACTAGTTTTTTTTCAACAAAAGCTCTTAAAAAACAAACAGACTTAAAAAAAAAAAAAAAAAAAAAAAACAAACTAAAACTGTGCACGTGAACAGTGCAAGTGAAACTGCACTGTTCACGTGAACAGTGCAATTCACTGAACAGTGTGCCCATCACAGGTTGAAACTCTCGTGCAAAAGCACTAAAATACTGCTTCTAAAGAATCGTGGTCCTGCCGCATATAAATGGCGGGACCCATGTGTTTTAATTAGGATAACATTTGTAACCAAACGGCCATTCATGCGTTTTTAAAAAAACGCAAACGCTAACGCGTTGCCAAACGCCTTCTAAATTGACCGTTGAAAAATTGGCATTGATCAATAAGTTGTTTTGAAACAACCTCACTAGCCCTTGTAGTCTTAGCATGATACACACATACTGATTCCTTTTTAATCTCAGAAAGGAGATTCCCCAGCCACCCAAACAGATGCGGAAAGCCCATCTGGTCTTTGAAACTGGATGGATCATGTGTATATGGAACTATTAATTTTAATAATTGAGTTTCCCAGGATTCAACCACCTGACTATATGGTAATTATGATTCTAATACTAGACCAAGACACAGTCCAGCCTTGTATTTCAGCAAGTATTTTCTGTCCCTCCCTTTCTCTATCAATCTTCGCCTCACAACCATGTAAAAAACCATACTGCCGTCCACAAACCCTCCTCCCCTCGTACCCTCCTCAAACTATCCATCCAAGCATAGCCAATCTTCCTTGCACTCCTCATCCTTTATGCTGAAAAACTCCCCTAAATCTCAAGACCTTTGGAATGCTTTCTTACCCTTGAGGCAGTCTGAAAATACTAATAATGTTTGACTTGTATGGCTCTAACTAACAATTTTAAACTTTGAAACCTGTTTGTTTTTCAATAGTAATATACAGTAAAATTAGAAAGTGAGGACATTATTTGGTGCAACATTTTGAAAACTTAGGGAGTTATTCCTTGATGTTCCAAATTCTCAGTCTCCCAAACAAAGTGCATAGTTAGTCGCTTGAGGGGTCACTTGCCTAAAAATCTATAGCTCAGGATTAGGATCAACACTGACAATTCCTTTTCCTGAACTCTCAAAGGCTTGCTTAAATTATTGCTAACATTATTTTTAGATTGACATTTTCTGTTGCCTTAACCTAAGTTCATGATAGTGTATGCAAAATATAGGTCCAAATCATCACAATATATTCAGCAACCATGAGAAACCCAAGCAAGAAGTGTACCTCCTCCGGTGGATCATAATAAATGCCATTGTATGGGATTTCTCCTGGAGCCTGTACTGAGAACTTAATCCAAGCAGGAATAGAATCTTTAATGCCAGAAGGAGTATCCATGCGTATCTACAAACACGCAATCAAAAACAGATTCACCATCTTTGATGTATTTAAATAGCGGAGCAGAGTTTTTAAAACTAAACAAGCTCAGGGCCTTGAATAATACTTATAATCATCTCCTTTTGCAGCTGACTGGAAATGAAAAGATCTAGCTTAAATTAAATGCAAGAAACTAATATGAAGCTGAAGCCGATATCATACATTCAGTTTGTTTTTCTTGTGTTATGAATACTGAATAGCAAAGTTAAGAAGACAAAATTACACTGCCAAAAGATCCTTTTCTTGTTGTGTAAAAGTGGCTTGATTTCACATGATATTCACCAGGTGCTGAGCAAGAGGCTCCTGGTATTCTTTTAAAGTTCAAGAAAACAAGCAGAAGAGACAAAAAAATCCTAGAAGCTCTCACTTTGTATGGAAATGCACATTTTTAGACTTCAAATGAAAGTCGCAAACTTATTTCTCTTGCTTGCCAAAAGTGACAAGCACAGAAAAAAATTCATGAGCAAGGAGCATCAAGTTTAATGCATAAACTCTAATTTACACGGTAAGATTTTAGTATTCGATCTTGAGATGTGTTACCTTTACTCGAGAACCATGGGGAATTGGTGGTGAACCATCTGCATTGTTTGGAAGGAACACTTCCCAGACACCAAATTCATTCTGTAAAATAATAAATCAGTTGCTTGGAATTTAAATAGTACAATAGATCTAACAAGGAAAAAAAAAGGAGTTTAAACACAACTATGAAGATATTACATCCTGCAAACACCCATCATTATGGCATATTCTTACTGGCTTCTCTTTCGACCCAGACTCTCAACAATATGTTAATTAAACATACTAGTACTAGTATGTATTATTTGGACATATCCTTGAAGCTTTCAGATTCTACTACAGATTCAAACAACTGTAAAATGATTAGTTTTCCCAGTTTCCATTTCCAAACAAAGACATATCAAAGCAATATTTACATTTTTCTTTTCTTTTCTATTGCAGAAGAAAGGATGATCAGAAAAGGAAAATGAGAAAGGCAGGAGTTGGAATAGACAGAAAGAATCCATAGTAGAGCAATCCAATATAAAGATTTCCTTTTTTCTCCATCAATAAAATGAGTAATGTATGTGTTTATGTAAACAGAATCTGAAAAAAATGAGCAGATAGTAGAAGACTGTTGCTGTGAAGTGTACAGGAGAAGAAAGGGAGACAAAGCTTCAATGCACTTTACCAATCATTTGAAAAGATAACAGACAATTCCAACAAGCATGAATAATACCATTGGAATTATGCAGAAAATATCCATCATTGGATCCAATGCTACATAAAGCAAAAGCATAGATAACATACCTGGGTCATGACATCTGCATTGGGATTCCAATTGTTAAAATCTCCAATCAATGCTGCCCACTGAAATAAATAGTAACTAGTCAATGTACGAACATATTTGTCAGGAACAAAAAACAATTATCTCATAGCCAGTCAATTTGTTAGCTTGAATCAGTTCGGAGGGACATTTTCTCTGACTAAAATGCTGAACAAAAAAGCAGCCTCTCATGTAAATTTATAGAGGCTTATGCTATTAACAGCATATGCCCTTTGTTCGTGCCTGAATATACATCCAATTGTTCAGTAATACAGGTGCCATGACTAAATAGATCAGATTTGAGAATAGGCAGTCCTGAGATAACTGCCTTCTCTGAGATTTACTATACAAACTAAGGACCACATGACAGAATCGAAACAGCACGGACCTTAGCTCCTGGTGCCCATTCCCTGTAGGTTATTCCTGTTTCACTGAGAAACCAGTAGAAATTACAATCAGTGAGAGTGAGATGTGCCGAGGAAACTAAAATTGATTGGCTATAAAGAAAAAATAAACACTAGAATAGCAGACTAATGGTTTTTTTAAGATAAAGCATGATAATAGGTAATGAAACAAATAGAGCATATATGAAAACAAACAAGCGATGAGCAAGTAAATTAAACAATTGCCATCACAATGAAGTGAGAGAACTCAGTTTATGCATTCAATTCATGGGACCAGTACAACCTTACAATCTTTATAAGAGGCCTGGCTAGGACATGGGAATTTTTTTCCCATTTATTTGTTCTTGAACCACAACATGCATACAGATCTGCCTAAATCTATCCAAATGCACTATTTCTACATTTGTGAACCTTAACCCTTGGTACAAAATTTTAGTCAGTTTTTTTCCCAGTTCATTTGATGACCCATCTCTCATCTTTGCAGTTTGGGTGCTATGCTTATCCTCAGAACAAGAGTCACTGAACTAAAAGAAGAAAAAAATATAAGTGTCACAACACCAACTGAAAATTCTTGTGAGAACCTCTGATGTTGAAAACAATGAACTCAAGGGCCAAAGTGTCACCACACTAATAGAAACATTTGCAATGCAAAGCAAAATTACAAGAATTTCTGTTGTGTTTTCCACTTTTGAGATCATCTCATCACTAGTTTCATTTTTTGATACAGCTCATTTACTTTGCAAAAGAAAATATAAGTGAAAACACATTGCATTATGTAACAGCAAAAATGGAAGGTGCAATTGGTTATGCCAAAAATACTAGAAAATGAATGGACTTCAACCTGCAGAAATAAAAAAGGTAGAATACCTGCGTATGAAACCAAGCTTTTCATAGCCACGAGAAAACACTTCCAAACCACCTTCATACTTGTCAATTTCTTCACGAATTCTTTTGTACTGTGAATATCTACGATCAGGAAAAGATTAAATTAGCTATAGAATGTTACAAAAACTTTATCAACATCTTCAAAATCATACCTTGAAAATATATATATATATATATACACACCTATCAATATATTTCTACACATATACGAACAAGCTAGTCTAAAGATAGCAAACATCAAAGTATTGTACTATAAAAGAGAGAATACATGGAGCACTTCTCTCCAGGCAGCAGTTGTCATGTTTCTAAACAAAGAAATAATCACACCTCAACCTTACAACTAGACTCGACAATCATATCATATATTAGGTCCTTTCAGGAAAAAATAGCACTTGGGTTCATTGGTATGACTCTAACAGCATTGAAAACAACAAACACTTTTTCATGCAATATCTTGCATGATTTTAGTAAAGAAAAAAAATATGATGTGGGCTAGTGCATAAGTTAATTACACTATCCATATACAGAGAAAATAATGAAAACAATAAATGGATATGGAAAGAAAATACAGTAAAAATTTCTAGGTGATGCAGAGGTATCCAAAGTGCTAGCATACCATGGCACAAAATGAATTAGTATCTAATATAAATTGAGAAAAGACAAATCCAAAACAGTCTTCAAAGAATTAAGTAAACACACTTAACAAATTAGTTGAAACTTCATATGATATTACTCTTTGTTTATAAGAATCATCAGGGCAAAAAATGCTGAGGACTGGGGAGGAAAAGATGTAGAGGATATTCATTTGAAATCTTAGTCAGCTATTTCAAGCTATTGTTTAAATAGATACTTCTATAGTCCTACTTTATCTAAAGGTTGAAATAGAAATATGTCTGAAAAAATGCAAGAAATATCTATTGGAGTTTGATCTTTAACATGAATGCAGACTGAGGATATCATCAAAAACAGACACCTTCAAAAACGTACTTCTAAAAAACAATATTAAGAGAAAAAAAAAACAATATTAAGAAAGCTAATGATAAATGTTGATGCTGAGAATTATCACATATGATCACCAAAACTTTCGTATATAACATGAAGCAATTGCTCATTTATTAGTTTTACTTCAAGCTCTCAACACTTAGTTCAACATAAAAATATCTTACACGAGTAAAGATAGAGTATCTCACCGGTAATCAAGATGTTGACGGAAACCTGTCAAACTTGGATCTATTTCATATATTCTCTGCCCAGAGCCAGGTGGGGGGATAGACCTAGATTTCGCTTCAGTTTTACCAATGATTATTGACTCGCTCAAAGGAGTAGATGTCTCCTGCTTTTCCTTGTCTTCAACAATCTGATTATCTTCCATTGTTAGACACTCTACATCATGAGGTACCTAACACGAGAATCAAACTGGTAAAAGGAGGCGCTGATTTAAGTAGGAATTGGATATCAACAGACATTAAATCTATCAACACCGTTTTCTGGCAAAGGCATCAAGAAACTAAAGAATAAGCAAGATAGACCAATCAGCCAACCACAGTTTTTCACGCACACTGTAAGAGCACATGACTTTAGTTACACCAAACATCTTTGTCAAAGGAGCTGTCATCATGAGGATGACAGTCAAGTAGGCCTATAACTTCAACGATATCTAGATTGATCCTGCAATGTGTTTCAAAACGTGCAAATGCAAATTCTCAAAATGAGAATCTATTACCTACACCTTCCAAAATCTCAGGCCTTTCTTATATTTATATTTTCCCAAGATCATCCAAGCCTTTATAGTATTGGAAAGATCACAAGATCCTGATGAAGCAAGAACAATAGAAGAGCCTATATAATACCTTTAAATTGTCACAGTTTTTAACATCTGGCATGCAAATAACCATCCTTCAGGTTCAAGTTGAGACTAAGTTTAGGCTATCCAAGAGTTCCCAATTTTTTTTTATCCTGTAACTTCCTTTTAAATGTTCAAATAGCAATTTTATCCTCTCTCATTCTCAAGTCACCACTGGTGCCTCACAGATCCTCGTGTTAGTAATGAATTGCATTGTTTGGTTACTTTGAACATTACATGTCCATATACAAGAAGCCACCTCTTGCCATCTAGCAGGGGATAAGAAATAAAAAAAAAAAGAGGATACAGATAAAGAAATTGTTGAACCAAAGAACAGCTTTTCATGTTAATGTAGCCTACGCTTTCTGAGGATGAGAATTTCCCAGAAGCATATAATAAGAATGAGGTAATCGAAATCTAAAGGGTAAAACAAAAAAAAGAAAAAGACTTGGGAATATGTACATAGAAACAAGTGGAAAATATCCATAGAAAATTCATCCGTGCCCTTCATTTTGATTAGAATATATAATAGCTCGTACAGCTCAATGGCTCGTGGAGAGATTACTCGTTCAAAATGAGGCAAGGGATTAAAGGTCCACCATAAAGGAATGGTATTGGCTCCTAATTTAGGTGGTGGTAATAAAAAAGAAAAAAAAAACTTTAGAAAATAAAAGGTGGGAGTCGACTCCAGTTCTCAATTTGTAGGAGTCTTGAACACAAGGGTTTTGCTCCACATCATTTTGCTTCCTTTTTTTTTTTTGTGCTTTTCCCTGTGAGGATCTCATTTTCTTTAAAAATCAAATGCTAGAACATGATCTGTTTTCAAATGCAAAACACTCTAAACTGAGAATCAACAGCTTGCGTCATAAAAGTAGTATGCAGCACGTGGACAAGGAGAAGACAAACCAGAGGATCTTCTGAAGCGTTGCCATCGGGGGGGACAAGGACTTTCTCAGGTGTCGGTGTGGTTGTTGTTGTAGCAGTAGAAGTAGTAACAGCTAAATTTGGGGAATCGGAATCGTAAGAAGACTTTCCAGCAAGCATCTTCACTGCAAACAAAATCATTGATCAAGAATCAAAACCATTTATATATATATATATATATATATATATATATATATTGAAAAATAAAAGGCAAAACCTTTGGCAGAAAAATAGAAGGGAGAGTTACAAGAAAATGGGTCTTTCTTCGAGAAAAAGGAGAGGCCCTTTCGACACAAAGGATCGCCATTGAAACTTGATTGAGACTTGGTGTTGTACACTGAAGGAAGGCAAGGAAAACGTACGCCTGATATAGCGCAGTACACCATTTCTTTCTTTTCTCTTCTCTTTCTACGACTAGAGATCTAGCTATAGCTTAAACTTAAAAGTGTGAGCACCGGATAATAATAATTAAAAGAAAATAAAAAAGGTGAAGAAGATGAAAGCGGAAGCGAGAGTTGCGTGAAATCCGAAATTAGAAAGATTTGTAGTGTTATTATTATTGTTATAGGAATCCATTCAGTGGCAGAGTGTCGTACATAATACGTGTGCAATGGAGAATGGGGATGGGGTTCTGTGGGTCCTTTCACTGTATCAGAATCATTCTCCATCGTCCATCTCACTTCTATCACTCTTTTTTTATTCAGCATCCACTCCAGGGCACTCCATGTGGGCCCCTTTTGCCCCTCTATGTTTTTACTATATATGCTACGTGTCAATGGCAAAAGATCAGAAATGAAAGGCCATGGATGTACGTGTGGCTGTTAGCGGGCCATCTCTCCATCCGCGGAAAGTAAGCCTTTTTGCCATGTTGATTGAGTCTCTGTTCTCCGATGGATCTTTTTGGTACATTCTTTTTCCTTTCCTGCTTTTAACTTTTCCCGTCTATAAGGATTTTTTCCTTTTTCGAAAAGTATCACTGTTTTTTTTTTTTATTCGTAAATAGCAAAGTTTAAAAAAAAAAATGGTGAAATCACATCATTTATATATGTTGCAATTTGAAAATGAGTAGTAGTCACGATTTAGAAATCTAATAGTTAAAAAATATATATAGAATGAGATGTACAAATTATATATAGAGATAAGAGAAAAAAAAATAGATTTTAAGGGTACTTCAAAACTCCGATTACAACATTAACAATACCATTGAAAATATCTTGATGACTTGAATTTTGACAATATTAAAGAAATGTCACAAAAAATGATCAAACACTTGTTACCAAAGACAATTGAGTCAATCGCAATTTTTGAACGATAAGTGTGACCCAATTATGTCATCGTTGGTGACCTTTCCTAGTATTATTGGATTTGTCTCTTCGAGATTTTTGAAGATGTCATAATCGAAGTTTCGATGTACCTCAAGTGTCTCTTTCTTTCTTTTTTGGTACATCTCTAAGATGTCATTACATTAACATTAATAGACAAATCAGAAGAGGTCATTGTTTTACTGTTACTTCACCGTACTTTCTCACATGAATTTTTATTCATGAACAGTTTGTTCCATTAATTTTTTTTTATCCTCAAGCTATAAGATTTTTTCAATTTGGTTTTGGAAGTTCATTTTTTTGTTGTCCTAGGTTTTTATGTTCTCTTTAGATTTCTTTTTTATATGTGGCCGAGGTGTCATAAATTATTTTGACATTTCATGACAAGTTGATTTTGCATGAAAAAGTTTAAAATCATTGCATATGACAAGATTAAAAGAAGATGGATCAAATTTGACATTAACAGTACTAGCAACCTTTTTCCATGTTATATTGTTCCATAGTCACGTATGTTGTTACCTATTTTTGACCCCACAAAAAATCAATACAAAAAAAAATACAAAAATACAAAAGGATACACATGAGAAAAGCCTCGAAGATTGCTCAAATTGATGGTGAAGGACCAAAATGACAAGTGAAAAGTTGAAGGACCAGAATGTACAAGATTAGTAAAATTAGTGACCCAATTCTAATTGACAAAAGAACTATTCGGCGAAAATATTTGGATTTGGGGTAAAGAAATACAAATTTGGATGAGTAAGGACTTAATGAGGATTTTGGAAGGCTTGGCTAATTTTATTGAGGACTTAATTGCAAGGAAATAAATTTTTTGGAGTCAATTTAGGTGTTAATTGGAAGAAATTGAAGTTTGAAGACTGAAATTGAACTTTGAAAAGTTTAATTGGTCATTAATGGTTTAACTGTGAAAAATTAAAGTTTGATAGCTAATTAGAGGTTTGACTGAACAAATTCAAAATCAATAACCAAATCGTAAAAAGCACGAGACTTCAAGAGTTAAAATTGACTAAATCAAGGGACAAATTGAATAAAATTAAAAGTTTGATAGTCAATTAAGGGTCCAAATACACAAATTAGAAATCAAGTACCAAGATGAAAATGGCACTAAATTATAGGATTGATGATTGAGTTTGACACGGGTTAAATTGAATGAGATTAAGAGTTTAGGAGGCGATTTTGGGTGCAATTAAAAACAATTGAAAGAATATGAACTAAAATGAAATCTAAAGAAAAAAACTAAATGAAATTAGTGTAGCTCTACAAACATATCAATATTCATTGAAATAGTGATTTGACAAGTAACCTCTCACCCAAAAAACCTTTAGACTAGGAAAGGGGGCAATGTGGTTTTTTCACTATAATACAATATTTTTAACAATTTATGCAGGGTTAGGTTAATAGTTTTATTTTCTTGTACGATAAAATTATTGATATACCCCTACAATAAAAGAATATATGATGCCTTTCAATCAGGGGTGCTATGGCATTTTCAAATTTTTTTAAATAGTTAAATTACTTTAAAGCCTTTAAAGACAAAATCAATATAACTCTCTCACAAAAACTTTTTTTTATCCTATTACATTGATTTCATTATTAATTTGAAAGTTATTTAAGGGAATTATTGTAATTTACATATATTAAATATTATTAAAAAACCTATTGACACGTGTGAACAACCCTGCATCGTTCAGGCAGCGCATGCGGGGTTGTTCAACCACCAAGCATTGCCTTCCATGGCAGCATTTTGAAGGTCTATACGCTCCCTACATGATGGGGTTGCGTGTGTGCCAAACATGTCACTAGTGTGGTACAGGCGATCATTTTTTTTCTTTTCTCTTTTCTCCTCAAATTCAGTTCCAACCCCTTTAAAAATTCAAACCAGCTCCTTCAATTTTTCCTTCATATTTGGTCCATGTATTTTGTATTACAACTTTTTTTTTTAAATTTTAATAAGCTATAAAATTACAAATGTTTTTCAATTTCAATCCCTTTTATTTTTTATTTTTTTAAATTTGACCCTTATTTTTTTAATTGATATTTGTTTTGTTTAATATCATTGTTTAAAGTGTTCTTTTTTATATAATTTTATCCTCTATGAGGTTAGTTCTAGGTTCAAGACCAGAGTTACTAGTTTCAACGGTTAATGTAGGCTAACTTTTTTTTTGTCCTTTTTTAAATTGATTCATTTTAATTTCATCTTTCAACATGTGAACTTCATGATTTTACTCAATTTTCTTTTGAACACAATCACCTTGGTATCACGACTGAGTCAAAAATTTTGCATCTTGATTTGGGTGGATCCAAATCGAGTTTTTTAACCTTTTTTTAATTATATATATATTTTAATTTTCATCTTTCAACATTTTATTTTCTAGAGATTGAGCTTCATATTGTTTCTTTTCATTTTGTTTTCTATGGAGTTATCAAGTTCTCATTTGATTTATTAGAAATTGGTTTTTGAATTTTTTTCCCGTTTTTTTTTTTGTTTTTTTTAGTTTCACCCTTTAACATTAAGTTGTTGATGATCCGAGTGGGCTTAGATCAAGTTCTTTTTATCTTTTTTCACTATTATTTTTTTATCAGTTTATTTATTATTGTTGTATTTTATAATCATACTATTTAAAATACTAATTAAATCAATTACCCGTATCTCTTTTTTTTTTCCTCCTTTTCTTCGCTGAAAAAAATTTGGTGGGTATGCGGACGTATATAAATACCAAATCTATTTTGAGCATAGAAGTCTAGATCCATAAAACAAGAAGTACCTTTTGAAGATTTTCTAAGGTATCATCAATGAAAATGCCATTCGTGGGTGACCAAAGTTCTGATCAGAATGCTTCCAACAACGGAGAGGTTCGAATATGAAGCTTCTAGAAAGAAAGAGATTCTGATAGATGTATATTAGTGTTTGTTATTCTCAGCGAAAAAACAAAAAGCCCCAGCAGAAGTGAATCTTTTTTTCAACGAAGAATTGAATCTAATGCATATCTCATGAATGGAAAAGTAGAAAAGTTGTTGTAAAAAGGAAAAGAAAGGAAGGGACTAAACTAAACATTTGATTCAGCTTCTTAATTCTGTAGGAACACATCTGTTGCCGTTTATTAATAACTGCCCTTATGAAAGCCAGGTCAAAAGAATGCTATAGTAATACACACAAGATCGAGAGGGAAAAAAAATAAAAAAAACAAGGCCAAAAACAGGGGTGACGTTTTGCTTCCCCATCTATGAATAATTACACCTTTGATTTTATGTATTATTAAAACTGTTCTAGGACTATAGTAGTGAAGCTGTAGGTTTTATCTCTTCTGGAAGTTGAGGAACTTGATACCATAGGAAAACAGAAAGAAGAAGAGGACAACCCATCCAAGATGGGCGGCGGCCACGGCAGGAAGAAAGTCATATTCAAATCCCAAGTATCCTTTGAGGAATTCCTTTATTGGCACATCTTCAGACTCGCCAGGTACGCTGATTGTATTGGTTTTATCACCCACTTGAGATGTCACGAGGCCGTATAATGTCCAAGCCACTGGAGAACACCAGTAGTACCACCTCCACCAAATAGGTATTTGCTGTAATGAATGAGCAAAATTATTAGTTTTTATTTACACGAGGAAACGAGCAAGGGTTTAGGATGAAAAGCATGCATCATCATTCATCAATTATAAATAACAACATTGCGAATGATTTATTAAATATAATGCAGCTGAGTTTAAGATTACTTACAGGCCTAGGAAGAAGGAAACCAGAGAACAAGTTCCAGAAGGACGTGAAGAAGGACATGCAAATGGCAGCAATTTGTGGGGCAGGGGTCAATGCAACAACCATCATCCCAAACAATGTGAAGTAAACAAAGCACATGAATATGAAGTAGTAGAACCACAAGAACTTTGCAGCCGTCCACTCGAAGCCCATCATGGAGAAAAGGAGAATGCTATAAACAATAGTTTGTACTGCTACATAAATTGCTTCTATGGCCACCTGCAAGAAATTATCCTGTCAGCCTGAAAGCATGTATAACGACATTTGAGTCCTACTGATCATGGTGAATTAAGAGAAGGATGGAGGATGGGGGTAGAAATTGTCCTGTAAATAAAAAGAGGCCTCCCACATATTTTTACCTGCGCAAATGCGTAAGGCAATGGGGAGTACATTCCAGCTGCTCTTTCGCGATAGAAAACTGTTCTCTCAATAGCAATTATAGACTGCACTCCCGCAGCATTGGTTGCACCAAGGAAAAGCACCGCTGCGTACATGGCTCCGAAAACATTCAATAGATCTTGCTGGCTAAATCTGTTAACAAATCAAATTTACCTGTCAGTATGAGTGCAGAATTGAAAGCAAGAAGATAACATATGGCATTCAAAAAATGTGCAAGTTCTCAAAATCAGGAACGTTTCCCTCCCTTTTGAACAAAATACAGGCTACTCCTGCCGTATACTGGTATAAAGTAAGCAATAGTATGGGTACAACAATTATTTTTCAAGACAGAATTCAAAGCCTTACGTCTTCTGTCCTTTGTCCCAAAAGATGAGACCGAATATTATTCCAATGGCTAATGTCATGAACAGACGAATGGCATTATAACGAGGGTTTCTCCAGTAAGACCAATGCTGTTTCCAGAAACAAGCTTTGCATTGAGTAAGAAAAGTTTGGGAGTATTGGGTTCGGAAGTAGAGATCCTTGGATCCTGGTGCTGGTGTGCTTAGCTCTTTGATAATTTCCTGATTCCTCCTGAAAGCATTTCAACATAGAAAATAAGAAGAAAACTACAAAACTCTAGGCAATTTATGGCTATCATGATATATCCAGGCTTACTGATAGAGGGAGGAGTTGGCATATTGTTCTGCGAAGTCTACATCCAGTTGTGCCTCCATTGAAGGAGCACTAATTTCGAGCATCCATGTTGCAGGGTTATACGCATCTCTTATCTTGGGAACACCTGGGACAGCCTGTATTTAAATAAAAATATTAGTTAATATCATAATTTCTGTCTATATGGATGCTTTTGATAATGGTTGTGCGGAATGGCGCAAAATGATCCTTATAGCCAACCTCATCTAGTTTGGGATTGAGGCTTGGTTGTTATATCACAATTTATTTCGCTAGAACTTGAAATAACATTCTACAGTATTAGACTACTTAATTTCAATGCCTGGGAAGTGGGAATGATCAGGAGCTATGCATGGACATGAGGCACGATTAGTAACCCTACTATTTATTCCCTAGAAGAAAGGAAAAATTCTCTTTGATGCTAAAGGAATCATAGATGGAAACAGGACAGGAGAAATTGTCACCTCAAAATATTCTATGAGCTTGTGAGAACGGTGACCAAGAGATCCGGCATAAATGACTTGACCTCCTCTTTTCATCAACAACAGCTGGAACAAGAAAAATATCAAGTTGCATTCAAATTTGACACACACAAAAAAAAGGGGGGGAAATCAAAATCAAAATCAAAAGGCAACATTCAAAAACTTGAAATTTACCTCATCAAAAGCTTCAAAAATGTCTATGCTAGGCTGATGAATGGTGCACACAACAGTTCTACCTGTGTCCACAGTGTTTCTGACAGTACGCATCACGATAGCAGCAGCTCTAGCATCAAGACCAGAAGTTGGCTCATCCATGAATATGATAGAGGGATTAGCTACCAATTCTACTGCTATGGTCAATCTTTTCCTTTGTTCTGTTGATAGGCCGTCTAAACCTGGAAGTCCAACTAAGGCATCTCTGAGGGGATTTAGCTCAACCAATTCCATAACTTCTTCAACAAACATCTGTGGACCATATAGTGAAGATAATAAGAATAATAAATCGTACAAGGAAAATAAGAGAGGGTAAGATCTCTGAAGAAAAAAGACTTCTCAAAAATCCAGGAATAACTGATTACTGAGAAACATTACATACCTTTCGGGTTTTTGTATCTATATCTTTAGAAAGACGGAGCCAGGCTGAGTACAGAAGAGACTCATAAACAGTAACACGAGGTGAATGAATGTCATTCTGTTCACAATAACCGCTCACACGAGCAAATGTCTCTTGATTCTTTGGATAGCCTGAGATGTTAATACTTCCTTCAATGTAACCACCGGTCTTCCTTCCAGCTAACACATCCATCAAGGTGGTCTTCCCAGCACCACTTACGCCCACAAGTGCAGTCAATATCCCTGGTCTAAAAGCACCACTAACATCTCTGAGCAGTTGAAGACGCTCTTCATCAATTCCTTGACTCTTCATTTCCTGGCATGGAAAAAACAACCTTTGATCTCAATGTCCAACAATAAAAACTAAATTTTTTTCTCTAGGGGAACATAAGCTGCTTGCAATTCATCTTTAACATGGGAAGAAGTTTTTATTTTATTCTATTGTAAGTTGAAAATCAGTTTAACTCTTCAATGCATTAAAACAAATCGAGAACCTTCATGTGTTCCAGAGTTGAAACTTTTGGCCAGTAGCAGTGAACTTTCAATGTTACCTAAGGGTGAGAAATTTACATTTGAAAATGTTATCTATTAGGCTAATATGTTTTCTAATCAAGAACAATGTGCACATGTTTCCTGACATGACACTCTCAGGAGATCCGCAACATCCCTGGTTATACAGATCAAGTGTTCTCGCACAGAAAAAAGAAGTTTCAAGAACAAAAAACTTCGGTGTAAATGCCCAAAAAAATGAAAAACTCGATGACGACTTACATCAGGCATATCCACATAGTAGCTCACATGGTTGAATGCAAGTGAAAGGGGCTGGAATGGCAGAACCATTCCTCTTTTTGTTGAATTATCCACTGCGCCACCAATTTCTGTAGAATTTCTCGTTGCCATAGGAATACCTGTAATTGATCACAGAATAAAATATAATATCCTAGAAGCTCGATTCCACAAAATAAGCATGTTTACAATAGCAACATGTAAATGTCACGACTGTGAATTTCTCCATTTTCCAGACACTTATTCATTCCAGTCGGAGGGCACAGTTGAGGTAGTTGGGACTTTTCTGAACATTGGACTGGGATATGTTAATATCATCACAATGTCAACCTTCTCAACTAATACTCATGTTCAGGCATATTGTATGCTACCTTCTTGAATTAAGTTAGAGCCATAATTAACTTGGTGAAATGTGCTATATCTGCAAAAAGTGAAGGGAGGGGAACAACAGAAAAGGAAAAGGCTTTGAAAGTGTCAGACCTTCTGCTCTCTGTTGTCCAGATGATGTCTTCTTATTCTTCTTCGCATCGTCATCCACAACGACAGCTTTTGAGTCACCCAAAGCTGAAAGAGAATTTCCTCACATTTGTCATATTGAAATTTCATCTCCATCCAATAACCCAGAATGAGCATCAGGCTGAGTAACTTACGGTTCAAGAAAGTCAATGCTACAATAAATAAAACGTTGAATAAAAGCGAAAACCCAAAGAGTGCTCCGATACAAATCCAAAACCAATAATCATCAGTAAAGAAGCCTCTAGCCTTCAGAAGCACTTTCCCAACAGTTTCTCCAGCGAAATTAGAGTCCGTATTATTCTGCAATTAAAAAACGTTATAGAACTTTGATGATGATTTATTTTTGGCGCAAAAAGCTTGCAGGCTCCATAACATCCATTTAAATTTGAAATTAAGAGAATATTGTATCTATAATAGAATGAAAATATAAATTAAGACATCTTACCACACTCCATCTTTCGTCAAGGAATTCATTCATGACAATGGCATTCTGTCCATACATCATAGGAGAGGAATAGTAGCCCCAGATCATCCATGGCTCAATGTCGTCTGTAGCCAAAGGGTGAAAAGAATGCTTAACTAAATCATTTCCTTAGAGAGAATCTAAAGGATTCACAGGTTTTGTTGAAAGGAATAACAAGTTGATTAGATGGTGTTTCGCATTAAATACTAGATGCAATAGTAAAAGGGCTGTCTGCTTACCTTTGGCAACAATGAATCCTCCGAGCACGAAAACCAAAAGCAAGGTGAAGGTCCCTAGTGTGTTTGCAACGACTTGTGTTCTTCCAACAGCAGCAATGAAACGAAAGAGGGCCAGAGCCATCTGATGTATGCAAAAAAATGCAAGGAACTGTCTGAAGAACCTGAAGAAAACAGAGGAGATGTTTGTTGGTAAAAGTTATTGAAGCGATTGTAAATTCACTCAATGTATTTATCCTAAGAATTAGTACATGAAAAAATAAAATGAAAATCTAACATCTAACTAAGAGGCCATCCGCAACTACATAAAGGAGAGAAAAAAAACAAAGTTCCCAGCAAGTGCAAATGGAGTTCAAATGAAAAGGAGTTGGGAATTGCAAAACTTCAAACCCTTCTTACCTGCTAGCAGAAGGAGCGAAACCAATTGTGTAATATGTTAGGATAATCCATATCGCTGATTCCATTAACGATAATGGAATCCTGAGTACCCATATTGGTAAGCCGAAAGCCCACGCAGGAAAGAACAAGAAATCCCTCTGTTTATAGAAGACAGGGAGCCTGAAAACTGTCATTGAAAGTTCTGCCATCCCATTAAACATCACATTGACTAGACTGAAAAACAATGCTCCAAAAAATTTTTGTCCACCTAGTACAGTCCCCACTTTCATTTCTGTCCGAAAAAACACTGTGAAGGCAATTATTGACATGATTGTTATCTGGGTTGTTTTGAATATATACAAAAAAGAGTTCCGCTTCATCAGCAGCCACTCTCTTGAGAAACATGCCCTGAACAGCTCCCAATTTGAGATGCCATACTTCTCTGTGACCAATGCAGCCGGATGGGCCCTTGATTTATCATAAGGAGTCCTAAGATCTGAAGCAAGTTGTTGGCCGACATGAAAAGAGTTGAAACCTCGCACAAACTCAAGAACTGAAATAAATCTGTAAGGTATATTCTTTCTGAACCAATATTGTTCCTGGTCCTTCTTGGAAGTTACTTCTTGCAAAAAGTCAGCAGCTCCTTTCCTATCAGGGCATCTGAAACCCATGTGTTCAAAGAATTCAAGGACATGCTCGCGTGGACCTTGATAGACAACCTGACCCTCTGAAAGCAGGATAATGTCATCAAAAAGCTCAAATGTCTCTGGTGCTGGCTGTAGGAGAGAAACTATCATAGTTACATCCATGGTATGGACCATTTGCCTCATGAACTTGCAAATCTGGAAAGTAGTGGCACTGTCCAACCCTGTAGATATTTCATCCATTAAAAGAACCTTTGCTGGTCCCACCAACATCTCTCCTGCATTCAGTTTACACGATGCGTCTTAGCAAGCAACATTGTCAAAAGGAAAACTTTATTGAAGAAGAGCAAATGGAGAAAAATGAGTTTTCAGGAGCATAGACATTATAGGTTTCCAAAAGCAGAGTTTACTGTAAAGATAACCGGTACAGCTGGTGTTTGAACAAATTTTGAGAGAACTGACAACAAGCATTATTGATACTAGTAAGTGACAAATGGGATCGCAAGAGAGTGGATTTTTCTATGTTCAACAGTTAGTTAAATCTACTGAGGAGGGGGGGTGTTACCGGTAGTCACACGCTTCTTCTGCCCTCCAGAAATACCCCTTTTCATGTCATTCCCAACCAAAATATCAGCACAAATATCCAATCCGAGTATCTGCAGTTAAAGATTCTTAAGGAGTCAATCTTGCAACTTGAGTTGTTCAATAGAGTAGCAAAATAAAGGTAAGAACAGGATAAAAATGGACCAACTTTAAATGCAGAAAGCAACCAAACCTTGAGAGTATAATCAGTGACCAAACTATGTTCCTGTCCTGACATTGCTGTGGCTTTCATGAACGCGTCAATTTCTGGATCTGGCTTAATTCCTGCTTCTTTCTCACGCCTAGAGAGTTCCGCCAGCAGTTCATACCTCGTGCCCACACCTAAGCAGCGTCCAGAAAAATCCAATGTCTCTCTGACTGTCATTTCTCCATAATGAAGATCATGCTGACTAATGTAAGCACAACTCCTCTGAGGAACAAACTCTTTCAATTCATGCCCACAATAGGTGATCTTCCCGGATGACTGTTCACAAAGAGAAGATTAAACAAGTTTATACTGAGATTAAATAACTTATCATACAGCCAGTTAGGCAAAGGGCTAATAAACCGAAAATGATTTAGCTTCAAGATTCATGAAACATACTCTTAGCTCCCGGTGGAGTTTGCCTGCAAGTGCCATTAGCATTGTTGTTTTCCCCGAGCTTGGAGGACCCAGAAGTAGGGCCATCCTGAAAATGACCATGTGAGCAATAATAAACGCGAGTACTAGAAAAACCAGACTTCATTTTTCCGTCAGATAAACACAAGATGAAAGAAGATGAAGAACAGATATTCAGTATACAAGCATCCACCCCCCCCCACACACACACCCCTTTTGCCATCATCCTGTTCCTACTAAAAGAGGAATTAGAATATATCAATCCGTAGTTTCAGAAAAATACCGTGATGGTTTGACAATTCCACTGATATCTTGAAGAATCTGAACTGTTCTCTTCTTTGATGGAGCAAGCCCAACCAATCCAAGAATACTCTAATGTACACAAGAAATTAGAACAGAAACACAGAATAAGTAATCATCCATATTTCACTTGATCAAAATAGCATACACAAAACAACTATATAGCTCATGTCAATAATCATTAACAAATTTAATCATAATCAATTCAAAATGAGAACAAAGCTTCAAGAAAAAATAAATTCACCACCCTCCTTTTATAATCAGTTAAAAAGAAGAAGAGGAAGAGGAAGAAGCACCTCTACTGCATTCAGCGTGGCATTAAGTAAGGTAGGAAGTGCTCTGCTCCCAACAAAAACTTCACCCTCCACTGATAAGTGCTGAAATCGAACTTCAATCTTTGGAATCTCAATCCCCACCCTATACATGGAGAAATTAATTAAACCTATTAATCAAACAGAAAAAAGGAAAAGGAAAAGGAAAAATTATATACCTATCAGTCCTGTCTCTAACTCTCCTCAGAAACTTTTCATTGTCTTCTTCAACAACTCTAAGTATGTTCTCCATCAACTGCTTCTTATCTTGCATTCCAAGCCTTGTTACATCAACCTCACTTTGAACCATTCTTCCATTATCAAGTACCTGCCTTAGAACCCCTTTCCTCATCCGATCATAAGTCGGCAATCTCTCGATAGCTGCCCATCGCAGCTCCTCCTCGTCGTCCATCTGCTGCTGCCTCCTCCCGCTATTCTGGCTGAAAACGTCCACCGGTGCAGTCCATGCTTCTCTTATGCTAGCAGACGCCCAGCTCCTGTAACTAAAGCTCCTCCTGCTGCTGCTGCTCATTGATCTTGCCAGATCATCTCCGGCTAAAACTGCCGCCATCTTTGCACGTAGTTATAAAAACAAAACCAGTAGTACGTGTCTGCAATTCTGCCCTGTTGTCTTTATAACTAAGCTATACTTAATGATTTTAACAGCTACAAGTAGTAAATAAAACTCGATCTGACTGATTCTACAGGTATTTCACCATTCATGGTTTGGGGAAAGAAACCTGAAACTCCGCCAAGAGGACCCATGACTCTCTGTCTCTTAACATTGAAAGAAAGCTCGGGATTTGGCAAATGTGGATGTTAAGAATTAGTGGAAAGACTATTTAAAAGAGGAGAATGGGAAATAACCACCAAGTCAAATGGAGGGCTGGCTGGGTAGTCTCCAGTCAAGTTGCCGGCTTTTATAATTTAAGTTTGAATAGCACGACTCTCCCCCTCCCCATCAAAGTTTGTTATCTTCTCCGCAGTACTGTGAAAAATCGAAGGGAAAGCATCTATGCTAGCCGTCTCCCTGTTTTTTAGTTTATTAGCGTTTGATTCTTTACGTTGTCACGCCTTGTTCTAGTAGCCGGTACCTTTGCCATTCAACCGTCCATTTCTTCTCTCACCCGCCATCAACGAGTCAGTCAACAAAGAAATTTCGTCTTCAAAAAACACCCGCATCATTCCTTTATTATTAATTAATATTATTGGAATCAAGAAAACCAGTTTATATAATATTTTTATCAGGCGGCATAATTGATCTGCCGAGGTGGATGGAGGCCCACATCCTACTTGCACCTGATATTTAATAATCATAATGTTTAGCAGCCTCCAGCCTCTCCCACCGTTAGTGGTCGTTCCGTTAATTGCCTCGCCTTCTAGAAAGTCAAAAGGATGTGGAAGAGTTCGGCAGAAAAACGCTGCTTTTTTAATTTCCATACCATGCACGGATATCCATGAATTATTTATTAAAATATGTATTATTTATTAACTAATAAATAATAAATATCATTTATATATTTATGTTTTATGTCCGTATGTATCATGTTGTATTAAAAAAAATTAAATATTATATATATATATAAAAAAAATTGGAATCGGTATATTTTAAGTTGAATTTAATAATATTTATACACTATTTATTAGCCATCAAATCCAAAAAAAACAATACTCACGTGTAATCCATTCCTGCTTACCGCTGCCGGCCACCATGCGAAAAGAAAAGTAACGCCATAATGTTTGAGTGCCTTTGAATCCCCCCCGTGTAATGTGAATTTCCACTGTAAATGCGCACATTCACCAGTTCAGCGCATTCAAGGAAAGGTCAATTCTAGAATGCCTCGTCACCTCACGAGGCCACTCGATGAGAGAAACGATAAAATAGACAGCAGTGATGGCGGAAGCAGGGGTGGTATCGTCGTGTTGCAGGCGGAGGTGCTCATCGAGTTTTCGGTCCCATTAAGCAGCAAGTAGATGACAAAATATCATCACATGAAATTAATAAAGACACACAAAATAACACTGACAATTTTTCACATACTTTTTAATAGATATATTTTTTCTACTCGATAAAAAATATGTTAGTGTGAAGTCAAAATATATACATTGATTTTTCAATTGTCTTTGTATCAAATTCTTGAAATACTAGATGAAAATACTTTTATATATTATTATATTATATTATGAATTATTATATTCTTTAATAGAGATTTTTTTAGAAAATATATTATAATAGTTTGACGGAAAAAACTGTCATATAATGATTTTTATAGACATAAAATCACATAAAAATAGTTTATTAGAAAACACAGAATATCGTAGCATATTTTATTATATGCATAAAAGAAGTAAAAATAAATTTGATAAATTCAAAATTAGGAAAATAGAGAGAGAGAGAAAGAGAGAGAGAGAGAGGAAAACAAACTAGGGATGGAGGTCTATGCATGCTATCCTCGCGGAAAATTCAAAATATCAGAGCATATTTTATTATATGTATAAAAGTAATAAAAACAACTAGTTGATAAATTCAAAATTAGGAAAAACAAAAAAGAATAAAGAATAAACGTGGAAAAGCAACGTAGGAAGCTTCTATTCTTTTCCAACTTTTAGTCAAATGTACTATTCTTAAATCTGTATTCAAGAAAATACTCCTCTAAATAACTATTCTTAAATCTGTATTCAAGAAAATATAATATAATTTATTTATTTTATTTTAAAAAAATATAAAAAACCGAATTTTTTTCATTATCCAGATTGACGGGTTGATCCACCCAGATGAATCTTATAACTAGGTTCTCTATTGCCACGTCATCAGTATCTTCTACGATCTCCAATCTATGATCTTTTAATATAAATGAAAACAGATGTGCTCAGCATAGATTAATTTATTGTGGTTTGCTATGTGTGCGTTGATGTTATTATTATTTTACCAATTGTGTGATGACAAGCCGATTATTTATGAATACTAGTATAATGCCCACGTGTTGTTATAGAGCACTTTTTAAAATATATTTTTATTTAATTATATATAAATTAAAATAGATATTAATTTGTAAAAAATGTAATGATTAAAATTCTAGAGGAAAAATACTTTTTAGTTAAAATTATCTTCTTCTATTCATGTAATTGTTTTTGACAATAACATATATATTTTTATTAGAAGAATGATTTATTAAATATAAATTAATGACAATTCAAAAAATATTTGTCAAGATTCTAGTGGAAAAAAAACCACTACACAAGAGAAAAGGAAGTTTTCTCCCATCTCCCATCTTCATACCAATATGTTTGTAGAGTTTAAAAGACAACTTATCATTCAAATTATTTGAATAATTTGACAAGAGATGTCATATATAATTATTAGATTAATTAATTTTAAAAATTAATTAACTTTAATTAATTAACTATGAAAATAATAAATAAAAAAACTATTTATGTCACAGCCAGGTGCCATTATATATATATATATATATATATTGGCTTTCCTCTAACATCTAAATTTATTAATTTTATATCTCTTCACAAAATCTCTTACTTTTACTTTTTAAATGTGAGATAAATTTCTTTTTAAATAACTAATATAAAAATTATATTTTAATAATATATGAGGGAAATATTTTCACGATGGGTGCTTCGTACCAACAAGATCCGTCATCTAGCGAAGCCCATCCCCCCGGAGAAAACCTAAAGTGCCCAAGCCACGAATCATGTCACGTGGTAAACCAAGTCTTACAGCCCCGTCTAATTCCACTGAATCAACATCTCAGGCCTAAGGCGTGACCTCCCATGAGCCATAGTACTCATAAGAACCCTTCCAATGAGCCCATTCCTTCAGCTGTTTATGGGCTGCCAACGTACTCCAGCATGCTACGAGTACCATGATGACTCACGAGAGCAAATGAAATTTAAAAACGCTTTTGAAAAATTCCCAGTTATAGCAGGCAACTAACTAGTGTTGTCTAAATTACTTTTCCTATGATAACTTATGTCGGGGGCCTTGACAGTGCCATGATAATAGAAAAAATGAGTTTTTCTTTTCTTTTTTAAAAAATAGCGCAGTAAGTAAAAATACTTTGCAAATCAGTATAATACATTTTACTTGGTTGCACCATTAAAACCCAGTTTGAAAACGCAGGCTAACCCATATTTTTAAAAAATTAAAATTTTTTTTTACTAAAAATTAATATTTTATATATATTTTAATGCATTGATTTTAAAAATAAAAAAATATCATTTTAATATAAAAAATACTTTAAAAAATAACTATAATTATACTCATAAACAAACCGTCACAATGGTCCAATTAGATCCAATTAAACACAATTAGATTAGTTGCGCCGCTCGCGGTGGCGCATTTTTGTTGTGCGGTGCCTGTGGAAGAGGCGCAACTTGCCAGGAAAAAAAAGGGGGCTGGTTGCGCAGCTCTTATTGGCTCAATTAGCCAAATTATCCAATGACCATATTAATCGAAAGCAATAAGCCAACATAAAAAATGGTCTTGTCTTGGTACTTGTGTAATAATGACATGCCCAAAACTAATTGAATGCACGAGGCCAAAACAAAAAACAATTGGTTTTATCTTGGTATTCATATGGAATAATAATGACATGTCACATGCTTATTATTTATCTTGGCTAATAATGAATGGGTGTCTTTATTATGCGTAATAAAGGGAAAATAAAATTAAGGAAACTGCTTTCTAAAAATTAGAGGGGGGAATCTGGCTAGTCTAGCCCCGTGGGAGTCACGAATAAGCCAGTTTTTTTTTTTTTTGGATAAATTATATAATTAGCATCCAAAATATAATTAAATACAGAAATAGCATAAGATGAAAATCTGTTGGTGAAATAATACAATTTAGGGATTTTATGGTTCAGAAACATGATATTTCAATAATATCATGGTTCAAAACATCAACATTAATAAAATATCGTGTTTCATTCAGAATCGTGATATTATCTAGGATACTGTTTTAATAAACGACTGGACATTTGATAAAATGATTGGACAGTAGTCAAAACAGTCCGACTGTTTTGGCTACAGTAAGATTTTGAGATATTTTTGTGTTTTAAACCTGAAAAAGTTTATAAAATCATAGTTTTTGTTAATCTCAAATTTTATTTACTTTATGATTTTAGAGAGTTAAGATTTTATGTTTTTTTATTAAAATCTGGACAAAGTTTTCTCTATATAGAAACTATACTTGAAAAATTTTGTCCCGCTAAAAAAACCCTGCAAAAAATCACAATAACCACAATCAACAAATTCTAATTAAGCTCAACATATTCTCATATTTCACAATCATAAGTAGCCCCAGGAATCCAACACACACACACATGCAAAATAAATACAAAATAATTCAATAATTCAGTATTTAAGTAATCTAAAAATATATAAACATAACTCATCTATATATCTACGTTTACGTTGTCTACTGGATGATCCAAGCTCATCAGTAGCACGACTGGATCCAGCTCTTGCTCCTGTGTGAGTGGTCTCGTCCTTTGTCACAACGTCATTAAGAGTTAGCTTCTCGCCAAAAATTTCAAGTGCAGTGCGACAAACATTTAACCACCAAGATACTACGGTGTGAACTTTGCTTTCTTCACTCAATTGCATTAAATCAAATAAATTAATTTAATTTAAAGAAAATACTAAATTTATCAACTTATCAATAATTCAATGAAACATGTAATTCGTCATCATTCAACCACATTTGTGCTTTATTGCATGAACGTGTCTGCATATTTTACTATATTATTAGTCGATTCCAACAATATAAATATAAAATCCCTAATTTAACAACTTAACCTAGATTAAACGCAACACATAATTAATTTATCATTAATTCAATTTATTTTCATGTTCAACTATATCAGATAAACTCTAATTGAATGTATTCCTAACTAATTTATCATTGACTCAATAAACTCTAAATTCAATGTAATTCTAAATTCAATTTAAACAATTATTTTATTTGAACCAAACAAAATACAAATTAATAGCAATGTGGTATGCTTACTTTGCTTATAGGACTATGAGAATGAATGTGGCAGTGACAACAATGGTGGTGCCAGCAAAGGAAACAATGAATTTTCAATACAAAACATCAAATAATGCTTAAAAACCAGGATGAGTTTGATTTTTAGTTGTTTTAAGGGAAAAATCTAAGTGATTAATGAGTTTTTTTAAGAGAGAACCGAGGGAAACTATGAGTTTTTTTCCGAGAGAGAGGGAGCGTCTATATGTTTTACTGGTGTTCGGTTTATTTAAATTTTAATTAATGTTACGCTTTAAAAGCATGATATTTAGTGGATGCCGTAATTTAGAAGCGCAATAAAATTAAACTATGTAATTTCACTAAATCTTTTACAAATGATATCATTCCTTTAAATTTTCAAGTTTATTATAGTAATTTAATAAAAAAGAACTTTTTTTCGTAGCTAGTTGGGCCACGAGCTTTTTCTTAAATGTGCTGGTTTACAAAAATAAATAAATTGCTGTGTTATTTTGAGAAAAATCCCCAAAAGAATTGGTAATGACAAGAAAACCATGTGGTTAGATCACAAAAACCTTGAAACGTTCTGTCGGCCAAACAGAAAAAATAATGATTGACAGAAAAGTGTCAACATCAGGTACGGATTTTTTTTTCCCGTGAAAAAACGGTACAGAAATGTTGAAGGGTTATTGGATCGAAGGCATATATAACAAAGATCAATATCTTTAGTTTAAACGAAAAACATTATACATTGGCTACCGTAGCAGGTTTAAGTTAAGGTATGGACAAAGGTTTAAGATACTCATTTAATTCTTAAAAATAAATAATATATATTTATCAATTATATTTTATAAAATAAAAATTGTCATTCACTCAACAAAAAATTCAAAATATAAAATGAAAATTATCTAGGACCTCACTTATCAGATATATAATAATAATAATAATAATAATAATAATAATTTAAAATATTTTAAAAATTCTCATTTTATTTAAAACTCCATTTACATTAAGCTGGCTCTGTTGGCTAGGAATCCTACAATGTGCATCGTAAATGCTTTTTCCTAAACCAATGAGAGGTTTGATAATTCAATCCTGGGAAAAAAATGGTGTTATTACAAGTAAAGTGTTTTCTATACAAATTTATTTAGATATACGCTAACAACTTTAGGCCAAATTAGATTTGTGAGCCTTCATTATGCCACGTCAAAAAAAAAAAAAACCCTCAAGCGATAGAAGCATATTTTAAATTAAAAAAAAATGACTCTCAGCATAAATATGATCGAGTAAAAAAAATATAATTTAATTACATAATAAAAAAAAATAATAGACATTTAATGGACAAATAAAAACAAAAAAATAATGGGAAAACTAAAAAAAAAATGGTCATTGAAACAGAAAAATTGATGAAATTATGATTCCACCCTAACAAATAATAATAATAAAAATTAACTTGAGCCAACTTAAATGAGTATGTCAAATATACAAGCCAGATGATGAGATCAAGATAAGCTAATAGAAAAAAAATAAAAATAAACAAAATTCAATTCAAAACAAATTAAATATAGAGGGATGACATTAAAAAAAAATTAAAAAAACAAAAAAAACCAACAAACCACAAAAATCATTTAAACTTTGCGACTCAGATCATACAAATAAGATAACCTTATAGAAAATAAACCAGAAAATATTATGAAGCTCAATTAAAAAATAATTTTAAGTTGAAGGACAAAACATAATAAATATTAAAAGATTTTGAATTTAAAAGTAATTAATATATCTTATATACTAAAAGAATAATAATAATAAAAAGACTAAAAAGCTTTTGAATGTAAATTTATTTATTTTATTTAAAGGGTAACAAAGTAATTTTATTATGTAAGGAAAAAAAAGGTAATCAGATCAATCTTAGCTTGAATCACGATGACAAACTGTATTGCTTCTAGGACCTAGTTGAAAGTTTTATGATTAAAAGATAAATCTGTTATTATACTATTACAATTAATAATATTATCATGTCCAGCTTAGGATTTCGTTAATGTTACGTATTTAAATCTCTTCGGTCTCTGTACCTTCAGGTTCAATTGTCTATTTAAAATTGTTTAATAAATAAATAAACCGTTCAGACAAATTGTTTCAAAAGTGTCCTTGTCATCCGATAAAATAAAAGGAGCACAGTAGATCGGTCTGTGCATATTTAAGTTCAATACAATCAGCAAGACTAGTCTCTCTATGATGTCCGTCGTCGATTCCATCATGACACACGTCTACATCTATCAGCATCCCCAAATTTTTTTCTCTTGCGTGAGTCCCACAAGCATGAATGGTGGGACCCTTCACTACAAAATAATCAGAGCCCAGCCAAAGCCCATACACTCCACAGCCAGTGTATGACTACCAAACAAAGAACACGAGCAGCTGCATTACAGCAAGTAAAATTATATGTCCTCTCTCTCTCTCTCTCTCTCTCTCTCTCCATCCCTCTCCTCCTGGCCTTCTTCCCAAAATGCTCAAACCCTGACCCTATTAGGGTTTTCAGCTCCCAAATCTAATTCCTCATCGCCATATTTCTCTTTCTCAGGTTTTCGTCATTATACCTCCATCTCTCTTTACATTTTTGCTTGTGCTACTACTTTTTCTCTCTCTCTTTTTATTTTTTATTTTTTTTATTGCACATATATGTAAATTATTTCTCTTCTCTTTGCTTGCCTGCCTTTCCTTTTTGCCTTCGATCTTACAGTTATGTATGGAATCTGATTCATGAAAAACCAAATAAAAAAAATAGTTCAAGTTTTGATAATCTTGGAGCTGAGCATTTTCTTTCTAAACTTGAATGTTAGCTAGCTCGATCCACATTTATCATTATTATTTGAAATTATGAACAATGTAAGAGGAGATTTGAATCTTATTCTCACATAAATCAAAGTAAATAAAAAGAAAAAAAACTACTACATAAAAGTAATCGAATACACAAAGTAACTTCGTAATTTTTTTCTAATTTTCAAATGCACCTTTGTTAGTAATTGTATGCGTCCGTGTGGATTTGAGAGCGTTGAATTTTAGAAATCTGGTGAAATGGACAATAATTAGTTTTAATTGTATAGCAAGTTGAATTTATCAGTATTCTGTTGCATTGCGTGTCCCCATTTTGTTGTGGTTGTGGGAATTATTGGATTGTATTATAGGAATTCCATTTCTGATTAATTTCTGTTATTTGAACTTTGGTGAACATCAGGGCTTTGGATATTGCAGTTTGAAGTGAGAGAAAGGAGCTAGCAGACCATTCAAACTATATAATCAAACAAAGGTCTGAAGTATATGTCTCATTTTTAGGTCTTCAAAATGTTCAACTAATGGATTAGTATAAAACATTGAGGCTATATTTGAACCGGGACAAGAAATTTGGTGGAGTAAAAGTGGCTTGCATAATGGGGTCTTATCCTGGTACTTGTGAAATTGTTGAAGCAGGGGAAGAACTGGATTCAGTTGAGCATTCTAAAAGAGCTTATCAATCTTATTCTGGATTAAGTGAGGGTGGTGATGGCCGAAAGCATCCTGTGCTAAAACTGGGATCCAAGGATTCTTTGGAAGATGATATCAACCAGCTTTTTGAGACTATCAGTCTTAAAAATTCATCCAAAGGTTTAGGTCTTTCAAGTCAGGCTGGTACAAGTGCAAGTCCTTTAAGGAAAAATGCTATGAAAAGACCGATTACAGTAGGTGTGCCTCGTTCACCTGCGATTGGAAATTCTGAGCCTGTGTCTCTGAAGCAAGCATTACGGGAGCTATGCATTTCTAAGGCATCAGAAATGGCTGCTATGAAGAGGTCATCGAAGTCGGCGAACTCTCCAGGTCTCTCAGAATCTGGAAGGATAAAGAGTTTGTATAATTCAGTAATAGTTGAAACAAGTAGACCTGGGCTTCCCATAGTTGAAATATCTTTGGTTCCGGAAGAAATCAAGTCAAACGTTTCTGAGAAGTTGCCTCTGCAACTTCAGGTGCCCAAGATAAAATCATCGAACCAGAGTGCTCAGTCTTCTCCTCGGTTCCTTGCATTGAAGTCACCTAACCAAAGTGCCAATTCTTCTCCTCGATTTGTTGTTCCAGCTACGCAGGATGCTATTGTGGCCTCATCGAGGCAGAGGGAGATTGTTTCTGCATCTCAAAAAGTCAGACCTCAAGCACTAAAATCACCAAACCAAAGTTCTCTTTCTTCTCCTAGGTATGCTGGCCAAAGCATGCAAAATGGTATCGAGACCACACAGATGCATAATGGGACTGGTATTGCACCAAGAAAAATTGGAAGTCAAGAATTAAATTCAACAGCCCAAAGTGTTTGCTCTTCTCCTCGATTTGCTGTTCCAACCTCGCAAAATGGTACTGGGATCGCATCAATGCAAAATGACATGGTTTCTGCATCAAGACATTCTGAAAACCAAGCTCTGAAGATGGAGAAGGTGCTGAAACAGAAGCATACACCTGCTATTTCTCAATCTCATTCTGTTGATAATACCTTAGAGCTAGATATGGATGTTCCCACTTCAACCAAGGCAGCAGGTAAAGCACCAGCACAAAGATTTGGTCGTAAAGGCAGGTTTCACTCAGCATCTTCTTCGATCAATGGAAACAGGGCAACCAAGTTCACCAGAAACACTCCACGTTTAGCTAAACCAGCTTTAAGGAACAAGAATTCAGTGAAGAAGAAAATAAAGCAGGGTGCGACTTCTTCTGCTTGCATTCCTAGTGAAGGTAATAACAGCTTGTTTACTAGCACTGGTCAGCTGGTCTGTCAGAAATGCCAACATACTTTTGATATTGTAGCTGAAGATTCCAACCAAGATTTTCATGCTCCCTTGTCTTCCAGTCTTGATGCTGAAGTTATCTCAAGCATTAAGAAATCTAAACCAGAATTGACTTCAAGCAACTGTAATAGAAATGGAGCCGTTGGAAAAGTGAAGAAACATTCAAAATCAACACAAAAGGAGGAATTTTCCCAAAGCTCAAACAGTAGCCTTGGTGATCATAGCACAAGTACAAGCAACAGTGATGAGAGCCATGCAAGCAGATTGAGTTGTGGTAACAGGCCCCACATGTCGAAGGATTTCAGATGGGAAGCTATTTGCCGTCTTAAGATGCAACATGGAGTCTTAAGTTTGAGACACTTCAACCTCATAAAGAAGCTTGGTTGTGGAGATATAGGGACTGTTTATCTTGCCGAGCTTTTGGGTTTAAACTGCCTGTTTGCTATAAAGGTCATGGACAATGAATTTTTGGCAAGACGAAAAAAGATGCCTAGAGCCCAAACAGAAAGAGAGATATTGAGAATGTTGGACCATCCTTTCCTCCCTACACTGTATGCTCAATTCACATCAGATAATTTATCATGTTTAGTTATGGAGTATTGCCCTGGTGGAGATTTGCATGTCCTAAGGCAAAGGCAGCCTGGGAGGAGTTTTTCTGAACCAGCAGCCAGGTAGGATACTCTATGAAAGTCCATGGCTCACGTTTGCTTTCGCTGTCGTGTTCCTAATTACACTGCAGAGTGAAAAACAAATAACAGGGATGCAAGAAACACAACTGAAACCTGAATACTAATTAAGAAATGCATAAAAAGCTGTATCAGATGCAAGAAGACACCATTCTTGCACTAAAATCACCAAAAGCCATTTTCTTGACATCTTCAACATTCAAAATGATTTCTACGTGCTTAACATTCTTCTTTGCCACTCAGTCAAATGTTGCTCTCGTTCCTTATATTCAGCACCATTGCTATGAATTGTCTAGATGGTCTTTACTGTTACATCACCATTTGTGTTTCAAAATCTGCTAGTAGAGTTTTCTTGAAAGGTGAGTATGAGAGCCCTATCGCTTGCTATGCTGGTGTGTTTTCTTCCTTTTTACTAGATCCAGGGCCATGTTCATTGTTTGGTATATTTGTTGCTCAAATTTATTTGTGCACTCTCTTGGGCTATGTCCGCTTCAACTTCTGCTGCTCGTTATTGGTGCTCGGTAAAGGTTTGCATGGAATCCAATTGGACAGCTAAACATCAGTTTGATGTTCTTTTTACTCAAAAGTAAAATTCTTCCCTTGGAATTCTGTTATGAGAAGTATCCAGTGGAATAATTTTCGTTTGACTTTTCAGCTTTTACTGTTGGTGTTCATATTATATGTCATATCCCATACCTAATCTTAACTGGTGACATCTGTAGGTTTTATGTTGCTGAAGTTCTTCTTGCTTTGGAGTACTTGCACATGCTTGGAGTTGTCTACCGGGATCTAAAACCGGAGAACATTCTTGTTCGAGAAGATGGCCATATTATGCTCACCGACTTTGACCTTTCACTGAGGTGCAGTGTAAGTCCAACTCTCCTGAGATCTTCAACCGATTCAGAGCCTGTAAAGATGTCTGGTCCATGTACAGAGTCTAGCTGCATCGAGCCATTATGCATTGAACCATCCTGTCAAGTCCCATGCTTCAGTCCTAGGTTTCTACCTGCTACTGCAAAAGCAAGGAAGCTAAAAGCTGAAGTTGCTGCCCAGGTTAGATCTTTGCCACAGCTTGTGGCTGAGCCCACAGATGCCCGCTCGAATTCCTTTGTTGGGACCCATGAATACCTGGCCCCTGAGATTATCAAAGGAGAGGGCCATGGAGCTGCCGTTGATTGGTGGACTTTTGGTGTTTTTCTTTACGAGCTTCTGTATGGCATAACACCTTTTAAGGGTTCTGGAAATGAAGAAACGCTAGCCAATGTGGTGTCAGAGAGCCTCAAGTTCCCTGATAGCCCACTTGTTAGTTTTCAGGCTAGAGATCTTATCAGGGAACTGCTAGTCAAAGAGCCGGAGAATAGGTTGGGAACACACAAAGGGGCTACTGAGATCAAGCAACACCCTTTCTTTGAGGGCTTGAATTGGGCACTCATACGCTGTGCCATCCCCCCTGAGGTACCAGAATTGTATGATTTTGGGGTTTCAAAGCATGGAAAGAATACCCAGTATTTGGAGTGTAAAGCTACAGGAGAGCTCCTTGAGTTTGAATTGTTCTAAACGTCGCCTCTCCTTCCCCGTTGTAACTTGTATCTATAAATGTAAATTCGAGAGACTATTGTTGTCAAGTTGTCATTTATGGCATGAGACGTCAATTTGACGGCCGAGGGAGTACTCTAAACAGAGAGACATGTCAATAAATTTGTCAAAATTAGGTTCTCGTGCTTTATGTTGTTGGTATGGATCCCAAGTTGTGAAGTAGGACCGTGTTGAGATTTATGGTCCAGACGTGGCCTTGGGTAATGAAAATTCCTTGTAAATTCCATGACATCTAGAAGACCATAGCAACTTCTCACGTCATATCATTGATCCATTTTAACCCTTCTAGATCATAATTTAATGTCACCTCGTGGATACCGACTCAACTTGACTTTAGAATAAATAAATATTTTTTAAATAGTTATTTTGATTGATAGATAATTGATAAGGTATAAATATTGTAAAATCTGATTTAAAACCTGATTAAATTGAAATATATATTTATATTATAAAAATATATTTATAAAACATTTATATTTTTCTTAATACACACGAGAGAGATAAAACGCATCTATATGTATATAATATTTATCATTTAATATACATATATGTACTTCAAATATATATATATTAATTATTTTATTTTTTATTAAATAATAAATAATAGTGAATACCTAAAATTTGATAGATAGTTTATGAATATCTAAATTTTTTATCCGATGAATAATAGATAAGATATGAATATCAAGAAATCCGATGTAGGTATCCATTGCCATCCATAAATTTCTCCCTCTTATTAATTTTTCTATTACATAGATATCTTTATATATTCATATTTTCTTATGCATGATTTTTAATCATTTTTATAAATGAAAATGCCCCTCAAAACTACAAAATAAAAATATAGAATAAGTTGAAAACACCATAATAAACCCACAAACATAAAATCTTTAACAGCTTGTTCGAAACCAAATCATATGTGAAATTGAATTCAATTCCATATGTGATTTGAATTCAATTGATAACTATTATAATTTTTATATTTGAAATAAAATATCAAACTACATAATTGAATTCAATTATATTGTTTGGAATACATGTGGAATTGAATTAAATTTAACTATTTTGTTTTTAATTCAGAATTGCATAACACACATTCTTAATGAATAATTTAACATTGTAAGTTGTAACAAATATTATAAGGAACTACCTTTCCATGATAAGATGAAAGATCAAGAAAAGAAATGTATTAGTTACTGGGTCTCCCATTTTATTTTTTTTATCTATCTCGTGTTTCTATTTGTTAAAAGGCAAAGATTATAAGATGACTAAGTGCCAACATCAATTTAAAAAAAAACCTTATATTCAAGTTTCAGTTTTATCATTCAACATCTAGATTATTGAGAATTGAACTTTATAATTTATATCAATTTTTTTTTATAAATTTATTCTAGTATTTTGATTCGGGTTAGTAGGTTAATCTAGGTGACACACCTTATCTTAGAAGTTGTTGAGCATCAAGGTCTCACATAGTAGATATGCTCTAAAGTGGAATAAATAGGTGTTGCTCTAAGAAGAAAGAAAGGGAAATTGTTTGACTATGGTTATTTTTTTGATATTTTTTATTTTTTTTTAATTTAATCTCTGAACAGTGGGTGATTGAGAATTGAACTTCATATCAAAAATTTATCCACTTTATTTAGGTTTACCACGATCTTATGACCCGCGTCGCGAATTAGGCAAGTTAACTAAGGTTTTTTTTTTTTTTTATCTTTTTTAGTTGATGTTTTTTAATTTCATACTTTAATATGAAATTGATTGAAAATTAGGCTTTTTAACTTGTTTTAGTTTGTGTTCTATGAGGTTATTCTGGTTTTATAACCCGAGTCACGAGCTTGGTTAGTTGAATCGAGTGGTTTTTTGTGTTATTTTTTAATTGTTTTTTTTTATTTCATTATTTAACATTAGACCGATTGAGAATTGAGCTTCATAATCTATTTTAATTTTTCTTTCTATGAGATTATCTTAGTCTCATGATCTATGTTTGATAAGTTAACCTAAGTTGACTTGACTTATTTTTTTTATTTGATTTTTTTATCTTTTAAAATTGGATTAATTGAGAATTGAGTTTAATAAAAAAATTATTTTCTTTCTATAGGGTTATTAGGGTCTCATAATCCCGGTAGTAGATTTAATAGGTTAACTCAAGTCAATCTAATATGATGTTGTTTTAATATTTTTAAAAAGATGTCGTCTTAATTTTTTTAATTAAAATATATTTTTATCGGTTGTCCAGGTTTTTTTCAAACATGCCAAGTCAACCAGGTCACATCAGGCTAGTCCTCATAAAGTTTTTTTTTTCTGCTAAAAAACACATTAAGAGTACTTGAATATTTTTTTACATCCAAAACATATTTGATCTGACCCACAATATAGAACGAGCAATGATCTAGTATATTACTAAATAATTTAACACGTGAGACTCTTAGTCTTATTTTATTGAAAAATTTACTCCATGCCTATGAAGTTTTACTTGCAATTATACTTTGCCTTTTAATTTCATAAATTATGATTTGCATACCGGTCAACACAAAACTAAAGTTTCAATGTAAAGATAAATTCACCCTCATATATAATAATAATACAATCTAAACAATAAATCAGTCCATCTAAAATCTACTCTTCATAAAAAAAAAAACCCCAAATTAAATTCAAACTTTAATGAATTCATTCTCTCCTCTCCATGAACACAAAATCTCCTAAGAATCATAGCATAATCTTTTTTGTTCAATTGACTTTTTTTCTTTACTTGTGATGTAATTTCATTTAGGTTGTGGGTTGTAGATCAATTATTCTTGTGTTTTCTAAAATCCTAGAAAAATCCCCGAATTTATCTCAAAACCTATTTTTCACCTTCAAAAGCTTCGAGAATTGCTTGATTGATTTACATGTTGTTGTAATGGTAATTTATTGATTACTAAACTTGTTGATGGGTAGATGAAGAAATCAAGGATTAAAGTCTTATTAAAGTCTTTTTGTATATAAATTCAACATGGGTTGATTGAGAATTAAGTTTTATAATTTGTTGTAATTTTTTTATAGGGTTATTCTAATCTCATTACCCGGGTTGCGGATTTGATAAGTTAAACTAGGCTGACTAAGGTCATTTTTGTGTTTTTTTTTTAATTATTTTGTTTTTTAATTACATCCTTTAACATTATGTTGACTGAAAATTGAGTTTCATAATTTATTTTAATTTATTTTTTATGAGGTTATCCTAGTCTTACAGGTTTTGCAGGTTAACCTGTATTAACCCATGATTTTTTTGTTTTTTTTAATTGTTTTTTTATTTCATCTTTTGATATTGTGTTGATTTGAAATTGAGTTTCATAATTTATTTTAATTTGCTTTCCATGGAGTTATCACGGTCTCATGATCCAGATTACGGACTTGGCAGGTTAACCCAAGTTAATCCAATATATTTTTGTAGTGAATCGACAGGGTTATATCGAGTTGATTTGTATACAGTTTAATTTTTTTTCACTAAAAAAGCATGCTAACAATACCAAAATATTTTTTTTACTTTAAAAATAATTAAAGTAAATAAATAAATCTTACCTGCATCTAAAAATTTAATCTGACCTGTATCTAGTGATACGTTGAAGGAATAGTAAAATAGTGTTGATTTGCAATTAAGTTGATAACTTGCTTTTATTCATCATTTTTGCCTAGCAGAAAAATATCTGAGTAGAATTGAACTGAATAGAGATTGAGAAGAATGATAATAAAGTAGCAGCATTTGAAGGTTAAATGGAGAAGGACTGGAATGAGGGGATCCAATGTAGTTTTGTTCTTTAAAAAAATCCTCAAAGTATTGGTACAATAAATTTGCGTGGATTCTGGTGAGAAGGTTATTTCTTTTAGTAAAATTATAATATTAAATATGTAAAGGCTATTTAGTTATTAATTTAATTTAATTATAATAACAATCTTTTAACTATTTTAAATTATTTTATTGATTTTCTTACGTGTTCCAATGAGAATACAAAATAGAAATTATGATCTGGAAACTGTAAATCTTGAAGCTAATATGTAAAATATAGTAATTTTCCCTATTTCACGGGACAAATAATGAATCCGGGAATGACGTCATTTGCAGATGAACCAGTCATCACCAATGACGTCTTCTTCCACACCGACGTCAACGCTATCTGCTATCGTATCTGCGTGGAACAAGCCCTCCCCTAAAATTGGATCTCAATTCTAGGAGTCAAAGTCCATACACGCTACCTAACAACCTCACCTTTCTGTCGTTCAAAACCCCAAACGGCAGTTCAATCACAATGTGAACGGAATAATCCTCGGCAATGTGAACCCATGCCTCCAACGGTGTCTTTAAAACTCTTCTTATATAGACTATCTAGATGGTGCCCAATAATAAAAACTTGGAATTAAGGGATTTGTTTTTTCTATGATCTCAGGTTCGAGTCCTGTAATTGCTTATATGATGATCACTGGAGGCTTACATGGTCGTTAACTTCAGGGCTTGTGGGATTAGTCGAGGTACGCACAAGCTGGCCCGGATATCAACGTTAAACTAAAAACAAAAAAAACTTCATATATATATATATATATATATAAAAGGAAGCATACAATAGAGACGTGGAGGATGAATTAGGTAAGGACGTCTGTCTGGGTTCATATCTCTAAAATAGCTATCCACGTTGTATCCCTCTCAAGTAACTTTTCATCATCTTCTTTTTCCTCTTCTTCTTTAAGAAAGGAAACATGTTACTCTCCTATCTATTTAAAACAAAAATACGTTACTCTTTGCAATTGGATCGATCTAATCATCAATAAATTTTACTTCATTTCTCAATTT
Organism: Populus trichocarpa; assembly: GCF_000002775.5. Taxonomy (NCBI): domain Eukaryota; kingdom Viridiplantae; phylum Streptophyta; class Magnoliopsida; order Malpighiales; family Salicaceae; genus Populus; species Populus trichocarpa. Next base: position 8,923,566 of record NC_037290.2, on the reverse strand, counting down.
TTTAAATTCAATCTTTGAAGTTATCATTTAAAATAATTATTAGAAAAAAAAAATTTCAATCTAAAAAAATTATCAAAGTAAAACAAATAACAATCAAAAGAGTAAAAATAAAATTTGAAATAAAATATCGAGGGATGAAATTGAAAAACAAATTCAATTAAGAAAATGGTTCAAAACAAAACAAATAACATTCAAATCGAAGGATTGCTTTAAATTGAACAGAGACCAAATCTGACAGGTAAAAAATATTGAAGGATAATGAAATTAAAAAAAAATTAATTTTATAAATCATTTTAAATAAAATAAATAGTAATAAAAAGAACATGGATCAAATATGAAGGCAACACAATTTGAAGGGTTGCTTAAAAATTTGGTGGTTTGGACGCAATAATCAAGAAGAAGAGGAAAGAAAAAGAAGAAGAGAAAATGTTGTTGGTGCCAAAACAGTGGTCCGTACACCACACGTGTTATTCAAGGATGAAAGGATCACCGAGACGATTCGAACCACACTCTGTAATCTACTATTTGGCTATCAAACATCTCCTTGTGTTTCGCCAGACTAGCACAGAGGTGTTCCGTATGGTGATGCGTGCAATGCATATATTAACCAATTTTTTTAAATAATAGTTTAAATTTATTAAAAGATCAAATTGTTCTCATTTAACTTGATTATAATAAAAAAACCAAGATGAAAATACAAAAAGTTCATATATGTTGGTTAAAGAAATTTTATTTTAAGTATAATTTAGTCATTTTATTATGTTTTAAAAAGTGAAGAGTAAAAAAGTGCTTAGATGTCAATTTAAATTTTTTTTAATAATAATTTAATTTTTTTTATTGTACTTGAAAAAGTTAAAAAGATAAATTTATTATTCATCAATCTATAATAATTAACAGGTATTGTAAAAAAAAAATTGAATTACCTAGTATCAAGGCTATCGATGTTTTTTTTTAAATAAAATAATAATTATTAATGTGTCTAGCGATGCAAAGAATTGGCGTTGGATCTTGGCTTATTGTTAAATTAATTTAATTCGAGGAGGTAAAAAGTAAAAAAAAAAACTAGTGGACGGGATTCAATGCTGTCGTGGCAAGTGGACGGTCAACATTTGTTAACGGTGATAGGCCTGCAATGTGGCGGAACACCTTTTACTAAAAAAAGGAAATAAAAAAAATAATTTCTAAACAAGACAATAAAAAAGGCTTAAAAACCTCACCAGTCACACAACCATTTCTCTCGGTTACACACAGCAATACTTTTATAAGAAGATAAGAAGGAAGCACAGAAATAGTCGCAACGTATTCAGAAAGAGAAGGAGAAAATCAATCACAATATCAATGGCGGAGAAGAGCTTCAAGTATGTGATCATCGGCGGTGGTGTATCTGCTGTGAGTCTTTCTCGATTGACATTCCTTCTTTTTTTATATGATCACTTCTAGCATGTGTTTCTGTTTTTGAAGATCGATCCAAGATGTGTAGTTGATGTATTTTTTTAATCTCTTCTTTTTTACAGATCTAAAATTTAGTACTCTTTATTTCTTTAATTTGATTACCGGTCGTTTTCAGAGAGCATACTTTCTCTTTTTAATATTATTAGATGAATGAAATAATTAGTAAGAAACTATGGACTGTTCGCTTAGTGAATTATAAAGGAAGCAAAGATTAGGCTAAGACATTAAGGCAAAACCTAGCCGAGGAAAACATTTTGCTGTTGTAGTTTCGGTTAATATTGTTTTTTGGTTCAACTAGAAAGATTCTGTTGGTTTTTGTTTGCTTAACTTGCTAAATTGAAGCATAATATAATTGCCCAATCAGTTTCCCCTCTTTGATGATTTGACAGAAAGGAGATAAGGCTAATTGCTTTTTGTTTTTCTTTCATTTGTTCTTCTTTTTTTCGGGCATGGTAATTGACGACCTTTTTTTTGCCTGAATTTTTACTCTACATTGCAGGGATACGCTGCTAGAGAGTTTTGCAAGCAGGGGGTTAAGCCCGGTGAGCTTGCAATCATCTCCAAGGAGGCGGTAAGCCTTTTCTTTTGACCACATGTGAAATAAATTTCAGATCATTGCTCGCAAAGTCATATCATGTGTTTTGTTACTCCTGCAAGAGCAAGATTGGTTCGAACGATAAAGTTTGTCTGCATGTTCTTATCAGTGTTTCTACCAGTTCATTTTGTGGACTTATACTCAAATAGTTTTAAACAGAACTTTAATGTTTTCGGTATACCCAGAGCTTGTTTCATGTTTATTGCAACGATGAAGATGTGGTAACTTTTAAAAATGCAGCTTGGTTCTTCTTTGATAGAACTTCAGAACTTGGTGTTGTATTTTACAGGTTTGAATTTTCTTATTCAAATTATGACTAAAATGAAAGAAATAAAAGGGTTTCAGAGAAATTTGACGAGTAAGAATTTTAATTAATTAAATGGCACTTTAGATAAATGAAGTTGATCCTGCAAACAACACATGTTCACATTCTTGCTTTAGTGTTCTCACAGGATGCTAATCAATGATTTTTTGGTTATGCTGCGGTTAATTAGAGTAGATGGATAAAGTTTATCTTGTGAGCAGTATGTTATTATTTTATTAGCATGTGTTATGGTCATGGTTTCACTGTGATGCAGTCTTATACAATGTAGTAAAGTTCATGAAACTATTGAAATATTGGGATCCTTTAATATAGACACATGGTTGTGGTTTTGGATCTGCTTTCTTCCTGCTCAATATGCTGTTTCTAGTACCTTTTTTACGGTGTCCTACAGTAAACTTGTATTTCTGCTATTTCTACAGGTGGCTCCTTATGAACGTCCTGCACTGAGCAAGGCTTATCTTTTTCCTGAGGGTAATCTTGTTAATACCACAAACAATTTTTTTTGAATGCAGGGTTATTTTGTTGTACTCCTTTGACAGGATTTTATTGACATCAAACTTGGTTTCTTTTCCATTTATACTCAAGACAGCTTTGTTTACCATGAAAACTTGTTTCATGTAGGAACTGCAAGACTTCCAGGATTCCATGTCTGTGTTGGAAGTGGAGGGGAGAGATTACTTCCTGAGTGGTACAAAGAGAAAGGTGAGTGCTACTTTAATTTCCCCATGGAGTCCATTCTTTACCTTTCATATAATGTATGAGAAATTATAAAGCACAAGAGAAAAGTCTGTTATTGCTGGAAAAATAAGGAGAATGGATGAGGTAACATTATCCTATGGATCTAATGCCTGCAGGGATTGAGTTGATCCTTAGCACAGAAATAGTGAAAGCAGATCTTGCTGCCAAGACACTTGTTAGTGCAGCTGGAGAAATATTCAAGTATCATATTTTGATTATTGCAACTGGTTCCACAGTAAGTTTTATAGCTCTGTTTCAAATAATTTCCTGATCAAGCATCCTCCTTCCTTTGGCCTTCTTTCCATGAGCAATGATTTATTTATTTCTTTGATACAGGTCATTAAGTTGACAGATTTTGGTGTCCAAGGAGCTGATGCCAAAAACATTCTCTACTTGAGAGAAATTGATGATGCTGACAAACTTGTAGAAGCAATTAAAGGAAAGAAGAATGGAAAGGCTGTAATTGTTGGAGGAGGATACATTGGTCTTGAACTTAGTGCAGCTTTAAGAATCAACAATATTGATGTTACAATGGTTTATCCCGAACCATGGTGCAGTAAGTGGATTACTTTTTTAATATTTGTTAAAAATAAATGAAAGTCCATCTCACTTGCCAGATATCTTACAGTAGTTTCTCCAAAATCCTAACATAGACAATGTCCGTGCAGTGCCTCGCCTTTTTACTGCTGGTATAGCTGCCTTCTATGAGGGTTATTATGCTAACAAAGGAGTCAAGATCGTTAAGGGAACAGTTGCTGTTGGGTTCAATGCTGATTCAAATGGAGAGGTGAGGATTCAACAGACCGTCTGAAAAGGCTGGAGATTGCATATTCATGGGAATGAAAGTATTATTGGTTGAATTTTGTTTTGTGTTCTTCTTCTTACCAGGTAAAGGAAGTGAAACTAAAGGATGGCAGGGTGCTAGAAGCTGACATTGTTGTTGTTGGTGTTGGTGGAAGGCCTCTTACAACACTATTTAAAGGGCAGGTTGAAGAGGAGAAAGGTGGAATAAAGGTCAGTGATGACTTTTGACATCACATCAATGCCACTATCATAGTATGTTAGGATTGGGGGTGAAATATTCTGATATATTAAGTACAACAGCAGAACATTATCATCAATGCTACCATCATATTATGTTAATTGTTAGGATTGGTGGTAAAATATTCTGATATATTAAGTACAACAGCAGCAGTATCTCAGCTTGCCCTTGAATATTGATCTATTGAGGGGGATGATGTATGTGCGGGTTGGGTGTGTGTGTGTTTTATCCCACAGTAATGACTAGAACCTAGAATCTGTTCTTAACATGTTCCACAACTTGCTTAATTGCAGACTGATGCGTTTTTCAAAACTAGTATTTCTGATGTATATGCTGTCGGTGATGTCGCCACATTTCCTTTGAAGTTGTACAATGATATCAGAAGAGTTGAACATGTTGACCATGCCCGTAAATCAGCTGAGCAGGCTGTGAAGGTAGGCAGTTTTCCTGCTTTTGTGGTTTCGTCTTCCTCTAACCCAAGTGAGCTCAATTTGTCTAGATCCATTTCTGTAAATGGCGCTTTTATATCCTGTTTTACAATCCTACTGGAGATATCAACATGGAGGGTTTTCAGGGATATTTTTGCAGTAAACAGTATCCTTGGCTATGCTAAGTTTCCATCTATTGGAACTGATGTATTTACTCTCTTTTTATTTTTTTGTCTTTTCGTCTATCTTTTTGGCAGGCCATCAAGTCAAATGAAGAGGGGAAAACAATTGATGTATATGATTACCTTCCATTCTTCTATTCTCGTTCCTTTGATCTGTCCTGGCAATTCTACGGTGACAATGTTGGTGATGCCGTGCTATTTGGAGACAATGATCCAGCATCACCCAAGCCAAAGTTTGGATCATACTGGATCAAAGATGGGAAGGTTGTCGGAGTTTTTCTGGAGGGTGGAACTCCCGATGAGAATAAAGCAATTGCCAAGGTTGCTAGGGTCCAGCCTCCTGTTGAGAATTTGGACGTGCTGACAAAAGAAGGTCTTTCTTTCGCCTGTAAGATATGAAATTTCCTTGCTTACGAGATCAAAAGATTATATCAAAGGTGTTTCTATCAAGAATGTAATATGAATAGCTTGCGAGCTCTAATAAGGTGGTTCTTGTAGTTGCTATCTTGCTTGTTGGATGATGTTTGTTTTAATACATGTTTCATGTTTGGGATTAGTCTCTCATTTCTATTGTTTGAAGGAGCAGCGCCGCCCTGCATGAGCAAAAACTTCCAATGGAATTTGGTGGCTTGTTTTATGAATATTTGCTTGCTGAAATTATCTGAGAAATGCATACGAATGATGATATGACTATGACAGCACGTCCTTCTTGATTGATTTCTTTAAAGCATGTGCATGCTCTAGGATTTTCTTTCTCGTTCAAACATGTTTCTACCAGCATCTTCATGCGATAACATGCTGCTTAGAACTTTTCGACACGTGTTTGCATTTTGATGATGTGATTTGGTCAAATACTTGTGTTTTGATGTTTTTCCAAGCATATTATTCTAGGATTTTCGTCGTGTTGCTTTCTAATGTTCTACTGAATAACTGATTTTCTAGTGCATACACAACTGAACCGCTATCTCTATGTTATGGTTGTAAGAAGATATTTGATACGTATAACACACTACCTATCAAATATCTATTGTGGCTGTAAGAAGATATCTAGTGAATAACTAATTTAAAGCATGTGCACACACACTACTCTACTACAGGTTGGATAAAAAAGGATTAAAATGCAAAAAAAGAAGAATGTTAGGGTGTGTCTCCATACTTTTAAAAACTTTAATTATTAATCGAAAGCTTGATAGGTATGTTTAATATAAAAAAAAAATTAGAGAATTATATGTGTTAAATGTTAGAAAGAATTGTTAATATTAACTAAAGATTTAGGAAACTTGAAATTAAAACAAATTAAAATATCTGATTTCATAATAATTTTTTTAAAAAAATTTATTTACTCACATGGCGTTATACTTTTAAGAATAGTAAAACAAAATAATTTGCTAATATGATTCCTTTTTTTTCTTGTTAATATATTTTTCCCATCAAAAACATTTTTTATGTTGTTTATTTAATAAAAATCACAAGCAATAAGAACAAATATATATATGATAATTTGAAATAAGTATAAGAAAGTATCTCTCAATTTAAAGCCATTTTATCTTATTAATGCGGTAAATATATTGAAAAAACATAAGAACAATATATTGGTCGTGCACAGGGAAATTTTTTTTTTTTTTTTTTTTTAAGTATTACCAAACTTAGCTTGGCTTAGGGGGCAACCGGGAGCCCCCAAATGAGCCCCTTATCTAGCTAAGGTTTTAAATCAAATGAGAGCTAACCTGAATATAATCTGATTAAAAAAAAAAAAAAAAATAGCATTGTTTTAACCTCTTAATATATATAATGTTTTAGATCAACTTGGATCAACCAGAATTTATAAGTCAAACCCATAACTTAATTCATGGACCCAATTTTAATTAGGGTTTTTAAGAGTTTTCATTCTTGTCCTGTACTTTAATTTCATCATTTGCGTCATCAATTAACCCGAAAACTTCTTAGTTTTTGCAATTGCATTTATAGGAGTATTGATCGGAATCCTTTAATTCACGTGCCTTCTACAAATTAGTGATTGGTTTTCAAATTATGCAATTTTCCTTTATTTGACCACTAAATTTTCAATTTGTCTCAATTTGGCCACTGATTTCATCAATTTAAATCCTTAAATGTACGTGCCTTTTGCTATTTGATCATTGGGTTTGAATTTTTACAACTAAATCCCTAACTGGCCTCCAAACCTTTTGTTCTTTGCAATTAAGCCCCCAATTAAGTTAATTAAGCTCATTAAAAGCTTGATTAAGTCCTTAAACTTAATTAAGTTTTCTAATTTTTATTTAATTGACTTCAAACTTAATTTTTCTTCATTTAAGCCCCCAATTATGTCAATTAAACCTATTAAAAGTTTAATTAAGTCCTTAAACTTAATTAATTCTTCCAATTTTGGCCAAATTGACTTGCAAACTTAATTTTTATTCAATTAAACCCCTTATTAAGTTAATTGAAACCATTAAAAGAATAATTAAGTTCTTTATCTTAATTAATTCTTCTAATTTTGGCCAAATTGACTTGCAAACTTAAATTTGTTTCAATTAAGCCTTTTTTTACAACCTATTTTTTTCATTTTCAAATCTCTTATCCATCTATGATCTTAATATACATTTATTTATTTATTTATTATTATTATTATTACTACATAAATTTTGTGGAACCTACGTCTTTTTTTTAAAAAAAAGGCCATTTGTTGTTTGAGTTTTCAATTTAGCCCCCAAAGTTTTAGTTATTTGTAAAAAATAAAATAAATATTATTTTCTTAAATTGAGCATCAACGTAGCATTGTAAACTTTTTTTGAGACAACAAGAATTATATAGCAAGTTAATTAAAATAAACTATATGGAACAAAATAAAAAAATGTTAAAGAAATAAAAAAAAATTGAAACATTGTGCAAATCCACAACGAATCCTCTCACACTGCACAATAAAACAATGAGAAGTTTTAGTTATTTTTTTAATAATTATTTGTCATTAGTTAGAAAAGGTAATATGCTCAATATAGAAAAGGAAATACAACTAATAATAAGTTATATATAAAAAAGGGGAAGTTAATACAACTACTAATAATAATTACTAGATGATTGACCCGCGCTATGTTTTAAGTCAAATTATTTTTTTCTTAAATGTAAAAGAAATATTCAAATGTTGCTAATTTTTTTTTCCTACCAGAAAAAAATTAAATCGTGTGAGGGTTTACTCGATGTAACTCGATTGACTTTATTGGTCCAAAAACAACCTATATAACCCGTGAAAATAATATTTAACTAAACAAAATTTTAAAACGATATATTTTTTTAATATTAAAATAACAACATATTAAATTGACTTGAGATAACCCAAGTTAACATGTCAAATTCATAACCCAGGTTATGAGACAATCATAATAAATAAATGAAAATCAATCATCTTCTTTATAAAATATACAAAAGATATAAATTTAAAAGATAGTTATATTTAGTTCTTTTCAATATTCTTTTTCAATAGAAAATTTAGTTAGTTAATAGTTTGCACATATGCGATATGTTATGGGTTGACCAAAATGTTTTTATACATAAAACAATATCCATGTCTCGAAGAATTATTTGACATTGTTATTAACCCTGAAAATATAATTGTTTTGAAAATATGTTTTCAATCAAGATAGTTTTTCATTGTAAAATAAAAATTTCATACGTGTGTTCAATAAAATAAATCAAGAATTTTATGTGTCAATAAATAATAATAAATATGTTGATTTAAACCAAAGATTGAGTTAGAAAGCTAAGATAAAGATGCATATTAGAATATTTGATATTATATCGCTTGTAGTTTTTCAAATTATTTTTATCTAATCATAGAACAATTTTTTTTGTTAAAAAATGTAAATTATTTTAAATAAGCATAAAACATAAATCTCTCAAGTGTAAAATCAATTTTCTTATTAAAGTATCACTTATTTATCTCAGAATGCAAGGTTTTTAACTGAAATCATGATTTCTGTTAAAAACATTATTGTTAAAACAAGTTAAGAAAATATCAAAATAATATTTTCATATTTTACGCATGATTGAAAGTTAAAAAAAACCATAAATTTGGTAAAATAATTCTTATTTTTATTTTTTTAATTCCTAAATAGATTTTTAAAATGACTTATTATTAATATTATTTTATTGTATTAGATACATAATAATTGAAAAATAAATTATTAAAATTCAAATAAAAACTTATAATATTATTTAGATAACATGACAAAACTGAATTGTAAGTGACATCTTGATAAAAATTTTAGTGCAAAAAATAAACCCAAAGAAAAAAAGAAAAAGACAAAAAGAGCTAGGCCCACAAACCTAGCCTTAGTTTTTTTATATTTTTTTTAATTAAGGGGATGACATGTACATTTTCAAGTAAAACAAGGACCCGCCACCACCTTAAAACACTTCCATTGAATAAAATATTTTAACACCAAACTTTGACCATACCAAATAATTTTACAGGTCTATCATAATTTCATGGCACTTTCATCCAATTAGATTAGAGAGGGGCTGAATTAAACAAAAAAGAAATTAAAAAATGAAAAATAAATAAATAAAGAGTCTCCCTATTCATATGAATAGGGAAGCAGCACCCTATCAAAAACCATAGATGTTTTAGACATTTAGGTAATCATCTAACTGCAATCGATAACAGTAATAAATAGAAAGAAAGAAATGAAATATAAATAGTAATTATAATTAAGAAAATATAATTTTAAATACACAAGTGTGAAAAAAACAAATTAACATCACGTGGCCACGCCACCGATGACATGGACGCTTTCGGTGAGCAAACATTGAAGAAAGACAGACAGTGCATGTTGCTAGCTTGGCTTCGGCGACCAAGTACAGAAGGAACAATTGTCAATACTCCACCGACAAAGATTTTTGGCGAGTAAATAACATAGCAGAGGCCATAATAATAAATGTTGAAACCATTGCGTCAGCGCTGTTGACTTGGCAGGAAGGTGGTGTTTGGTTTCGTGTTTTAAAAATATTTAAAAATTTTTATTTTTTTAAATTAATATTATTTTAATGTTTTTAAATATGTTAAGTGATATTAAAAATAATTTTTTAACATGTATCACATTAAAAGTATTTTTTAAAAAAAATGCATGTATCGCATTAAAAGTATTTTCGAGTTTCAACGCCATAAATATTCTTAAACCATAGTCAATTTAAATTTATTTTTTTCTGACATGTTTTTTATATGGATACAATATGTATATAGACAAAATAAATTCCCTTAAATGCTGATAAAAAAGGAAAAAAAAACCAGAAAACAAAATCGGACGATCCACTATACATAGAGTTGCGAACTTGAAATTTTATTAACTTCACGATGACTAGAATAAGAATCTTTGATACCTATTTTTCTTATAAAACTAATTATTATTAATTATATTAACTTCTTTTTTCGTAGAAACTAATTATTAATTAGTAGTTGTATTCAATTAACAAAGATACCAAAATGATAATATATATAATTTTTAAAAATCAAGTCAATCCCTTTTTTCTATAATAAATAAACTAAAAGGAAAGGGGATTAAAACAATGTTTTTATTTATTTATTTTAGATCTATAGATTCATATTCATTGTGAGTTGTGACAGTAAAATTACGACTTTGTTTCTCATGGTATAAAAATTCAACTTGATGGTTTTTTTTTTTTTAAAATAAATATATTAAAATGCCTTTCAACCAAAAATGACATATAGGGTACTCTTGTCTTTCCAACTTCAAATATACAGTTAAATTACTATAATGTTCTTAAGATAAAAAAAAAAATTAGCTTCGGTCAAGGGTTATTTATGTCATTTTAACCTTGATTCTCCGTTGCTGTTAGGTTGAATCACGAGTAAGACTTGAATCTTTTTATATTGTTAAAATTAATTATAATATTTTTATTTTTATTTTTATTTTTGTTAATAGACAAGTCACTAGTAGCCATAAAAAAAAAACTAGTGGTAAACATCACCGCTTCATGGTGATCATACGAGTAAGACTTGAATCTTTTTATATTGTTAAAATTAATTATAATATTTTTATTTTTATTTTTATTTTTATTAATAGACAAGTCACTAGTAGCCATAAAAAAAGATTAGTGGTAAACATCACCGTTTCACGGTGATCACACGAATAAGACTTGAATCTTTTTATATTATTAAAATTAATTATAATATTTTTATTTTTATTTTTATTTTTATTGATATGCAAGTAACTAGTAGCCATAAAAAAGTACTAGTGGTAAAAGTCACAGAGCTTGACGGTGACCAGCTCCCAAATTTGAACGAGACTGGCTTTGTATTTTAATCGTTTATTGTAATATATGAATGGTTGGATAACGTCCTTCTCGTTGACGGACTTTGTACCCATCAATTTTCGAGTACTAGTTGTAGTATCTTTGCTAACCTTTAAGCCAAAATAAGCCGACAAGACAAACCACTGCGTATAGCTCCGTTCTGCTCCGTTCTTTTTCTTATTATTATTTTTACGCAAATCCGGACAAACATCAATTAATAGCAGGTTTAGTATTATTGCGGAGATTGGATTTTAAATTATTTTTATTTAAAAATATAATAATATAATATTAATTTTAAAACAAAAACTTAATTTTTTTCAAAAACATTTTTAAAACACAAAATCAAATGTTTTTCTAAATTCATTTTAGGTTTGGTACAGCTCCTCTCCTTTCTATTACCTTTTTTCATTAAAATTCATATGCTCCTCACTTCTAATGTAATTATATCTGGATTTAGGTGTGTTTCAACTAATTAAAGTATTTAAAAATTCTATTTGTACTTCAAGTTCATATATATATATATATATATATATAGATTGTCTTGATGTGCTATGTTAAAAATAAATTTAAAAAAATAAAATAATATTTTAATATATCTCCAAATAAAAACACCTTTAAAAAGTAATAATTACTTGTGTTCCAAACCATCTAAAACCTAGCAGCTTTACTTTCTCGTTCATCTACTTATAATGCCATTCGCACCCCCAAATTATAACATTTTTTCCCCTAAATTTAAAGAAAAAACAATGGAGGTCAGGGAAGAGAGGAAGGGGATAGCTGCCTACTGTTTAAGGATGCATAAATCCAATTTTCTCCCCGCTTCCTGCTCCCTTCATTTGCGAAGGAGCTAGGGAGGAGACAAGAAAGAAAGCATGAACCATAAAGAACACGTGTGCTTAGGAATCGTGTCTAGTTTTCTTTCCTTTTGGCTTTGAATCAAAATCCCTAGTTTTGATGTTGCGGTTTTACGTGGATGTTTTGGGGATTTTCCTAATAGAGATTCTCGACAGTCCATTTATTCTGTTTAATAGATACATTATCTCATCATTGTCTGTGTCTGTGTCTGTGTCTGTGTCTTCATCACTGTCTCAGTGGTTTTTGTTTTGTTTTCTTTTTTCTTCTCCCGCGTGCTTTTCCATTGATATAACTATTGGGAGTCGTGTAAGAGGAGATTAGTAGTAATTCTAATTTCAAGGTGTCATTACACGTAAAAAAAACACAGAGAGAGACGGGAGCGAAAATGGATTGGCAGGCAAGACAAGGATCCGTAGTTTTCAAAATGCAAAAGGAATAAAATGATTTTCCAACTTTCAAGAGTAAGTTTGACAATTTAATTTCTTACAAGGAAAAAAAAAACATCATAGTAGGAGATTTGGAGAAAAATCAAGATGTTTTAATAAAATAATGGTCAAAAAGAGTCAGCTACAATCACACGTACAGGACTGTTTAGTCAGCCTGCAAACATGAGAGGCCTGGGTTATGATTAGGTTGAAAACACACGGATTGAAGAATAATTTACCTAACAATCAGCGATGTTCAAGAAAAAACTAAAAAGGATTGATGACCAAGATTCGTTTTACTGTTAATTTGCACCCTGTTTCTTTTGACTTTTATTAAATTGAAAAATAGGACAAAATGCTTTATTTCTTCATTATAAAAATTAAAAAAAGTAAGAATTATACTAGCTACATGTAATTTTAGATTTATTTTATTAAATAAACATATTAAATTTTCTTTTCATAGTTACAATTTTTTTTATACTAAAAAATATCTTTTTTTTGTTTTAAAATATTTTAAAAAAAAATTACATTTTACAACTTATAGTTTAGTCGTTAAGTACTCACTTACTCACTATACTTTAAAAATTTACAATTTATATTTCAGATGAACAAGAATTTTCATATCTAATAAAATTACAAATCATCCTTTAATATATATATATATATAAAAAATTTAACCAAACAACATATTTAATGTCTCTGCAATTGAGGAATAATATCTCTCATTAAGAAATTAATTTCTCCTCTTTCCAAACTCAAATTGAATAACAAAACACAACCTGTTGATCTAATCAATTTCTCACATGATTTCTTTTATTTCATCATGCTTCATGTAACGATGCTAGAATCTCCCATGGGTTTCATCTAGAACTTTTTAATAAAAAGTATGTTTTTATTTTTTTTTTCAAATGAAGACTGAAAAATCATTGCCGGTGCATTTTGGTTTTGTTAAACCTAGTTAATTCATTTGTTTATAGTTGTTTTTACTCTATGTAAATAAAAAAATTATAAATTTATGAATGTCCATATGTAAATCTCAAAGCTAGAAACACCCTAAAAAAAGTCAATTAGTTTTGTTTAATTGACAATAATCAACATCTAAAACACAATTTTTAGTCTTGTTTTCTAAACACCTTATAAAAAATCATAATTTAAAGGTCATGGGTAATTATTAATAGGACTCTAATTTTATTTTTTATTTTTATCTTTCCTTCAAACATGTTTAATTAAACTTTAACACTTATATTAACTTTTTTTAAACAATTATGGAACCTAATTATTTAGATTTTATTGGAAATCCTAAAAAAAATCCAAATTGTATCCCATGGGTTACTTATTTATAGAAACCTAATTTTGTAATCTTTGCTTAAAAACATGTTTGATTGTGATAAAGCTTCTATTTTAAAAGAAAAATTTGCAATGGTAATTTCATGTATTTTTATTATTTTAATCTAACATAGGCTTTTTAGCTATTAAAAAAAATAATTATAATTTTATAAATGATTAATTTTTTTTGTTATTTTTTTTTGTGTTAGAGCGAGGGTAAAAAATACGGGTCTCCTAAAGTTCAGTAATTTTCTAAAATATAGCAAGTGCAGAAGCTTTTATTTTTAACATAGGTTTTTTTAGTTATTAAATAAATTTTTTTTTTTTTGTAAATAATTAATTTTGTTTTTGTTAAATTTTTTATGTTAGAGTTTTTTTTTTTGTGCACAATTTTATAGAATAAGACTAATCTCATTTAGGATTTATAATTATTCCTCTTAATAATTGCAACTTGTATTTTGATTATTCCTAGAATATAATAATATCTTAACTGGTATGATAACATTTCATTGGGTGATGTTAGAGCGAGGATAAAAAGTGCTGGTCTTGGTCTACTATTATTTTATTTTATTTTATGTGTATGTCTCATTGTCTATATAAAACCGCACAATAAGCCTGTAAGCATCTGCGAAGACGAAGGGAAGAGACCGAACAAGTGCGAGAGTGAGATTCTTTCTGCAGAGGATAGTATTATTCTGTTTTCATTTCCACAAAATTACTGTATGGAGGTTGAAACTCAAACTCTCTCTCATTTCTCCTACTCCCTTGATGGAAATGACATTTCTCACGATCTCCGTACTCACGAATCACCGCGATTCGAAATGCTGAGTGAGGAAGCCCAGGTCACCAATTCCTGTGATACGGACGATCCAGTTGGCGGCGCGTGCTTGGACAGTGCTGCTGCTGTCAAGTTGCAGAAGGTCTACAGGGGTTATCGCACCCGGCGCAGGTTAGCGGACTCCGCTGTCGTCGCCGAAGAACTCTGGCAAGTAATTTAGTTGTTGGTGCTTCAAAAATCAAAATTTCTCTAGATTTTATTTTATTTTAATAAATTAATGTTTGATGAATTTTTAAAGGTGGCAAGCTATAGACTATGCTAGACTGAATCATAGAACCATTTCCTTCTTCAATATGCAAGAAAGTGCGGCTTCGAGGTGGAACCGTATTAGCTTGAATGCTTCTAGGGTCTCTTCCTTCATCTCTGCTCGTTTATTTTTATTTTTATTAAATAATTAGATGTCTTTTGTTTTTTGTTGCTTTTTTCTTTCTAACATCATATTTCGACTATTTCTTTGACAGGTGGGAAAGGGTTTATCCATGGACGTTAAAGCACAAAAATTGGCTTTTCAACATTGGATTGAAGCTGTAATTATATCGTTTTCTTCTCTTAATAATATTCTCATATGGGAACACCTGATATTGTGTTCTTCTTTCTTTCTTTTTCTCAATTTGCTGACAATATTTAATATTATGATATAATTAGATTGATCCAAGGCATCGATATGGGCATGTCTTGCATTTGTATTATGAGGAATGGTGTAAGGCAGATTCTGGTCAGCCATTCTTTTACTGGTAACCCAATTTTGCTTTTCACCTCTAGCTATGTGATTTTTCAGGGTTTTTTTTTTTATTTATATAATTTCCTTTTTGTAGTAAAAAATGAATTTTCAATTTCAAAAGTTTATTCCTATTGGATTTGCGTGCTATTTTTTTAATTAATTAATTAATTCCACTCCTTTCAATGATAATTTTCTTATTTAGATTTAGCCATAGAGTGAAAATGAGACAGTGCACAAAATTCCATAAAACATTAATTCATATCCATGTTCTTCCTAAATGCAGGAGTATTTTATTTTGTTTTTATCTTAGTAGTTTTAGAGGCATAACAATGCCAATATGTGACTAGTGTTAATAGTTGTAGAAACCTTATTTGATAGCTAAACGTGTTTGCAAATGTACTCTATTTAGGTTGGACGTAGGAGATGGAAAAGAGCTTGATCTCAAAGAATGTCCAAAGTCGAAGCTTCGAGAACAATGCATCAAGTATCTTGGACCAGTATGTGCGCCCATACTCCACCACTACACACTTATCATTAAGAGCAAAATAGTCAATATTGCAAATTCAATTCATTTCCATAGATAATCCAAACAGTAAAATTGAATTCAATTCTGTGGTTTAGTATTTTATTCTAAACATAAGAATGAATTGTAACAGGTTATGAATTGAATTCAAATCTATATATGAATTGAATTTAATTTAACATGTGATTTGGTTCCAAACAATCTGCATATTAGTTATTACTTGGAACAGAAATCCCATAGTAATATCGAGGAGTGCAGTTCCTAACATGCTGCCTTCTATTTTCTACTTGATTTTGAACCAGCAAGAGAGAGAACATTATGAGTATATCATTTCTGAAGGCAAAATCATTCACAAACAAACTGGAGATCTCCTTGATACAACTCAAGGGGCAAAGTGGATCTTTGTTATGAGCACCTCTAAGAGACTATATGCTGGTGAGGTAAGAGGTTCATTGATAGGAGCAAGCTTTGTTATAATTCTCCCATAATTGCAGTGCTCCTACTTAATTCTAGAAAAGAAAAGTTGATGCATCATTGGTTCCTTGCAGAAAAGGAAGGGAACGTTCCATCATTCAAGTTTCCTGGCTGGGGGTGCTACGGTAGCTGCTGGAAGGCTGATGGCAGAGCATGGTATTCTTAAGGTATGGATTGGAAGGCATCGTTGACTGTAAAATTAGTCATAGTGGCACTTTTGGTATTGAATGTTCCTTCAAAACTTGTGTGTTTGTGTATAAAGTAATTGGATGACATGAAATTGGTATTCTTTTCTACTTTTAAGAGTCCCTGCCGAAGACCTGTTATGTAGCCATCCATCCATGTATTTTCTCAGACCAAGTTCCAAAATTCATCTCCAAGAGATTAGGATTCGTCCACACTAGAGGTACAACCAAATCCAACCTTTCACCACTTAATGTATCCTAAGAAATAATCTGAAAAAGGTCATGCAGACTTCCTTAGTGTTTTGCCAGCCGTACTGTTTTTCTTTTGAAATTGGCTCATGGCTGATTTGTAGTGCTTTTGCGTTCATTTAAATTTCTGCATATTGGACATTTGCGGGGCGTATATTTTCTTTTGATATTGGTTGGCCTCAAGTTATGAGGGAATACACATGCGTTTAAACATCTGTTCTTGTGTTGTGTGTTCACGCCGTGCACATCAACAGTCTTACACCTTTTTTACAGGCTGCACCTCAAACCGGAGGAACTTGTACTAAATTGACATTCATTTGACCATCAACAGAAAAGAAATCACTGTAGAAAATCAACAAGTGATGAAAATTCTGAAACTTTTTTAAAATCGTGGTCAGATGAATAAATTAATTCGATATGGCGTGTAAGTCATTGGAATTTGTATTTGATGGGATACCTGTAGGCCCTATATGGATAGTGGATCTTTTTTCCTCTGCCATCTTCTTCTCCATATTTGTTTACATATGTGTTCTGGTGTTCTGTTCGCAACCACAACCAAAGTTTCAGTAAAGGGTTAAGGGTTTCAATATGTGTCATGTTACTGATTAACTATTTTTATTGATGAATAATTGATTTTGACATTGCAGTCCATTTCTCCATATAGTGGACACTACCGACCATCAGAAGATAGCTTCAAAAGCTTTTTATCCTTTCTCAACGATAATGGAGTCAATCTTGATGAAGTCCAGGTAATTACTTTTGTCTTATGTACTCTAAAAAACATTCAACTTAAAAGTCCTTGTAAAGGTGATTTGGTCATGATCCTTGTGATCATCTTTGCCATGGGACTGTAGCCTTTTGAATTTTTTCTGCTAGTATTGTTTTTTGTTTTTGTTAGTGGCCCGGTTATTCATGGCACAAATTCAAATACCTCTTGCTCCAGATAAACAAGGCTAGTGAAGATTCTGACACCTATGACGATGGCAAATACAATGGAAGTGGGAGGATGATTGACCTTATAAGGAGCCTGGAGCCTCCTAAACTCAAAATAGAGGAGGATCCTATCTCCGAATTGCCAGAAGTTAAACAAGCAGAAAAGAAAGGTGAATACAAAAGGACCTTATCCGGTGGCCTTCAGAGCCCGAGAGCTGAGGTGCCCAAGGCGACTATACTGCAAAGAATCAATTCTAAGAAGGCAGCAAAATCATACCAATTAGGGCATCAGATTTCTCTCAAGTGGTCAACAGGTGCTGGCCCAAGAATCGGGTGTGTTGCTGACTACCCGTTAGAAGTTAGAGTACAGGCCTTGGAGTTTGTCAATCTATCTCCACGAACTCCACGCACTTCCACTTGCTGGCGCACTTCTGGTCTGGCATCACCCGCAGCTCAACCCGCACAAGATTTGCCAGGCGGTGATGGGACCTCTCACTAGCCCTTGCTCTACTGTCATTTGCCTAGTGGATTGTCAAGTGAATGCTAATGACAAAAAATAAAATGCCAATGATATCTTATTTGGATCTAAATGCGTTCCAGTTCATGATCATTAATTTGGGTTTTTCTTCAATCCACTACCATGGAAACTTTACATTTTATAGGAACACAACACGCGTGTCCGAGCCAATCGACCCGGTCCAAGTATCTTAGCTTCAATTATGCTTCCCAGGAAACCAAAAAGCGTTTAAACCTCAGTCAAGCCAAGTCATCATCTCAATATTCATGTTCTTCTCGCAATTTCTCCCGTGTCCTTGAGAACCTTTTCATTTCACGCTCGTAGTCCCGGTTACCGAAAGGCCTCTGCTCACCTTCCTTTACCAGAGTTTCATCTATAGAATTGTCATCTTTTATGGGATATGGATTTGTGATGAATGGTTGGTGATGGCGGGAACAATCAAATCTATATATAAGCTTGCGCTAAAAACTAGACAGGTGAAGCTAATGAATTAAGTTGCTTTTTGCAACGCGGCTAAAACGTTGTTTGTTTAAAATTTAAAATTTAATTTTTTTAATGTTTTTAGATTGTTTTTGATATATTGGTGTTAAAAATAAATTTTAAAAATAAATAAAAAATATATTTTAATACATTTAAAAAAAAAACATTTTGAAATGCAATCTGCTCAAATAATTTTAATTTTGACATTTTTTTTTGCTCCGAAATTTTATATATATATATAATTTTGGATGCTGATATTAAAAATAAAATTTAAAAAATAATAACAATAATATTATTTTAATATAGTTTTAAATAAAAAAAACACAAGTGGTTGATACCACGTATAAAGATAATTCGATTCTTCACTTGGTAACTGGGCAGTGCAAACAATTCCATATTTGGGCTACCTGCACGGATGGCCCGATAGCAGGATTCTTACGAAGGTTAATTGGAAAAACCCTTGCAGCAGCCATTGTTACCAATCGGGCAAATTAGCCCATGTGAGGGGAAAATATATATATAAAACTCAATCCAATTGTATTAAATTGTGACCTGGATTTAATTAAGGTTTTTTAAATGTAAAACAAATAAAAAATAAATTACTTAAAATGACATTTCAATAATGATAGAGTAAAAAGGCTAATGTCTTTCAAAAAGAATTAAATTTAAAATATTTTAATAAATAAAAAGATTTTCAACAATAACTCAGCAACTAAGATTTTAAGGGGGAAAAAAACTTCAAATTTGAAAATTCTTAAGAAATAAAGAAACTAGATTTTTTTTTAAAAAAGGAAATGTTAAGCCATGGAAACGTTCAAAAGTACAACAAAAATTAACATTTTCAAAAATTTAAAGGCTGAGATTATTTATTTACTTTATTCCTCAAATATCTTCAAAAGTTTAGGTTTTTCCCAAAACATTATTTTGATTCCTAAAACCTCAAAATAATAAAATTATCATTCATAATTCATAATTAAAATAATATTATCCATAATTCTCAAAATAAAATTCCCTTCAAACATTTCATTAAATAATTTTTGGGCAGCAAACTTTCTTAAAGATTGACACCATGAACATGAACAAAAGTAACCCAAAAAAAAAAAAAAAAGCAACCCATAAAAAATTAACTAATCTTCTTCTCTCAGGAGATATTGTTAAGAGATTTGGATATAATCAGAAATATATTTAAACCATTCACTACAATCTCCCTCTGTCCAGTCAACACAAAAAAAGAGTTTCATACACTATTAAAATCAGACTAGCCGTCTTGAGTTCCAAGAGGATAATCAGAAGCACTGAGGTTGATAAAACCAAATCCCAATCTTTGCTTCTTTTGAGTGGAATTGCACAAACACGAAAGAAGTGTATTACAAACCATGGTTGCTCCTCTGCAGGTGCCACTGGTCAATAGACCTGCACTTTGTCACGGATAAAATTAATTTTTTTAAAATGATAAAAAAAACTTTTTGAATATTGATACAATGACAGATTAGATTAACCTTCGTCCTCCAGCAACTTAGGTCATGAATTTTATTGAATTTAATAATATTTTAATACACTTGTTTTATTTAATTATATGATAAAAATAAATACTTATAAGATTAAGTATCGATATAAAAATAGATAATTATTTGAGAAAGTAATAACTTTATAGAAAACCAACAAAAATAAATCATACAGTTTATTTCCCAATCAATTTATATTGAAAGATAACATCGAAAAAAATTTAAAAACAATTAAAGGACAAAAAAATATTTAGTCAATGGATAAACTCGTCAAACTCGTGAATCAGGTAATTCATGCTAGCACGTCAAACCTGTGAATAGGATTATGGCCTCTATTGGGATTATAATTTGTTTTTTTATCTATTTTTTTATTTAATTATATAATAACAAAAATAAACAATTACAAAATCAGACACCAACCCAATACCAAGATGTTTTTGTGAGACCATAATAACCCCATAAAAAGGAAAATGAAATCAATTAAGAAACTAAGTTCCCAGTTAACCAATATCTAAGGATAAAAATGCAAAAAAAAATTAATTAAAAAAAAAACAGGAAACAGGTCAACCAGCCAAACCTGTAAAAAAATCTATGGACTTTATAAAATTTAATAAAATAAATTTTCTCTAAAACTATTTTTTTTAATTATATGAGAAAAAAAAATGATAACAAAATTCAAATTCAATTAAAAAAAATAGACAACCCACCAAACCTATAAACAGGGGCAACATAAGTTACCTTAGTAAACTACACTAACTCTATAGAAAGACAAAAAAATAAAAAAATAAAAAATTATGAAGTCAAATTCTCAACCACCCAAGTATTAAAACATGAAATCAACAAAAACAAATTTGAAAAAAAAATAATAACAAAAATTCAATAACAAAAAAACATAAAAATAAAAGATAGGTGTAGATAAACAGTGATTTCCCCATACTCTTTAGTTTTTATTAACTAACTATTTGACTCGTGCTTTACTGCAGACCGTAATTAAAAAAAAATTGGGTATGTAGTCTATTTCATATGTTTTTTTTATTACATAAAAAAATTCAAAGTATAAATTAAAAAGCTTTTGCAAACATTTAATCAAATAAATTGAGAATCATCTATGTAAATAAACAAAAAAAAAATTGTTAACAGTAATTAAAAGAGAAATTAAAAAAATTAAGAGATAAATATAAATTAAGATATTTTATCTTGTAAAATGAGACATTTAATGTTTATGTCTGTTGAATTTGTTTATTAAAATCAATAAAAAGTAATAGAAATAGAAACATATATAAAACTGATTGAGTAAAAAAAAAATGAAAAAAAAAATATTATGCAAGGGTGAACATATTAAAAATATTATTTTAAAATAAATATTATTTTAAAAAAGTAAAGCTAACCCTATATAAAATAAAAAAATTATTCAAAAATTAAATACAAACAAATGTTTTTTTTAAAAAAAAACTCTATTGAAATAAAAGCTTGCAAAACTCATTCTGTAGGTTATGTGATTGAGATAAACTGATAGCAAAGAAATTGAAGATAATTGCAAAACCAATCCTTTTTAAAAAAATAATAATTTAGAATGATAAATTGTAAAAGAAAATAAAAAAAAAAGATACTGAACCACATTAACTTCAAAGTCGTTATTTGTATCATTAGATCGAAAGCACCACAAATGAAAAAATCACGAAGCTCAATCCATAACAAATCAAATGCAGAAGGATGAAGTCAGAAAAAATCAATCACATAAAAATTGTAATTAAAAGAATGTGGGTGAAAATAAAAATAAAAAATAAATTAGAGGGCGTCAAAAAAAATTAAATTGGAGGGTTAAATTGAAAATAAAAAATCATTAACAAAAAGAAAAGGAAATAAAAAGAATGAGGGCTAAATTAAAAAAATAAAACAATATAAACTTGGATTGAAGAATAAAATTGAAAACCAAGAAAACTTTAACGAAAGAATCAATGAAAAAAAACAAAAATCAAAAATCAAAAGTACAAATATCAAATTGAAAAAAAATATATATGATAAATTGTAATTTAATGACTAAATTAAAAACATAAAAAACTTTTATAAAAGAACCAATAATGAAAATTAACAATAAAAAAATATAAGGATTGAAATTGAAAAATCAAAATAAAAGAGGACATACTTGTACTTTCTCTAGAAGATAGAGAAAAAAAATTAAGAAAACAAATTGACCACCAGTGATTAACAACCCATTATTTGCCATCATGTGCCATATTATCAGGAAGAGGTTGCGATGAGGCTTTTAAATAGACGGCAATGGGGTAGGTTTGGCCACTAGATATCGTTACATGCACCTTCTAAAATACACGGACATCATCCACCGCTGATAAGTAATGAGCATCTCCTAATAGTTTTTTCAAATAAAAAAATATTTTTTCAACTTAAAAAAAGGTACCAGAATGCCTTTTATGAGTCTGAGAGTCACAAAATATGAAAGGACACAAATCCCCCCTTGCTTTGTTTTTTTTTTTTAATTTATTTTTCAAGGGTAAAAACATATTTTTACTGTTTTATAAGAAGCGAAACATGAAAAAAATCATTGGTGAACATCTTTAATTTTTTTTTTAGCATTAGAGGTAAATAATTACTTAATAGTTTAAAGTTTTTGAAATGACTAAATGAACTCGTGTCAACAATTCAAGAATTTGTTGATCTTAGAGGTAAATTTATTAGTTTACCGTGCAAACAAATTAAAAAAAAACAAATATACTTCTAAACAATCTTTTAATGACTAATGAACTTTTAGAAAAGATCAAATTACCTCTACCACTAAAACTAAGGTTTCATATTTGTTTTTTGGTTTTTTTGTTTGATTTGAAATATAAAGTATAATTTTTCAACTTTAGCGAGAAACTGAAATCACGACTAAACTTTATGAGATTTTTTTTATATAATTATTTCATTTAATTATTATGCATTATTTATCAGTTTAGTGATTTCATAATATATACTATTATCTATTGGTTAAAACCTTCCCCTTCAAGTTGTCTCATGACACATATGATCTAGAGTTTAGACTGAGTCAGGTCAGGTAAAAATAAAGAAAGAATTAACCCAATATGACCTAGTAAAAAATCAAGATTAACCGCGTTAATCCATCTAACCATCTAATTACCATACCGATTCATTTACTTTTAAGTTTTAACATGTTTTTTTAAATAATATTATAAATTTGTATTTAAATTTTAATAATTTATTTTTCAATTATCACGTATCTAGTATAAAAATAACAATACTAATAATAAATTGTTTATGAAACTCAATTTATTTATTTTTAGTTTCTTAAAATTTTAAATAGATTTTGAACATGATTTTAACACATTTATAATTTGTTTTTAGCTTTCAATCTTCTTTTTTTAGTTTTTAAAAATCTTAAATAGATTTTGAACATGATTTGAACATATTTATAACTTTTTCAGCGTTCAATCATACTTCAAATATGGACATAATATTTTGATATTTTTTAATCTTGATTTAATAATCATAAGTTTTTTTAACAAAAACAATGATTTTAATTTAAAACCCTGTGTTTGCTAAAATAACATAAGAGAGATGTTAATAAAAAAATTTATTTTAGTTGAGAAATATATGTATTGTGATTATTTAAAATGACTTATATTTGTTTTTAATACAACTGTTGTTCTATAATTTGATTAAAAAATAATTAAAAAGTTATATATAATGTAAGATTAGATATGTTAATATACATCTTTATTTGAGTTTCTTAACTCAATATTTGGTTTAGACCAATAAATTTATTATTATTTATTATAATATATAATTTTAGATTTATTTTATTTATTGCATATATTAATATTTTTTTGCAATAAAAATTTATATGGATGAAAATGAAATTTTTTTAACTAATTATATTTTCAGATTTAATAAAAATATAAAAAAAATCCTCAATACCTGAATATTTTGCTTTTTACGTTTAATTGTTTTTATACCAACGCGGCATGCAAACTAGTATAATGGAAAAAGTATGTGGATTGTGGATATAGATAGCAAAATGTAATTTTTAAACATAAACCCTAATTCGTACACACAATTCAATTCTAGTTAATTCACAAACTTACTGCAGTGACGACACGTAGGTAAATTGCCAACTGTAATTTTGAAACATGAACCCTAATTCGTACGCATAATTCAATTCTGGTGAATTCACAAACTTACTGCCCTGACAACACGTAGGTAACTTGCAAATGAAAAGAAACGGAGCAGAGTAGTGTCGTAATAAGAAAGTGGACCCAACTAACGCCAACAACCAGCAGTCTAGTCGGGACACGTGAATAAAAATCTATTTAATATGATAGTGTTGTGATTATTTTTTAAAATATTTTTTATTTAAAAATATATTAAAATAATATATTTTTTTAAAATAATATTTTTAAATTAAAACAACAAAAGATCTAAGAACACATCAAAAAAATAATTAATTAATTTTTTTTATTTTAAAAAAACGCTTTCCATTACAAAAACAAAGCCTAAATGAGCTCACAGCTGTAAGTAACCAGGTGTCATCTTCGTACTCAACAGCTGTAAGCCCACTCCGCAACTGCAAGTCCTATTTATTAAATTAAACGACAGTAAATGCAAAATGGCCGCCTTCCCCCCTCAGTTTTCATTGCGGGCTCGCCTAGACGCGGCAAAATGGACACGTGGAAAGATATACTATCATTTCCACGTGTAGATCCATAGCCTTGCCACGTATGTTATGGCCTGTTACCCAAAATGAAACTCCCGGTCTGGGCGCACGTGCGAGGGCTCACGCGTGTGTAGCTAGCCAACGTGGGCTAAAAAAAAACTTGGCAAGCAGAGGTACATGGGCGCGAGTTACCAAAGATGTTGAGCAGCGAGCTGGCATGACAC
Source organism: Populus trichocarpa (assembly GCF_000002775.5). Taxonomy (NCBI): domain Eukaryota; kingdom Viridiplantae; phylum Streptophyta; class Magnoliopsida; order Malpighiales; family Salicaceae; genus Populus; species Populus trichocarpa. The sequence goes on along the minus strand of NC_037290.2, from coordinate 8,898,568 downwards.
GTGGCGAACGCACAGAATCTGTGGGCTAAGCTAACCAGTAGTAGAGAGTAGTAGGAGTAATAGTCTCTCTCCTCTCTCTTCTACTTCTAAGTTTTCGCACTAACCTTACCTTCCATTCCCTTGAAGTATTGAGTGAGTGATATTTGTCTCTTGGTTTTTTTGGTTCTTTCTTCCCTGTAATAATAACCATTTGGGTTCCGGGTTATGGATTTGGATTTAGAGAGATGTTCGGTTTCGAGTTCGGGTTCTTCGTCGGCCGCGGATCGGATGGAGCTCGAGGCGGCGGAGGCTTTGGCTGATTTGGCACATTTAGCGATGCGAGAGAGCAGCGGCAGTGAATGGGGAAGCAAAGGCAAACGAGCTAGGAAGCGAGTCAGGGCTGAGTCTGACTCGGTCTCCACTTATTCCGATCTCCCCCGGGTTCGTTTTTTAAATTTATTTTTATTTTTCTGCTCGCCAACTCTTATTATCTACATAGTAGAATACTTCAGCGTATATATTTTTTTTAAAGTCAATTTTACATCTGCACTGCTTCACATAAATAAAAGTGGAGTATAGTAAAATATTTAACATTCGAATTAATTTATGTATTTTTAGTTTCATCGAATTAAAATAAAGTCACCAGTCTAAACAGTAATGCTAATGCTAATCTTACCGGAAATTCTTTCCGAATTCACTTTCATTTTTTTTTTAAATTTTTTTGAGGTCTAAATTTGTTACGCGCGACTATACTGCTTGCCCTGTATCAGTAGATGCACCGAAAGTAGTAGCACTATTGAGATATGTTTTTTTGGTTTATAGCAGGATCGAGCAGTTGTGGATCAGCAGCCAATACATAGCAATGTAGTGAAGCCTGCAAGACAAGAGCTGGATGCAGATGTGCCAAAATCAAGTCCTAGTTGTGCAACAAGTTACCCATCGTATGGCACTGGCAGGTCAAGGCTAAATTTAACCGAGGTAAATATTAATTCCTTTGGGACTGCAATGTTGCTTCGCTGCTTCCTCAGTATAACCATCTGAATTTTCCACACAGGCTGAAAAGGAAGAACGAAGACTGCGTAGAATATTGGCAAACAGAGAGTCCGCTCGACAGACTATTCGCCGTAGACAGGTATGATGTGTTTGCTTGATTTGGTGGATTGTTTTGCTTCTTTGTTTAAGTTTTAACTAAGTGTTGCCCAATGATGAATGGCTATAAAAAGATTCGGCACATACTTGCGCTCATTCAAGTCTTGGAAGAATGTTTAGGGATCTTTATTGCTCAGTTACTTGTCTTAGCTTTCAGTCATTGGGGCCTATCTCATTTGCACCTCTCTTACCAATATCTAGTAGCTTACATCTGTTCCAAAGGCCAATATTTATAGATTGTTTTTCCTCGTCAAATCAAACTGCACTTAGCTGTAATAGAGATCAAATGAGAGGTCCACTATTAAATTGGCCATTAACTACTCATATATTGGCCTTTTCTTCTATTGCTCGAGCAAATCTACTTCAATTAACAACAACTTGCCATTATATATTTATAAGATTTTCTATGTGCATGCCTAATTATTTTTCTGTTCTTTTTACTCGTTTAAACATTTAGTTTTGTACTCTTTAATCTTTGAAGTGGGTAATTTATGTCTAGTCATGCTGATTCTCAGTTACTGTATTTGCCCTCTTGCTTCAGGCTCTGTGCGAGGAGTTAACTAGAAAAGCTGCTGATCTGTCATGGGAGAATGAAAACTTAAAGAAGGTAGGCACTAGGCATTTTTGCTTCTCCAGAAACTTCAGCATCTCCCACCAAGAGTTTTTTTTATAGTGATACTAAATAATTCTGCATGTAAACATTTTGGTAAAAGTTTCAAAGTTTTTCAAGTTATTTGCTTTTTTTTTTTAATGCTTGCATAAAAATCCATTATCTTATGCTAATGTAAGCTTTTTCATATTTGACGAAATTTCGTTCAGGAAAAAGAGCTGGCCTTGAAAAACTATCAGTCTTTAGAGACCACAAATAAACACTTAAAGGCACAGGTGAGTTGTAGATCACCCCCATATTGGTTCTCCTGTTTTTCCTCCTTGGATCAAATCTTATGGTTGATCATAACAAGACAACATAAAAGTATCTGTCTTCTTATTGTAATTTCCGAACTTTCCAGATGGCTAAGCAAATAAAAGCTGAGATGGAGGTATCTCCTGGAGACCTCAAGTCAGCCCTTGTTGACATACCTACTACTGCACCAACAAACTGCCCATTGCTTGTATATAACCAACATGCATTTTCACCTCATTGCTGGCCTTCTATTATTCAATCATCAAATCCTATCCAATCACATTATACAACTGAAAATGCCATTGTAATTCCGTCAAACATGCCCATGCCAACTAATGGAACACATGATTCATCACAGCTGCAACAAGAAAACACTGTAATTGTCAGTGGCCCAAGGACACCCTTATATGTAGTTTCCTGTCCATGGTTCTTTCCAGGTCCTGATCATGGGAATGGACTCCATGCTCAGCCTTCTTTTAGCTTTAAACACAGACAAGATGGGATTTCGTTGAATAATCTATGTTGTGGTAGTTCATCTCCAAAAGCTGCTGCACCTATGGAGAACCGGCATTCCTCTTTATCCATTATAGTTAAATCAGAAACTACTAGCTCAGAAGAAGTCAGGGTTATCAATGATCTCAATGAGACGCCAGTAGGATTTACCCTGTATGGAGGTGGTCAGTGCGAAGGAACTCACCCTAAAGAAATGATTCTTACTCCTGTACCTCCAACTTCTGTTACGCCAGCAGTAGCTGTTAAAAATGAGGCTGGGCAAAAGTCAGAGCATGCTTTCGGTGCTAATGGTATTTGCACAAAAGCTAGTCAACTAAGGTGTGTTTTACCAGAAAAGAATCAAGACCCATTTAAATTCCCGAGCAAGAAGCTAGTGGATGCAGCTTCTGCAGCAGAGGCAAGGAGGAGGAGAAAGGAACTTACAAAACTAAAAAACCTCCATGGCCGCCAATGTCGATTGAATTGTTGAGTCTTTGGCGTAGATTTGGATGGGTTTTTTTAGTTCCAGGAGCTTAAGCTGGTTGGAAGGATTTGGAAAGCAGGAAAAAACACTTCTAAAGGGAATACATATTAATCGGTTATTTGTTAAATCTTTGGGGACTACTATCAAGTTTTGAGGTTCCAAAGCTCTTTATCTGTCAGCCGTGTTGAATTCGGGGTAAATTTTAGTAGCCCTATTATTTGGCATCAGTAGCTCGACATGATGAAAGCTTCTAATTAAGAAGACAACAATACCTCAAGCATGTAACCTTTTTCGTTTTCTTTTCCCTGTTGTCTGTCTTTGGAAGTTTGCTGTCGAAATGGATAATTTAGCAAAGTGAGGCTGCCATTTTGATGGTCGAGATGGAGAGGGCAGCAAAAACTGAGTGACTTCAAAATTAGTTAATGGTTTGTAACATCATTTTGTAAGATGATGATGTATCTTTTTCTGAAAGCGCATCCATGAGTTTAGGCTTAACGTCTTGAAATCTGTTTTTATTGTTGGTCCTTGATCATCTTCACTAGAATGATTGCTAGTACCTTTGCATCTTCTAATTATAACACTCTGTTATGGCCAAAAAACATGAGTCCATCCCCAACCCTGTTCTGATCCCTTTTTAACTGCTGAAACTTTTGTAATTAGCGGCTCCTGTGGATAATTAGGGTTCTTTCCCAATGCTCTCAAGAGAGTAACTTTTTCTTTGTTTGTTTGAAATGCCTGAGCTAGTTCTTAGAAAAAACTAGTCTAGCTCCACCCTTGGCGTTGTGTGTTTTCTCAATGCTACATGTGGGCTGTGGCAATTTTTCTCTGAGGAACATGAAAGCTTCCTCAATGAGGATGATGGTGTTAGACGGGTGCAGGCGCTGTGTGCATGATTCTGTTAGAACCTTCTTTCCGGTAAAATTTAAGTAAGCTAACATTTACGATTGCAGTGCGATAGATACATGGATAAAATGCAAGGAATTGATGCGTCTCTGCAATTACTGAAATCTTTATTTACAGGAAAAAATAGGAGAGTTAACTTAAACATTAATACTAAAGAGGTAATTATGAAAAACGAGCAGACAACAAATCTGAGTAAAAAAAGTACATAAAGAGTACCTATTGCGATGAATTGTAGATAATAATGGGGCTCCTAACAATGTGCTTTGAGTCGCTCCACTCGAGTAGAGCTGATAGGAGTCGAGTCCCGTTTTGCATGGAACCACCCTCCACAAAAACCTTGAAAGATTGCTTTTGGTGTGGCCGATTGAATTTCAAACTGTTTGGTACAATTTTGATTGATAGATCCTTTGGTGAAGTTACAGTCGCCTTATAAAGTGAATTATTGCCATACCCTACATTAGTCAATGTGCGGTAGAACACAGCGGAAATGTTGGATTCGGCACTCTTGAGCTGGGCATGCATGGAAGGGTAGTTGAGGCCATCCGTGCCTTGAGCAGGCTGGAAGTTGGAGCACCTGTACTTTTTCTTGCCACCTAGTAGTAGACTGATGGTTGTGCTGTTGTAGCCTTCCTTGCATAGGAATCTAATGTACGAACTCATTGGAATGTCATAGACAAGTCCAGGGTGCACCGCCTTCAATGGGTTTATTTGCCCTGATCCAGATCCTAACTCTGCATCTACGTCTTTAATCTTGATAGGCGTGGCTGGATCAGAAAAGAGATGCATTGGAATATCACTTTCGAGCACGCTATCAATCAAAAATTCTTCCTAGTAAATATGGTTTTAGTAGAGTTTTGTCACCTGTAGTCATGAGTGCAGACTTGATCGCAGCAGGTGACCAGTCGGGGTGGAAGGTCTTAACATAGGCGGCGGCGGCTGCAGCATGTGGGCAAGACATTGATGTTCCTGATATAATGTTGAATGGGGAATATCGGCTGTCATTTGGATCCCCTGTCACTGTTGCCAGTTTTGAGTAGGCAGCTAATATACCCAGCCCTGGTGCTGCAATATCAGGCTGTCCAACTGGGAATTTTAGTATGTGGAAACCAACATAAAAGAAACTAGTAAGGTCTCACCCACCTTAAGGATGTTGAGGTTGATCAACTGAGGTCCTCTTGATGAGAAAGATGCTACAGAGGGAGCACTCATGTAAGTAGTTCTCGTCTTGTAGATAACAGCGCGAGGGTTCCTGCAATTCATTTATCCCAAACGCCAAAAAGATCAACACCGTATACCATATCGTGAAAGCTCTTATATATTTTTCAGATAGTAATAGGAGCAGCTCTATCAAGAGTATGATCAGAAACTAAGTACCTGGTGGAGTTGATGTACACATCAATCTTGTAGCCATCCTTGAGCTGGACGCTGGTTCCAGGTATTACGGTGGCATAGGCTGTGTCTGTTGGTGCATCAAGCGACGTGATCACTCCAGCTCCTTGAAGCTCTTTTATAGTGTAATCCTGGCCGTTGCTCCCCAGGCAGTACACCAGTTTTCCTTTCACTTTGTCCATGCTTAGAGTCCCATAATCGCAAGCACTGTCATCATCGTTTAAAACAGAAACACTTGGTTAGGAATTGAAAATGCAAGCCAGAAACAAGCACCATGACATGTACGCACCTAGGATTTCGACTTAAACACGGTGAAGAAATCAAGTAAGAACAGGGGGTGTAAAACAAGGCTTCAGTTTTCAAGTTGCTTTGGGTACATACCCTGAAGCATATTCCCGGACACGTACCTGATATTTCCGTAGTGATCTCCTGAACTGTTGGATGCACGGGCTCCATCGATAAGAGGGTATGTCTCCTTTTTTGGTGAAAATGTATTAATTGAAATTCCCTATCATCAATCAGAACAAATTTGAATCTGCATATATGAGCTTTCTGCTGAATGGGCTCCTAAATGTTCACTCATGGAGTGATTAAAAGACAAGACTCAAACACACAGAGATTAACTTACAGTGGCTTTCATGCCATTGCCCAGCTTAACTGCAGTTGTAAATTGCCTGTCAATGCTAGTAGCGGCAATTGTCATGATCCACGGTGCAACGTTTTCAACTGATCCTGGATAAGGCCCGTTATTCCCTGCAGAACAAGAGGTCAATATACCTTTCTTCATGGAATGGAATGATCCAATGGCAATCGGGTCCTGGAAAAAACTCCTAGAAGCCCCTCCTATTGAAACTGATATTATGTCGACCCCATCAGAAATGGCATCGTCAAATGCAGCTAGCAAATCCATGTCACTGCAACCAGATCCCCAGCACACTTTGTACATGGCAATGCGGGCTGATGGTACACCTCCACGTGCAGTTCCTTGTGCTATGCCATATAAGCTTGCATCCTTGACAGCAATACCAGCAGCGGTTGAGGAAGTGTGGGTGCCATGTCCGTCTAGGTCGGCTGGACTTGGGTTTTCTACCTCAGAGTTCTCAAGATTGTAATACCTTGCACCAATAACCTTGCTGCCACAAGTTAGAAAGTTTCAGAGTTAAAATCATCGAGAGGGAAATTGATTTAAATTTTGTCTGTTTTCACTAGTCCTGGTTGTTAGTCTTTTATCTTATGTTTTTTCAGAGAGATGATAATTAAATAACAAGAAAATGCTTTAAGAAAGTTGTGAGCTATATTGAATCATAACCTTAATTTAAGATCTAATGATGGATTGACTCATGTTTTTTCTTAAGTCTGTTTTTTTCCATAATCTTAACAAACTAAAGCCAGCAACTACACCAAAGGAGAGTTGCATTTCATTTTGTTATTAGCACATTTTTGTTCTTCATGGTCGACATCATTGACAGGAAAAAACAGAAAGGAAATACTTGTTGCAGCCCGTGAAGTTGGCTCCCTTGACACATTTTCCCTTCCATTTTGCTGGGACAGGCCCGTAACCTTCATCGTTGAAGCTGGGAGCATCGACATAAATTCCTGGACACAAAGTAGCATTGATTTTTTTTTTAATAAAACCCCTTCCTTTTTTTTTTTTTTAATTTCTTGTCAATTAAAGGAACATTTAATTACTCACCAGTATCCAGCACACCAACTATGATATTGCTCTCTATATCAAGTCTCCTCTTCGCTGTTTGGGGCATTCCCAGAAAATCCCATGATCTTGTTGTGTGAAGTTTGTTCCTAGTATTTGCAAACACTGACACTACACTATCTTCATCTGCATCAAATGTAGAATGTTACAGATAACTTGGGCAGCACAAGATGTGTCTAAAGCTGGATTGCACTTGGACAAGTATTGATATCCTCGATCAGCAGTATATATATATATATATATATACCTGACAGTCTCTTCACTTCATGGGGCAACAGCCTAGCAGCAAAACCATTGAAGTTCTTTCCGTAGCTATATATTTTGGAATTCTTGGCAATAGATTCGCTGAAAGATATCAATAATACATAAAATTTAATGCTCTCTCATCCAAAAGTCTTATTCTGCATGTACTGTTGTTAAAAGTATTTAAATAATAAATTAAAGCCATTAGTATTCGAAACTGCTTCGCTTCGCCGAAGAAATTATTAGGTACAAAACAACGGTCAAATTATATTTGCTTTTCAGGATGCTATGATGCATTATGATAGTCCTGTATTTATTTGTAACTTAGTCATGATGTGAGTTCTCTGTCCAAAAAACAAAAAAACATGTAATTGAGAAGAGGTTATATTTTGGGTAAAAGGATGGTGATTCATACTCTCCGGTAGCAGCCAAAAGCAGGCTGTGGTGTTCGTCTGACGTTGATATTCCCGCTCCACGCGCTTCTCCCATGTAGACAATGTACGGCTGATGATCCCAAAGCAAATTATTAGCCAATGGTTCAACTTTTAAAAGTATTTTAAAAAGAATTTAATTTTTTTTGTTTTTTTCTTTAAATATTTTCTTTAAAATTGTTTTAAAAATATAAGAATATTTACAATATTACTATATACGCGCTTATATTATTATCCTTCAGTTATCCACTATTCTTTACCAATTATATCCTTTAATTTTACTCTTAATAACTACCTAATATTTCTAATTCTATTCGTCCATTAAACATTCACATGACAGCTCTAAAATTTAAAGATTGATCAAATATAGAGTTAAGAAATTAATTTAAACTAAAATATTTAGAATAATTAAATCCATTTAAACTTGAAATTAAAAAGAAGCAAGGAAACTTTGAATTTAGAAGTTACGAAAATTAAAAAAAATAAGAAAATCTCTCTACTAAAAATATTAATTTAAAATAAAAAATAATTTTTCTTAAAAACATAAAAAAGTCTACAAATGAGCGGAGACAAAAGGTACCTTCCGTTCACTGCCATTGGATGCGTGAACTGCAGTTACAGTGGCTACTAACGCAAACACGAGGAGATTTTGTGTCACTGTCTTCATTGTAGCTCTCTCACTAATTTCATTTTAAGGTGAGAATTTCTTGCTTTTTAAATAGGTTGTGAGTGGAGAGTATCGACCACCAGACCCTCTTGCTGTATCGATTTCTGTTAATCAGGCACAAAATATATGCCTGCAGAATAGATCCTTGGGGAGGAGCAAGTCGTGAGAGTTTGGTGGCTTAGCTTTTGGATCTTCACTTGCTCGGTCATTATACATTTGTGTTCTTCATCAAGACAAGAGGCTTGTCCCTCGCATAATTAGTTTTATTACTAAAATTATTTTGATTGCTTCACGTGTGAAATGTTTTTGAAATCATTTTTCTTATGTGAATTTGAAATTTATAAATCAAAATTGTTTTTTTTAATAACATTTTATTGAAAAATAGTTGAGAAGGAAGGGGCCGGGGAGGTTTTTCTTCTTAGAAATGTTGTTGATATTGTCATCCTTGTCAACCCATCATTCATTGTTGAGGACAAAGAAAAAAAATAAAATAGTGATTATAGAAGAAATCGAAGATGATGGAAGCTAGCTTACAAGACTCCAATGGCAGCATGCATGCAATTATCACCTCCAGGCATGGATGCTTAAGATCATGACCGATAATTTAATTAATGCTAAATAATTTTCAAAAACTATTATGAATATTAAGAATTTTAAATTGTTTCCTTTGATCATATATATTAGTTCATCTTAATTTCAAACTATTCAAATGTTAATTAATTCATAATAAAGTATATTTAATTGTAGTTAATTATTTGTTTAAATCAGAATTTAGTGGAAAGTAATATCAAAAGTTTTATTTAATTAAAGGTTCTTTTGATCATTATTCAAGCTCAGCAAATAATAAATAATTCTTTTTTCGAAAAAGTGTGTTAGATATAGATTTTGACATAAAATCTATACTCTTAGATTTATTATTAAAAATAATAATAATTTAGTAGTAATTCAAATTATGGCTAACAAAATTCTTAAGCAATACAAATATAATATATGTTTTTCTTTTTTTATAATCTCATCAATTGAATTAGATTATCAAATATAACTTTACAATGAAATAAATTAAACTTTAATATGAAACAAATTGGATGGAGAGGGGGGGTTGGAGTTTTTATTGTTTCTTGCAATTATATAAAATCATAAAAGCTTACATTGAAATTTAGTTTGTATTTCTAACTAGCTCAGTGCTTGACATATAACATAAATAATTACCTCAAATTCTTTTTGCAAGGGAAAACTTATTATTGAACAAAATTAAATATTTAATTAAGCTATTGGTTTTTTCAATATTTATTTGGAATGTCTTGAGATTTTATATTTTATAGTATAATTTAAAAAATATTATTAAAAAAAGACTATATATATATCATGATTTTAAGCAAAACTATTCTACGAAAAAATATAGTTTAAGCAAGGGGACGTCACTGTAAAGCATGGATCAAGGTAAACTAATTGAGAGCACTATGCTATCAGCATTTCATAAATGTTGTCAACAGAATTATTTTTCAAAATCTCCACATCTTGATTTCTGATGCTCCTCGGAAAAAAGAAAAGAAAAGTGTGTATATTTTTAAGCATGTATAAGCAATAGACTGCAATATTAGTCAATTTCTAATATTCGTTCTAAACATATTAGACATGTATATAATATATCTTACTGAGACAAGTCACATTAGTAAGCGTCCTGCTTGCGATTTCAAAAGTGATGGATGATGATTTATTAGTAGTTTTATAATAAATTAAATTTTGTTTACTTGAATCAAATTTAATGGGCCAAAAATCCTTGAAGAAAGAGTTCATTCAATATGACTGGCCTAATTGATAATTGGTCAGAGTGTCGCGTTCGAGCATAGTGTTCATGGATCCTAGCAGCATGTTTGAGCTCATTTTAGACACCAATTAGGCTTGATAGTGTGATCTGAGCCCAACACTTCAGACCTGGTTTTTTCAGGATCCCAAGCAAGTTTCTCGGGATTTTTTACTGGCTAATTAAATACCTTTTATTTTGGATCCTACACCTTTTGGTATGCAAAAATCTCTTATGGCTTACTTCATCTCCATCTTATTAATATATTTGAATGAAATACAACTGATGACCAACAATATTAATTTATAACGATAAAATTACTCTTTAGATTCAAGCAAAACGACAAGATTCATGAGTTATAAATATCTCATAAATCACTAAGATAAATAGTTCACAATCTGTTCATTCTTTACATATTTGCTTATATATTTTCATAGTCTCTACAAAGATAGTTATTTAAGCATTTAAGAATTTCCATATTTACTAAAAAAAATCTTTTACAAGTGCTTGATTTTTTCACATCAAGCCACTACACACCTTGGTTTCTCACACCAAGCTACTATCTACCTTGGCTTTTTACAGGAAGCTACCACTCATTCTCATATCAAGCTACCTTTTATCTTAGCTAAAAAAAATAAATCATATTGCAAGAAATAAGTAATTAACATATTATCCAACTACATAAATCTTATTCTTAAGTGTCTTAAATTTTGAAACATCATTAATTAGCATCGCCTATGAAAAACTGGTTAAAAGACTATCAATTTCTTTATAAAATTTGTTTTTAACATTCTCAAGCCATTCCATGATAGATAATTGAGACAAACTGAGTTAAGATGCATAACAAATCTACATGATACTGTCATCACGAACACTTCTGTTAAATAACTTGAATTTTGAAATATCATAAAAAAGGAAATAATTCTCTCACTATAAGTTGTATAGAAAGTTACTTTGGACTGAGACAACATTTATGCTTTCGGACATCAAATATTTCATTTTGATTACTGAGTCTGAACTGATTCATTGTCCTCTAACACAACATTTCAATTTATAACAAGTTTTTGAAAATTTCTTATTGCTTTATGATATTTGTCCGCAGTTTGTTGCTTTTAAGATTATTTGTCGCTGGTTTTTCTTTTTATTACAGTTTTGCTATTAAGGGGATTCTGCAAAGACCATTAAGGGACTTCCTAAAGTAAGGTTAAAGTGCTTGATCTGTTCAGAAAAGCTTTTTACAAGGTTTATGCTCTCTTTTCTTTCAAGCTTTGGCCTTTGCCGGTTGCACTGTCAGTTTAGTCATGGTTGATTGTTTAATTGGTTTTCCATTTGTCTTTTGAGATTGATTTTATTTGTTGTTCATGTGTTGCACAGGGGCCTTTGGTCATGTTTGCTTGACCATCTCTTAAACTTCAGACGCTTATGATCTCTGTATCTTGGTAGTACCTAAAGTGCAATCTTGGCTAGCAAAGGAATACAAAATGTATAACTTGACCAACCAATTATTCAAAGCGATGTCCTAAAATTTCAAAACCGAGAACAACATAGTTTGACAATGTTATCTGTTGCTGCAAGAAAGAAGCACGTTTCTTCATTTTTTTTTTCAGTTTTGAAAATTATTGACTAAATGTTATATATTTGATGACACTGTAAACACAAATAAATGAATGACCATAATTAAAAAGTCAAGCCATGAAAAGAAAAAACATGAATTGGCCAAATAAATAAAGATGGGAATCTAAAGCACAAATTCAACAACCATAAAAGGGAAGAAAACATAGCATAAACAATTTTCAATACAAACTCCTAGCAAGCAACGCCTTTGCTGATTGGTTAAAAAGCAAATGGAAAAACAGAGAAGCTGGCCACACAGTCCAACAAAGCAAGAAAGAGACAACCATTAATCTTGCAGACCATAAATATATGCACATACCAGCAAAGTAAAGTAAGCAAGCCTTAACCTGAACAAAGCAACAACCCAACCGAAAAAAAAGATAGAAAAGCTCAACAAATCTGCTGAAAACAGAGGCACCACACATATTAATTATGGATGCATCAGAAAACAAACTAAATAAAGATAGTAAGAGAGGCAATGGAGAGAGGGAAAAAAGATTAAACTGATGGTGCAACAACCAACAGGAGAGGCAATGGAGGGAAAAAAAAGAGTGCAACAACTGGTGGGCAAAGAAATGCACAAACTTGAATCTAAGAGAAACAAAAGGAACCCACACGCAAGAAAAACAATTGCCACAATAACTCTTTAGAACTGCCATCTGGCCAACGAAAAAACCAACACTAAGGAACAAAAACACCCCCAGTAGAAGTCCATCACATGCATTGAAACAGACAAACCAAAAGAAAAGGCATTTGATTGTAAACTAAAAAAGAACAAGAAATTTTTAATTTCTGGTCAGACGAAAAACAAAGCACAATTGCTGCACAATGAATCACATGTAAAAAGTGCAGAATCTTATCTCTAACAAACATGATACTATTTTCCAAGCACACCAGACAGCTCTCCCAATATTATAAAGAGACCAAGGCGACATCAAACAGGATATCAATGATGCCACTGCCTCACTTATTTAATGCACCAATTAAGAATAAATACAGGCTGAAGAAAAAGTACTGGCCTACTCATCTAATAATGCAAAAACCAAAAGAAAAGAAAGGGCATGCGTGCACAAACCAAAAGAAAAGATATGCGGGCTGAAGCAATTGTTACAATCCACAGTTGCATGAGTCTGGATGAATAGTAATATCGGCACATGATTCAGTTTCTTTGTTAATTGTTAATTGTCACTGCAATTTATTTGTGGGGGGCGTTCTTCCTACTGTTATTTTCACTTCATGATTTTATGGGGCTTCTCATATATATATATATATATATATATATATATATATATATTTTGAAGTTAATTTCGGCATATTAAATATAAATAAATATCTTTAAACCTTATATAAAATAAAGTTAATATTAACTTTAAAAATCTTATATGAAATTTAGTGCCATTGATAATTTCCTTGTGTTTTTTTTTTTTTTTTTTTTAAATACATAGTTAATTCCGAAATAGGTTATAAAATCTTGTGATTTTGTTGTTATTTATGCTTTTCTTTTATTTTTTATGCAAATATTATCTTTATACTTGGATATCATCAATACAGTACTACGTACTCTTAGGTATTAATTAGTAAGAGTTTTATTTAATACTATGATAATTCCTTGTAATAAAAAATTATTTTATTTGAAATAAAGTTTGAATAAAAATCTATACCTATGTATAATGTTCAGAACATTTTGGAGGTGGGATTTCAATTTAAAAGGATATATAAAGAGGGTAGGTAATGTCAGTCTGTTAAACTGTGGTGTGGGAGTAACAATAAAAGTAGTGGGGATAGTCGAAACGCTGTGTGATGCTGACGGATCACGTTGCCGGTGGATCTGAAGTGGTCAAGCTTTCGAGCATTCAGCTATGAATCCTTGGTTGGCCTGCACTGCAGCAGTGGACAGCACAAAGCCACAAACCATCTGGGAGTAATATTTGCGCGTTAGTTTGGAACACATGCAATGTAGACTTCATGGTTCCGTATCTGCAGCCCCTGAAAAGAGTAGCATACGGGTGGGTAGATGTTGATTTTTGTGTTTATCTACCTAGTTTTAGTTTTTTTTTTATCGACGATATCTAAATTCATGCAACTGTAGACAAACTGCTACTTGCTTTGGCACAAAAAAAAAAAAAAAAGCAGCTTCCACCCCTCGTAGTAGCGAAAAGGACTTAAGGTCTTGGTCATTTATTTTAAATGATTAATTCTATAATTAAATGAATTGAATATATGTAGACGGTTTTTCAAGGGGTTTTTAAAATCATAATTGCTGTGGAAAAAAACTGTAATGATTATTAATGAATATTATAATAAAAGAGAAACTAAAAAGAATATAAAATTTAATGTGGTTTGATAATGTGTTTACTTCGGCATGAATGATGAGATTTTATTTTTTTTACATGATATATATTTCTATATATCTAGCCATCCAAAAAATCCTAACAATTCAAAAAATATTAATATTTTTTCATAACATCTTTTTAATATAGCATGAGAGCATTGTCTTCTCATTCCAAACCTATATATAAATAGTTCATAGCAACAAAACAAGAAATAAATTCTAGAGAGATAAATATTGTCGTTTCGCTACGTTTCACTCATACGCTCCATTTTAATATCTATTTATGAGCCACGAACTACAACAATAACAAGTGTAAATTTACTTTTCATGAAAAAATAAATAACATTGGTAAATTAATTATGTACTTAATAATTAATGGAATTTTAATGTCTTGGGGGGGGGGGGATATGAAGACAAGGATAATTAAAACACCCTTCATTTATTTATTATTTCTGTATTATCATTCATTCATCCGAAAATTGAAAGGATTGAATTTTCTGTATTTCTCTCTCTAATTTAGAGGCAAAAATCTTTGACTCCTAGCCTTTATCTCTTTGTGTTCTTCAGAATCCATAAATTGAATTTAAAGGCCTTCTTTTCTTTAATTTCCTCCATGCATCACTGTAAAAAGAGAAGAGGAGAAAACCCATCTCTCTTGTCGAACCGATTTGTTTCATTATTTCCTCTTATTTTTCAAGCTACAGATGGGAAAAAAAGCTTGAAATTAACAATTAATGGTATGGATGAATTCTTTGACGATATTAATCCATTATGCTCTTAAACTTATTATTTTTCAATGTTAATTGTTGTTTTTCTATACATGAATTAGTTTAATTGCCTTCAACCATCCGATTCTTAGTTCTTTAATTCAATATTCTTCTTGGATTTTCTATTTTGTATCGTTTAACCTTCTTCTTTTTTTGTCTACTATCTTTACCAATTGTTTGTCAGATAAATTCTCAATTTCCTAATTTTTTTTCTCAATCAAGATTCATATCCATTTGTTTGAATGGATATTAATCACTTAAAGAAACTTTTAAGATCACGTAAATGTCTAATGTTTACCTCTCTAGCTAGGTTTTGTTATTATAAACGGTTCCCCCACGGGCATAAGTGCTACCAAGTAGTTTTTTAACCTTAATTTACAAGCAACCGTACGTACATAAGTGATTATTACAACTTCATATGCTAGCTAGGCTTTCTCGTGCCAGAAAGCTGAAGAGTTTCCTCGATTTGAAGTTTGGTCAGAAGATCCGAACACAACAAGAGTGCGGGGGTGTTTGAAGTGGGGTTATAATTGTTTTTTAATTTTTATTTAAATTTTTTTAATATTAACACACCAAAAAAATTTTGGAAATAAAAAAATAAAAAATAACTTTTTTAAAAATATTTTTAAAATATAAAAACAATCAGATATTACTCGGATGGTGAGTGGACGCACGCGGTGGAAACAAAGCATTGATATGGGATGTCGGACCTTTGTTTTTTTCAACGAGGCAGGGAGCATGGATGATGGACGGGGAATGGCTTCCACTTGGAGACAGCAAGGGGATCAAAATGCCGCTTAGTTGGTGGATCAGCCGTTGATCTGTCTTACGTGGCCTGTTTCCTAGATTTTGGAGTCCATAATAATGTCCGGACCAGTGACCCCCTAATGCCCAGCTGTCAAAAATAAAAAGGTGTTTTTGGATAAAAATAAAATCATGGCATAGACTTGACGAGATGGACGACGATGATTGTAAAATATATTATGGTGTGGTTGGGAGCAATAATAGTAAGAAAGAATGGAAGTAAGAGAATATCGACCATTGGGCCGTTCTGAAAGATGCTGATGCAAATTTCCTTAGTGGCAAGATAATAAGTTGATGGAAGGGTGGTGGAGGAAACAGCAAGACGTCCAAATTAAATCTGTTTTTAATAATGATTATGAAAGAGACATGCAGAAGAGACGCTGTGGAGATGAAGACGAAGGAGATGATGGCGATATCATTATGGCTAATTAAATCTGCTAACAAGCATATGTTATAGTGGGAATGGTTAGGGCATAGAGTGGCTTCTAAGACAAGACAAAATCAATTAAAAGAAAGCACATTGGAGAGGACTTTTTATTTTTTTCTCTCTTGTTGATATGACAGAGCAGCAACGTCCACATTCATTCCTTGTTCCTCGGCAAATGAGGCCAGGCCGGCAACAATCTTAGACCTGTTTTTGTACCTAGTTTATGGTGGAAGTAGCCTGGCATTAATTCAGAACTGCAGCGGCAATGGGACTGGGCGGAGCCACTGCCCGGTTACTCTTCTTCCTTTCTTTCTTTACTTCAGGAATTCATCTCCTTCTCTCCGACACAGACCCTCGTGATGGTGATTGGCCCAACCGCTTTCCTGCCTTCCTTCCTCCATCTTCTTCTCCTATTCACTCCATTCATATATTTTCTTCCATGAGTCAGTTATATTATTATGACTGTGATCGATATTTTTCTGACAGTTTTCACAAGTTGTAGCTAGCTAGCCAGGGTTGCTCTATTGGATTTATCACATTTCCTACTGCATGCTGCCACACCTAGAGCCACTAGTTGATGATTTTAACAATGGTTTTTGTGCGGTGGTGCAGCGGCAGCACTCAAATCACTCAAGAGTCAATGGCAAAATACACCACCTAGCTGGGACCAGTCTGATGATCCATGTGGAGCACCCTGGGAAGGAGTCACATGCTCCAATTCAAGGATCACTGCATTGTCAGTACTGAATTTCCTCCACATGATCAGTAATTTATTATTATTAATCGTCTCTCATCTTCTCTGATCATCACTACGTATTCTATACATTTCAGGGGGTTATCAACCATGAGCCTCGTAGGGAAGCTAAGTGGTGATATTGGAGGACTGGCCGAATTGAGATCCTTGTGAGTTTCCTGATATCTATCTAACAGGAACTAGTTTATATATTACAAGAAATTCAAAACAGCGTTCTACCTTAGCAAGATTATTTATAACCAAGCATGTTTCTAATTGAAACATACACATTTCCACAAAACTGTCCGATGCATGTAATAATCTATATATCTTAAAGCTTAAATATTCAAGCATGAAGGCTATTTTATTGCAGGGACCTGTCATTTAACTCAAACCTCACAGGACCCCTCTCTCCACGGTTAGGAGACCTGCTAAACTTGAACATCCTGTAAGATGAAATACCCACTTTTCTACTTGGCCGGCCGGCTTATATAATTCTTCCATGAATATCAAAGAAAGTGTATTTTACGCGTCATTCCTGCACCTTTTCAGAATCCTTGCTGGTTGTGGCTTCAGCGGTAGTATTCCAGATGAGCTGGGCAATCTCGCCAAGCTATCCTTCTTGTAAGACTAGTTAAAGTAGTAACAATTATGAATACATACGAATCAACAGGGGTACTATATCTTCCCTTTACTCAACACTTTCACAGGGCTCTCAACTCAAACAAGTTCTCTGGCGGAATCCCACCTTCTCTGGGTAAACTCTCCAAACTCTACTGGCTGGACCTTGCAGACAATCAATTGACAGGAACCATCCCAATCTCGAAAGGCACCATCCCAGGCTTGGACCTGCTACTAAATGCTAAGCACTTGTGAGTAATTTTTTTGTAAACACCTCTCATGCGAAAGATGAGTAAGAATTGTATTTTGACTGTGTCTAGAAATTCAATTAAATAAATAAATATAGCACATTTAATTGTTAGTCTTCTGAATTTGCAGTCATTTCAATAAAAACCAGCTTTCAGGTTCCCTTCCACCTGAACTTTTCAACTCTGATATGATGCTGATACACGTGTAAGTTGGTAGCCAGACAATGCTTTTGTTTCTCTAATTATGTTCTTTTACCCCCAGTTGTGCCCTTCTAATTGCTTGTGATTCCTTAATGACAGATTGTTCGATGGGAACCAACTTGAAGGAAATATTCCCTACACAATATGCCAAGTTCAGAGTCTTGAGGTTCTGTGAGTAAAACCGCCCCAGTTTTATCTTCCTCTCTTAAATAATAATCCTCTCTGCGAGCTCAATTGGGACTCTGACTCATTTTGTTTGCTTCAGTCGACTTGACAGAAATTCTTTAGATGGGGAGGTCCCAGATAATTTGAACAACCTCACGAACCTCAACGAATTGTGGGTACTTTTACTCTCACAGTTTAACATGGCCGTGTTTCACTCCGTTAAACATAACAACCTTTCCTCCCTAACATGTTTCTTTCAGGAATTTAGCACACAATAAGCTGAGAGGCCCTTTTCCAAATTTAACTAGAATGGATGCCCTCAATTATGTGTAAGTTCCCTTTTCTGCTCTTTTAAGTCCTTTTTTCATGCTAATGAATGCGTATCCATAATTTATTTTTGCAGGGATCTTAGCAACAATTCTTTCGAATCTTCAGAAGCTCCTGATTGGTTCTTAACCTTACCATCTCTCACAACCTTGTATGTATCCGGCACATCAGAAATGTACTATCTGGAAACGTTATAGATTTGTAGTCTCATTTCGAAAATCCATGCTGCAGAGTTATAGAGCAAGGATCTCTTCAAGGGACTTTTCCATCAGAAGTCTTCAGTTTTCCTCAGATACAGCAAGTGTAAGTCTTGACCAAATGCCATTTGAGCTCCTAAAAACAATTTTAGAAAGTGCAAATTGATCATTCGTTTCTTCAAATTTTGGAAGGTTGTTGAGGAATAATGCATTCAATGGCTCCTTCAACATGAGTGTCAGCATCAGTCCACAACTCCAACTTGTTGATCTGCAGAACAACCAGATTTCCTCCGTAACACTGACGGCTGATTACACAAACAGATTAATGTGAGCAAATTTCTAGAACTTGCATTTATTTACGTGGAGAAATGTGATTCTTTCAACCACTCGATCGCCATCAATCTCAATTTTCATTATTATGCACTCAGACTTGTAGGAAACCCAGTGTGCATTGCTCTCTCAAATACCAGTTACTGTCAACTCCAGCAACAGTCTACAAAGCCTTATTCCACTAGCCTTGCAAATTGTGGAAGTAAACTGTGTCCCATTGAACAGAAGCTCAGCCCTCAGAGTTGTGAATGTGCCTATCCATATGAAGGGACTCTGTACTTCAGAGGACCCTCCTTCCGGGAATTGTCCAATGATAATACGTTTCACTCACTAGAGATGTCACTTTGGGACCAGCTGGGCCTAACTCCTGGTTCAGTTTTTCTTCAGAACCCTTTTTTTAACGTCGACGACTACCTTCAGGTGCAGGTCGCGCTATTTCCACCCACTGGAAATTTTTTTAATAGATCTGAAATTCAGAGGATTGGATTTGCCTTGAGCAACCAAACGTACAAGCCTCCCAAATATTTTGGGCCCTACTATTTTATTGCATCGAATTACCCTTTTCCAGGTAACTCAAGTCGCATCTTTATTCATGCATCTAGTTTCTGTCCTACCATCCTTGGAGTGGTCAATTGACTAGAAAAAGAAAACATGTTTCAGATGGTTCCAGAGGAAATTCTTTGAGCACTGGTGTGGTTGTTGGCATAGGAATTGGCTGTGGCTTACTGGTTATGAGCCTTGTCGGAGTAGGGATATATGCAATTCGTCAGAAGAAACGTGCAGAAAAAGCTATTGGATTAAGTAAACCATTTGGTAATCAACACGTAACATCTTTAATATTCTTGGTACCAATCAAGGGCACAGTTTGGAATTGCATTTTAAACAATGTTTTATGAAAATTTAATTTTTTTTATTTAAAATAATTTTTTAATATTTTTTTTATTGTTTTGATTTGCTAATATTAAAAATAAAAAGATATTATTTTAATATATTTCCAAATAAAATATACTTTAAAACACAACCATTATATACTACATTTACAAACACCCTCTCACTACATCATCAAAGAACTTTTGGCTTGTGCAATAAAACCTTTGTGTATTTTCCAGCTTCTTGGGCTCCGAGCGGCAATGATAGTGGCGGGGCACCTCAGTTGAAGGGAGCAAGATGGTTCTCTTATGACGAACTTAAAAAGTGCACTTGCAACTTTTCGCAAAGTAATGAGATAGGTTCTGGAGGCTATGGAAAGGTAAATATTCAAGATTTTGTCAGGATATATTTACCAGAAAATTGTTCCTTGGTCATCTCGTATACATTGTCTCCAGGTGTATAGAGGAATGCTTTCTGATGGCCAAGTTGTGGCAATCAAAAGAGCTCAGAAGGGATCAATGCAGGGAGGGCACGAGTTCAAGACTGAAATTGAGTTGCTATCACGGGTCCATCACAAGAACCTTGTTGGTCTTGTGGGTTTCTGTTTTGAACAAGGAGAACAGATGCTAGTCTATGAATACATGCCTAATGGAACATTGCGGGAAAGCTTGTCAGGTATGCTCACTTCTACTACTATATATAATCATGCAAGTAAGCATTGAGAATAATATTGCCAGGACATTGAGTAAGTTTCTGTTTAAATTTTTTCGGCCACCCGCGGGCATTTCAACGGCCCCCCAAGAAATTTTCGTCTGAATCAGTATGCACATTGTTAAATTGTAGGAAAGTCTGGCATTTATCTTGACTGGAAAAGGAGACTTCGCATTGCTCTTGGCTCGGCTAGAGGATTAACTTACTTGCACGAGCTTGCGGACCCTCCTATAATCCACAGAGACGTCAAGACCACCAACATTCTGTTGGATGAAAACTTAACTGCAAAGGTTGCTGATTTTGGCCTGTCAAAGCTGGTATCAGACATCTCAAAAGGACATGTTTCAACTCAGGTTAAAGGCACCCTGGTCAGTATAATTACTTTTCCTTCAGTAAATTCAAAGGATGAGAATATTGTCATATCTGTCTTCATGGACAAATTTGGCGCTAATCATTTTCATGCAGGGTTATCTGGATCCAGAATATTACATGACACAACAATTAACGGAGAAGAGCGATGTGTACAGTTTTGGGGTGGTCATGCTTGAACTGATAATAGCAAAGCAGCCTATAGAGAAAGGGAAGTACATTGTCCGGGAAGTAAGAATGACAATGGACAGGGATGATGAAGAGCACCATGGATTGAAAGAAATAATGGATCCAGGTATTAGAAACATGGGGAATCTTGTAGGATTTAGGAGGTTTTTGGAATTGGCAATGCAGTGTGTTGAAGAGTCAGCAGCAGAACGTCCACCAATGAGTGAGGTGGTGAAGGAAATAGAAATGATACTGAAAAATGATGGGATGAACACGAACTCAACTACATCAGCATCTTCTTCTGCTACAGACTTTGGAGCTTCAAGAGTTGGTCCTCTTAGGCATCCTTACAATGATGTTACAGCTAAGAATAAGGATGTTAACAGCGTCGACAGTGTCAATCACGATGCCTTTGATCACAGTGGTGGCTCCACCCTCTCAGGAAAAGCTGAGTCAACGTAGCAAATGTTCAACTCTTTTTTCTATTTTTCCTTCCCTTTTCAGGTTAACTACAGCAATATTGATTTATACTGTGTTCAATCCAAAATGAAAACAAAATGCCTTTATTTTATTGTAGTAGTAGAAGTGTGCAGTTTACACATTTTGACCTTATTAGCCTTTCTTTTCAATCATATATATGAAAGGTCTGTAGAAGAAGAAGAAGGGATTGCTTGCCTTCTTTTCTTAATTTCTAGTTTCTCTTTTCCTTCGGCTCCATGAATTTAGCTCAGACACAGAATAATTATTTGTGCAGGTGAGGGTTTTTTTCCCGAGGATATCTGCTTAAGAAAAGTAATACTTGTCCATTAATTAATAATGTCACCATCAAATTAGTTTTTTCTTCTAAATTATTTAGGTGACAAGATAATTAGGTCTTGAATGCAACGCATCATTCAAATTAGTATATGGTTAAACACTCATCGTCAAATTAATATTGCAAATGTGATATACATAATCCACAGTGTTTGTTTTTTTTTTAAAAAAAACAAGAATTATCATTTTTAAAAAAAATTATTTTTATTTATTTTATCTTTCAATATTATAGTAATTAAACATTGAGTTTTATAATTTATTTTTTTTTATTTTTTTATAAGGTTAAAGTGGTTTACGAGTTTATTAGGGTAATCCAAGTTATTCCAATTTATAAGTTTGATGAATTTTTTTTAATTAAACTTGACTTTGTTGTCATCTTTTTCTTTCTCGTATAGTTAATAAAATATTTTTGAATAAAAATCATATTATTAAACTTTATAAAGTTTACTTATTTGTTCAATATTCATTGCAAGTTTACAATTTACCAAAATGACATTAATTACATGACATAAAGGAATTCAAACTTATTTACATACATTGTGGTTCACAATATTATATTACATGATTATATTATCCAGCAATTATATTAATATCTAACACTTCGGTCACAAACGTCTAGTTTGTGAGGAACCTGGAATACCACAATTAATCACATTAATTGCATAATTAAACACATAATTATTTTTTTAAGTATTATTAGAAACAACAATTTACTTGCTAAAGGATTAACATGGTTATCAACGATATTATACTTTATATAACATTTTAACTCATATTGGATATTTTATCATACCATCAAAATATAGCCATCCTATCATGAATGCCAATAAATCTAGTGAACTCATTTGTTTGCTAACAAATCCGGTTATCTTTTAACATATACCAATAAATTCGGTCATCCTCTCACGGATGCCAATAAATCCACTCATCCTCTCACGGATGCCAATAAATCTGGTGCATTTGTACCCTTATACCTTTCTTTATTTTGCATTTTCCTTCTTTATGTTATTCGTCTAATATATAGTATATATATTGATCTAACAAAATATTGACAATCGAGAAAAAAACAAAACTTATTTAAATACAAGTAGGGTAATGATCACCTATCTGGTGTTTGACCTTTGGACGTGACACCCTGTTGTTGTCTCGCAAATGCAGCCTTTCTTGTACCAATAAATATACAAACATCATCGACAATTCCATTAAAGTCACAAACTCCACTCCAACTTTTATTCACTTTGAATTTTTAACTTACTAACAATTCCTTAAAGTTTTACATATGGACACTTTTGTTTCATTTTTCATAATTTTCATTGTTCCAAACTCGAAATCAATAGCACTTCCAAACGAAGATTGGAAATTGAATATTTTCATCACTTTCAGCCTCAGCTTCTCATAATACTGTTCAATGTTTCAATCATAACTGGAGTTGTAGAACTCAATTTTAAGCATGATTTGTTTCGTTATAAAGCTAAGATATAAAGATACAACTTTTATGCAGAATTATGAACCCATTTATTCCATCTATACATTTTATACATCGAAAATCATCCTTGACAATAACATGTGGAATCTGTCCAATGAGGTCCTAATTAGACCTCTCTTTAATTTTTAACCCATATCTGAAGTTTCATAGCTCCAATTTATGAAAAAGCAGTTGGATTTGAAAGCTAACAACTATATCTACAACTTTCTTGAAGATATGTATATCAAATTTTATCATTTTCAGACTTAATGTTTAGCTGGAAGTTAAGGTGATAAAACTGTCCTATTTTTAGCTTGTAAAATTTAACAAGTGACTAAATGTTTCCAAGTATTTCCTCATCATTCAAGGCAACCACATCATGTCAATACTCCTTTTAATACCATTTAACATTAATCTTACATAATTCAACTTAATCAAATCTTCCTTTTATAGACAAAACTCTCTCAATCAAATTGTTATTCAATTACTACTCATAATAAACAACATCATTCCACCATAAAAACATCAAAGGAAACAACTACAGTTCAAAATCTCATTTTCACATAAACTAACACATTCAACACATCTTATATCACATTTTCATTCAATCTAATCAACTTAGATGAATTTCTTACCTTTAATGGATGATGGATTAAGAGAAAAATACAAGAATAACCCAAGTTACCTTTTCCTCTCTCCCTTCACTTCCTCTAAAAACCCTCAATTTCAAACTTATATTCTCTTCAATCCCTTGACTTTGAGTTCTTGATCTCCCAGAACTCCCTTAAATCTTTTTTTTTTCATACTGTTTAACAAAAAAATTATGAGAAAATTGCATAAATCCTCCTCTCTCTATCTCCCTCAATTTCAGCCAGATAGAACTTGGCTTCCTTGGAAAGCCAAGTCTCCTATTTATATGACATCTATCATTAATTTACATATTAAACCCTTTAATTTTTTTTATTTGCACATTGGCCTCATATATTGTCTTTATATACACATTAACTCCAATATTTTCTTTATTTCCATTCCCCCCTTAAAACTCTTTCTTTCTAGTAATTTAATGCTACACCATCTCTTTTTCTCATTCAATTTTATCCTTGTCTCTTTTAATTAGAGTTTTCTTGAATTTAAGTATCTTGTTTCTGATTTAAATCTTTTTAAGATTCCATCATTTGTTTATTCTAAATTTACACTTAGTCATTACGACTCTCATTGAATCTTACTCCAGTATTTTTTCTTTTTCCTACAACACTTCCAACATATTGTTTTGTTTAAATTTAACACATTAACATTTTATTTCAAATGTTCCAATCTATCATCTTCACCCACAAAGTAAATATGCATTATATGCATTTAATAAATTATATTTCTTACTATTCGTGTGAATTCTATCTAAGGGTTTATTGTTGCTCTCATAAACTGAGATATGAAAGATACTTGAAACTAATATATAAATGCTTGTTAGATGACATGTACACTGAACTGAGCCGCAAAATAATTTCATATGGAGAGATTATTTATATCTATAGAAAGGCTCACTATCCTAATTAAGGATAACAAACAAGTAAATATTGAGTATAACATAAATTATATAAATGTATTTAAGTAATAAAAGGAGGGTTCATCATCCTAGATGAAATACTAAAAATGTTTCATCTGTTATCAAATAATATTGATTGTGAAATCTTTGGCTAAGGTGGAATGAGATTTGAAAAAAGTTCAAATCTTATTCCAATAATCAATAACTATAGTGTTAACAACTAAAATGATTTAACAAAACAAATATACTTCATACTATAATATCTAAATCAGAACATTCTTGATGAAGAGATAATAATTATACTAAGAAATTGGTCACTAAAAGATTAATCCAAACTACTTATGACTTTTCTAATATTTAGAGGATCATGACAGATTCCTAGACATTATACTTGATCTTCAAATATAAATCAATTGATTGTTGAATTGATAATAAATTAATTTTTTTAATTTATGTAATCTTATTTTATTTAGGATTGTGATTTATATTTGATTCAACTTATTAGAAAACCTAATAGGTCGCACACATAAGAACCATTGATTATAAATTAAAATATGATGATTAATCAAATTGGACTTGATTATAAACAAGTTTTATAAATTGAGGACTATAATATAATTAATATAGGAGATTACAATTCTAGACCTAGAAACAATCAACTAAGGACTTAATTGAATAAATTTCTAAAATTAGCCTAAAATAATATATGTGATATGATTTAAGGAGCAAATTGATATTTTTTTTCATTTACATGGTTTTTTAGGTTTCTTTGTAAATATAAAGTTTTTATTTTCTGTGAGTAAAGTATAATACAAAAAACACTTAAAACATAAAATAAAAGAGTTAGCACTCTAAGGTATAACAATCTCTCTCTCCTAAAAGGGTTTAGGATATTTCTCACTAGTGGTTCATGTGTATTACCATTAGAGATCAGATACTTAAATGTCTTGTGATTTGCAATAACTCAATCATGAAGTAGTTATTCAAAGCTGAAAAGAATATCTGATCTTCAGGTAATCTTTGTATAAACCCTAAAAAACTCTAAATCTGTTTAACTAGATCTTTGGGATTCCTGAAAAATTTTAAATTGATCATTTCCACTATGTATATGCATTCCAAAAAACCTAACAGATCATACATCCCCAAGTTGATTTTTAGGAAAAAAAAGGAAAACAAATTTTTTTATTTTTATATGAAAATAACGAAGTCTTAAAATCCAAATGATATAAACAATTAAAGATAATATTATCCCCAAATTGGTTATTTGATAAAGAAAAATGAAAAAAAAATATTTTTATATGAAAATAACTAAGTTTCAACATACAGAAGACTTGCCCTATTTAAGGATCATATTATCCCCGGGTTGATCCTTTGGTAAAGAAAACAATCAATATATACCTACACTAAGGAAGGCAACCATATATTTTTCATTATTTTTATATGAAAACAATCATGTAGTTTATTTCATAACATAAAAGCATAAGTTTTTCAATAAACAAACATAAATATCCACACATAAAAATTCCACATCGAGGTCAAAGAATTACACCTTAGATAATCTTGTTGCTACCCGTCCTCCCAACATTATTGTGGGGTATTGATTCCAACCTCATCACACCTTGAAAAATAAATCTCCATAGACATCATACCATCAGGTTCACTATATAATAATGCAAACCTTAACACTTGAGGTATTCATCACAATACATTTACAAATTAATAGTACATTAAAAGTTATTTACAAAATAATAATTCATTTGGGATTCAAAAATGACATTCATGATTTGCTGGAGTCGACTAAAAGTTACTGGAAACTAACTAGAACAATGGAGACATGTAATTGCCACACGTGGATGTATGACATGGATTGTGGAGAACAATAACATGTTTCGATGAAGGGAAAAAACATGTGAGTTAATGGACCAAACGCGCCTCCTCTCCCTCATCTTGCTTACACAAGTGGTGTAGCCCACCACTGCTCGAGGTGGGAGATCAATGTCAAGTTTTGGATTATTTTCTTCATTCTCTTTATGGATTATGCTATTGTTGTTGTCTACCATTATTTGTTTCAAGTGAAGAGAAAAAAGGATTATGGTGGTTTTTTATGGGTAGTGGTTATAGTGTGAATAATTCCTATCGGTGGTGATGGTTGACATGGAAGATAAGTTGTTGCTATGATGGGTTGGATGGTGCTCCTAATCATGGAAATGGCTAGTTATGAAAGTGGAGAGAGGTCTATGGAGTTTCTGCATTGTTGTCAGAGATTGATGGGAAAATAAGGAAAGGGTGGTGACTGGTTCTATTTAGAGTGAGTTTGTTTGATTTTTCTTTCTTTTTTTAAAAAAAAGTAATTATGAAGGATTTTTTTAGGAAAGAGTTTGTTTTATTTTTCTTATTTGTTTTTCCTTTGTCCCTTTTCCTTTTTAGGTCTATATTTCTCTATGACTGATTTATCTTGGGTATTTCTAATATATTTTTCTTTTGTGCACCCTGGACCTTAATTTATAGTGTTGGGTTCCTATTAAATTGGAAAAATAAAATATAGGTAAATTTTTATATTCTTTCATTCTTAAATAAGAATCTCTAATTTGGAAATTTTTCATTCACAAATTATTTTTTCTCCCCTTCCTACAAGTGCAAAATCTCTTCCAACATTTTTTAAGGTTTTGTTTTACCCTTTATTTTATGAAAGATGATCCTTATTTATAATTTTCTTTATTTATGTGATCTTTCATTATATTATTTATTTTATTAAATATGTTTAACTTATCTTTGGTATTTATAGTGTGTTTTTCTTTTATGTACTTGAGACCCTATTTTATAGTGTTAGGGACAAATAGAAAAAAGTAAAAAATACATAAATTTTTATATTCTTTCCTTTTTGAACGAGGATCTCTAATATGGAAATTTTATGATCAAAGCTTTTCTTACTCTTGCAACCCTCTTTCTATATTTTTTCTAGTTTAGCTTGAATCTCTATTGAATGAAAGATAATCCTTATTTATTTATTTTTTTTATTTATGTGATCTTTCATTATATTATTTGATCTTTGGTCCCCTTTTCTTCTTTGCTCATCATTTCACCACCTAATATTTTTTTAAAAAAAAAACTTACATGAAATAAAATAAATAAAAGTGTCAAAAGTCATGAAATTATCATATTATTTTTGTAAATTGAATTGACATACATAATCAATTCCTTATTACACACACACACTCACACTAGTTTACAGGCTCGCATAACACTACAAGTCAGATCAGAATTCTTTTAAACATAAAAAAAATATTCAGGTTATAAGAAACTATTTAACAATGTTATTAAATTTGGCACAATGATTCAACTTTGAAACCTCTCAACTCGACTTCTAAAGTTTAAAACTAAACCATGTGGGAGTTCCCTCAACATGACTTGGTAGACTTGACAGGTCCAGCGGCAACCTGAATAACAAGTAAAAAACATGGTTTAATTAAAAAAAAGATTTAAGATGATATTTTTTTAATATTGAGACAGTGACACGTTGGATCAACTCGAACATCGTGGGTTAACCCATCAAATCCACGATTCGAGTATGGACTCCACCAGGTTTGATCATAGCTCGGGTTTAAAATTAAACCGTATGGGAGTTGCTCCAATGTAACCTGATCGACTTAGCAAGTCCAAAAACAACCCAGATGATAAGTAAAAAATATGGTTTGGCTTTAAAAGAAATTTCAATATGATATTTTTATATATAAATAGTGAGACAACGATATATTAGATCGATCCGGGTCTTTTGGCTTAACCTAACTCACAATCCAGATCATGGACTCTTCTAAATTTCATAACTTATTAAAAAAAACTATTTTTTATTTAATTATACAATATAAAAAATATACACTCATAAAATTAAGTACAAATCAAATGTTAAGATGTTTGTTTGAAACTATGATAGTTTTATATAAAATAAACCAAAATTAATTATGAAAATTAATTAAATATTAAAAAATAAAATTTAAAAAATAAGAGCTCAATTCAAATCCAATATTAAAGGAAATAACAAGAAAAAAAATTAAAAAAAAAACAGACAAAGAAAAAAAGAAAAAACCATGCCAAGCGAGTGTCTGGGCCTTAGAAAAAGCCTTTATTATAATGACTTGACAAAACAAATAAAAGGGGGAACTAACAATAATAAAGGATGGAGGAAAGGAAGGTAAAACGATGCGTACGAGGACGAAAGTAGTAGCAGTAGATACTAAATAGGTAGAGGAAAAGAAAAAAAAAAAGAAGTTAGTTTGAGAAACTGTGTCACGTGCAAATTTCCAACTGCGTGTGTGTTCTCACTATCTCTCTCTCTGTCTCTCTCTCTCTCTCTCTCTCTCTGCTGTATCCAGAAGAGATCCTTCGCATTGTGGAGTTGTAGTTTGTTTCTGTATTTGGAAACAAAAGGAGGAAGAAGAAGAGGTTGAAGAGGAGATGCGGTGCACAACGATAATAATAATGGCTTGATGAAGTTTTTAATAATGTGAATGATTTGTTGATTGCGATGGAAGGAAAAACCCTGAAATTTGAATCCTGCTTACTGACATTACACTGCAGCAGCAGCAGCAATTAGATTAGACTAGACTAGATAGGAGAGGTGACAGGAAGAAAGGACAGAAGAGAATCTCCTCGGACGGAGAGGAGGGAGGGAGGAAGGAAGGAGGAGATGAAAGGCTATCATAATAATCACAATCAAGGGAAAAGGCGATGGAGGTGTCTGGTGATAGGCGTGCTGTTCCTGGTGCTGCTTTCAATGCTCGTTCCTCTCGTCTTCTTGCTTGGCCTTTACCACAACGGCTTTCACTCCACCGGTAACTCTTTTCAATATCAACATCTCTCTTTCCCCCTCAGATCCAGATTTTTTTTATTTAATTTTAATTTCGAATCGAACTGATGCATAATACATACGCACTTTACTTTTTACTAAATACACGGCAACCAGATCTCTTTCTATTTCCCGTTAAATCAAATCAATTATTCCATCATGTCATTTTGTCTTCCTCCGCAGGACACCCCTCTGATCCACAAACTTCTTCTTCTGCTTCGTATGTATGTATTTCTTCTATTCAAACTTACTCTTTTAGTTTAATTTAATTATTAGGGTTCTCATTGATATTACCTTTTATTTTCCCCCATATTTGTTTGAATATTGTTTTCATTTGACGGACTGATTTTATTTTTATTTGTCTGTTACTGTAGACAGATCAGTCAAACCACGTGAAGCAACTTATCGAGAATTTTGCGCCATCTCTTCCTAATATTCATCAAGTAATGTCCTTCAGATTTTTTTTTTCCTTGCTAAACTTTGGAACCATGCTCCGATTTATGACCAGCCTTGGTCTACTTGAAAACTGCTTTGCACTCTACTTGTGGAACTTAATTGAGACTGGTAGTTGTTCGGGTTGGCTTCTAAACATGTAATTTAGGTGGTTGAACCTCTCATTGCATTTTTATAGATTATCTAGTAATATTTATGTAGAGGACATAATTCTGTTTCCATACTGAGTAGTTTGTGTGCCTTTCAATCTGTCTGATTTCCTACATTTCTTTTAGCTTTCAGATCGGTTCCTGTTCTCTGTTATGCTTGTCCTCCTAGAATATCTCATTATTCATATTAGTGTAAGCTTGATGCATTTTGTTACCTATTTCACGTTTGTTCCCCTTATTCAAGTTCAATGGCACTAAAAAAGTTGATATTTCAGTTTTGTTAAATCAAGAGATCTGCAGTTCTACCGAAGTAGCTTGGATGAGAAGAAAATGTTTTTAGTAGGGATATAGTGTAGAAGAGTTCGAGAGACTGTTTGGATAATCTTTTGAAAAACAGTGGTGGAAGCTAAAAATGGATGTGTGTATTTTCTGCCCTATGTCATGATATAGGCAAACTTTGAGTAGCAGAATAGATGCTAGTCTTGTAGTGATTTATTTGGGAGTTGGATTAGGGATTAAAGTGAGCAGACTAGAGATTGATTAGCAAATGTTTCATAGTGGGATAAAATTTTCAAACCTGGAATTTTGTTTTGTTAGTGGAATCAGCCTATGAAAATTTGATAAACATATGATCTGATTTAAACTTATTAACTTTTTTAGCTTAACTACAGGTATCTAAATCTGTTTTTAATCCACTGTTTTTCTTTTATTTTGTATTTTATCCCAGGTTATAAACTTTACAAGTGGAGCAGAAAATAAGACCACAAGTTCAGGTTCTATTCATGGTAGTCAATGAAACGAAGATCTTGTTGAGCTCTTTTCTCTAAAAGTTTCTTTTATAATTGTTGATGCCCTATTATATGACTTAATGTTAAAAAAAGGCTTATTCTCCTTTCCAATGACTAACAGGTGCTCCTGCGGTACCCCCAGCTGTACCTCAACCACCTCTCAGGAGAAATGTACGTATGCACACATCAGAGTGTTTTCCTGAAAATGTTATTCATTTTGTAATGCTTTTAAAGCCTCTGGAGTTTGTTTTTAATATGCTGTGGCAGAATGCTGTAACTACTGGTACAGATGAAATCACCAAGCACAAAAGAAGTGCATTTGAGGAAAGTGAAAAATGTGAGCTCAGATTTGGAGGCTATTGCCATTGGTGTGACGAGCATAGAGAAAGTATGAAGGATTTTATGGTGAATAAATTGAAGGACCAGCTTTTTGTGGCTAGAGCATATTATCCTACTATTGCAAAGCTTCTATCTCAAGAGAAGTTAACTAATGAAATGAGACAAAATATTCAAGAACTGGAGCGTATTCTTAGTGAAAGCTCAACTGATGCTGATCTTCCACCACAGTAAGTCACTTTAAGTTTCATATGACTTTTATCTTCCATTAGCGTGACTTCAATGATGTGAGGAAGTAAAGATATCCATTCTTACCATTTTTTATCTATCATTATTTCCATTTTAAGTACATAATAAACGTCATCTAGTGGAATGAAGCTTATTATGTGAAGCTAAATGTCTCGATCCATACAACAAAGGATGTTTGTTGACTCTTCCATTGCTGCTTGTCTCCTCCTGGTATTAGAAGTATCAGATCATTATTCTTTGCTCTTCCTGGACATCAGACTATGCCTGTTTTATGCAAAATTAGTGTTTTCCACATTTTCTTGGCTCATAGAAATTTATGTCTGTGTTCCTATCTGCTCTTGACTCCTCTTTAACGTGTTTTTCCTTCACTAGCAAAGTACATATTGTACTTATGGTTCTACTCTTTAGCATTACTGGCTTCCTGATTGTCTATAATAAAATTGTAGCGCCAGTGGTAAGCATTTGGGATGTCATGAACATGTGCATGGAGTTAATGTCTTGAGACTGGGACAAGAACTGGGGGTTCTTACTGCTTGTGCACATGTTGAGCTGCTGGTGTTCCTTGTCCTAAATATGGATGCTTAAGGCTTTGTGTCCATTCTCACCAATGGTTATCATTCCTCCTTGAAAAGCTTTAGCCATTTGCTTTTGGGGGGCTCGGTTGCCATTGGGTTCAAGTTTGTCCTGTAGCATGATGCTGTGGTCAATGCCAGATGTAATCCATAGCAGTACCCAAAAAGCTTCCATCCCATGGCACATTTATCCTCTTTTCTTTCATTTTTTGGGTTTTAGTTCTTACATCTTGATGCAGCCTATGGATTTAGCTGTGACAGTACGTGAATATTTAAGCAAGGCAAGTTTGTGATAGCAGTAAAGTTTTTTGAAAGATCAGTGATAGCTATGTGTAGGAAATATAAAGTCTCACTCCCTGTCATTTCTCACCTGGTTAAAATTGGAATTTTATGTCTTATATCCTAGTCCTTTAGGAATAGGAATATTTCAAGCTTATAAACATGCTTGTATTCTTTCAAATCTAGCACAGAGACTTGTAAAAAAGGTGTAGCCTATTGATTTATGCTTATTGAGAGTGTGATGGAACTTTCATTCAAGGATCGATGATTCCATGATCCTTACTATTTGATGCTTAGGTTTTCATTCAAGGAGTGGTTCCTTGAACCTACTGGTGTGAGAGTAGTAGTTTTCCTCCTTTTTTCCCCTTTATTCTGCATAATCAAACCTGTGTTCAATTTCCAAGTCCCAAAGTCTCCAAACTCCACAACCTAACCCAAACAACAAGTATCTGCTTGTCCTGCTCCACTTTTTTAGCAGCACTGACATAGAGAGGAGATAAAAAGGCAAGAAACGTAGGGTCTACAAAACACTATATGTCAAACAATACTACAAATGCTGAAGCAGAAGTTGATAAAGATCTGTTGAGCTTGTTGTTCCAGGAAGGTGCTGGTGTTCTCACACATGTTGCTATATGACCTCATTGTTGCTTGCTTTCTCCTTTGATGTGGACTGTCACTCATTCTTAATTTATCTTTGCTAGTGTAACAGATACTGCTTAACAAATTTACATCCTGCTCAAGCACACTAATTTACCTGTTTCATCAGAATTCAGAAGAACTTACAGAAGATGGAAAATGTGATAGCCAAAGCTAAAACATTCCCTGTGGATTGTAACAACGTTGACAAGAAATTGAGACAGATACTTGATCTAACCGAGGAAGAAACTAACTTTCACATGAAGCAGAGTGCTTTCCTTTATCAACTTGCAGTGCAGACCATGCCAAAGGGTCTCCACTGCCTCTCTATGAGACTGCTCGTGGAATATTTTAAATCTTCTGTACATGATAAGGAGCTCCCTCTGTCTGAAAGATATTCAAATCCATCGTTGCAACACTATGTTATATTGTCCACAAATGTACTTGCTGCTTCAGTTGTAATCAACTCCACTGCTGTGCATGCAAGAGTACGTTGCAAGTATTCTCCCATGTACTCCTTAATTTTTTTTTTAAATTGAATTCAAGTTATCTAATTGTTGACCTTCATGCTTCAGGAAAGTGGGAATCTGGTTTTTCATGTTCTGACAGATGGACTGAATTATTTTGCAATGAAACTATGGTTCCTAAGAAATACTTACAAGGAAGCTGCTGTCCAAGTTTTGAATGTTGAAAATGTTACCCTGAAATATCATGATAAAGAGGCTCTGAAAAGCATGTCTCTGCCTTTGGAGTATCGTGTGTCTTTCCATACTGTTAATAATCCACCAGCCACTCATTTAAGAACAGAATATGTATCTGTTTTTTCTCATACTCACTATCTCATTCCTAGTATATTTGAGAAGTTGAAGAGAGTTGTAGTTCTGGATGATGATGTTGTAGTCCAGCGGGACTTGTCTGACCTATGGAACATCGACATGGGAGGGAAAGTAAATGGTGCTTTACAGTTATGTTCAGTGCAGTTGGGTCAGCTAAGAAATTTTCTGGGAAAAGGCAGTTTTGATGAAAACTCATGTGCTTGGATGTCCGGATTAAATGTTATTGATCTGGTTAGGTGGAGAGAGCTAGATCTTACTAAAACTTATTGGAAGCTGGGACAAGAGGTGAGTGATTTAACGCTGCCTAATATGTTTTATGAGAAATTACTTTTGTGAGTATTTTGTTGTTTGGCAGTTCTAATCATATATGAGGAAACTAGCTGCATAGTATCATATGAGATGGTAAACCAACCCTCCTTTGACCCAACGCATCCACCATAGAGCTATAGCAACTTTGGCAAAAGGATTTGGTTGACCAGTATGATTTGTAATCGTATCCAAGGAAATTACCTGTACAGTAAAATATGAAACCTTAATCCTATGCATCACACCACAGTGCTTTAACAACCTTGGCAAAAGGATTTTTGTTGACCAGTATGATTTCTGTATTTTTATCGAATATTTTAGTTATTATAATGAGATTTGACCGTTTACATCTCATTTGTTTTCCTACGTTACAAACATGGAAAACCAGGTAAGCAAGGGAACAGGATCTGCTGAAGCCGTTGCATTGAGCACAAGCTTGCTTACCTTTCAAGACCTAGTATATCCTCTTGATGGTGTATGGGCTTTGTCTGGACTGGGTCATGACTATGGGATTGATGTCCAAGCCATTAAGAAGGCTGCAGTGTTGCACTTTAATGGACAAATGAAACCATGGCTTGAGCTAGGAATTCCCAAGTATAAACAGTACTGGAAGAGGTTTCTCAACCGAGATGATCTATTCTTGGGTGAGTGCAATGTGAATCCATAATAAGCCAGTGGTCTAATCACAGTCGTAGTTTGTGGAGAACATTCATGAAGCATGAATTTCCAGATGTTTGTTAATTGATGCTCGTAATTTTTCTGAGCTTAAATTCCAGAAAGATATTGGGTTGCAACAAATTATAGCCTTCTGTTTTTTTGGTAAATAAATGGACGAATATTTTTTCAAGTTTCTAGCAAGCAGAAGGGAGTGGACACCTTGGGGGCAGCTCTAGTTGCCAGGAATGGAGAATTTGGAATATGAAATGCAATTT
Organism: Populus trichocarpa; assembly: GCF_000002775.5. NCBI lineage: Eukaryota > Viridiplantae > Streptophyta > Magnoliopsida > Malpighiales > Salicaceae > Populus > Populus trichocarpa. The sequence continues at coordinate 8,863,328 of NC_037290.2, read as the reverse complement.
ATTGGACATTGTAGTGAATGGCAGGAAGAACTGCTCTGCTTCTTATTTGTTAAGTTGTACGTGGGAGTCAAATGCATGGCAATATTACTGTACACGAAAAGGGCCCAGATGTATGCTAATTTCAAGAAGATTGGAATAGCCATTTGTTTTGTAAACGGTGGTCGAGAAAGCAGGTTGTCTTGTGCCCATCAAAGTAAGTTGTTCTTTTCTCAAGTTGTTTGTTGCTTGATTTAGAAGTGCGATTAATTAATTGTGATGAGAAAATTAGAGGGATGATTTTTTTTTTTTAACTTTTTGTATCGATATTTCTCTTCATGTATTAACTGAATTGGCATTGCCGAAACTGTAGCTTGTCAATTGAGGACCTGGCATGTAATTGGACATTGCTTAGTGTCGGCAACAAATATTTCAGATACCAAGCATTCTTGTTACCGTGCTGACATAAACTTTCTTAAATTCCTAAGGCAGAGTGAGCATGGTATAGTAATATATCCACTTCATAGGGATGTTCCCAAAACCCAGAAGTTGGAGGATGACAGACTGGCTATAAAGTGTCTCCTGCGTAAATTCTTCTTTATCTTGTGATGTGATTGACTGGTATGCTAGAAAGTTTGCGTTTCCATGCACAAAGTTGTGAATGCCAGTAGTTGGAGACTGAATAAGACAGTTGCAATTGAGAAGAACAGGTATACAAGGAAGATGGATGCCTGTTTGAGATGCAACGGTTATGGGTACATTACAATTACACTTATAAATTACATCACAAATAAAAAAAAATAAAAAATAAAAACCCGATGGGTGTGGGAGATTCACTGTGGAGGTAGGGAGAAAACACCGGATTGTAATAATGTTTCATGGTGTTTTCTTTCTTTTTTCTGGCCCTTTGGGATTTTTTATTTTGGTCTTTTAATGTCTTTTCTTCTATTTGTTCCTTTGATGATGTGTTTATTTGAGATTATGCTTACTAGTATTTTTAGCTGCCTGGATTAGGAGATCTTGTGGTGTCAAAAAAAAATAATCCATCACTAGATTGATACTTTGTGTAGCAAAATTAAATGAAAATTTATTGATATAAATAAAAGAATTAAATCTATGGGACCGAATTTGAACAATAGACAAATATACAACTCTTTTTTCTTTGCTAAAATGAGAGACTAAAATGCATGGGCAGGGAAAAGGTTTAGATATTTTTTTGTCATGATTTTTTTTTTTCAATTCAATCCTTTTACGTTGAGCATATTTAGAATTAAGCTTAATATATTTTTTTGTTGCCTACGAATGAATCTTGCAATGTCGAGCAAAAATTTCATGATGCTTAATTTTATAAAATAAAAATTGATTTTATTGATCTAAAACAATTAAGACTTGGAAGATCAATTTTAAATTAAAAAAATACAAAGGATTAAATTTCAAATTGAAAACAATTAAGGCTTTCACATTGGAAAAATTGTTGGTACGTGCATTTCATGCACCAACATGTTAAGGAAGCTATTGTGTTCTGGTGTCATTAGCGGCTTCCTTCATCAATGTTGGAATGCCACTTTCCTTAGTAATGTTGAAAGCGTCTCAGTGAGGTCATTCAGGTAGGGTGGCACGTGTAATTGATGGAGGTGTGTAGTGGCTCCTATTTCTTTTTTTCTTTTCCTATCTTTTCTCTCTCATCTCTTAGTTTTCATGCCCATTCTCTCTTAAATAGCAAGCAAAAGGTCCTATCATTTTATATTTATGTCAAAAGTAGTCATATTTTTTTTTTATTATTATTTGTTTTTATTGAATACTTATTTTCAATTTCGTCACTTGTTATTAGGTTGATTGATAACTGGTTTTCATGGTTTTTTCTGACATTACCTTTCCTGGGGCTTGAAATGCTAGCTCTAGTTGACTTCAGTTTGTCTAGGTTATTTTTTAAAATTGACTTTTTTTTCAATTTTATCTTTTTACATTGAAGATCAAGCTTCATAATTTTTTCCACCTTTCTTTTCTACGAGGTTATCTTTATTAAATTACATGGGTCACAAGTTTGGTAGGTTATCCTAAGTTGACTTCGAGTTTTTTTTGTCACCTTAAAAAAAGATTTTTTTTTCAATTTTCCCCTTCAACAATGAGTTTATTTGAGAATTAAGCTTTATAATTTTTTTAATTTGCTTTCTATAAGGTTATCTTAATCTCACGATCTGGGTCACAGGTTTGGTAGACTTACCTGAAGTGACTTGGGTTGGTTTTTTTATCCTTTTTTAACATCATTTTTTTAATTTTATCCTTCATCATTGACTTGGTTAGGAATTAAGCTTTATATATTTTTTTTTGTTTCAATGGTGTTATTTCATTCTCATGAGTCAAGTTGCGTATTTGGCGATTTAACTTGAGTTGACTCGAATTTTTTATCCTTTTTATTAATGAGATGTTTTTTTCTCGTTTCGCCCTTCACCATTTTGTTGATTAGTCTTTTTTTATTATTATTCTTAGATGACTTAAAATTTTGTTTTAGATATTATTTTATTAAATTGTATTTAATTTTTGCTTTGTTATCAAGTAAAATTATAGACTTTTTCATAATTTTGGCAAAATAGTTTTTCATACTATTGACAAGAGTTCATTTTATGCAGGTAATTATTGATATATATTTTTAAATTTATTGTCATTACACTTTTTTTAGTCATGTTATTCAATTAACCAAGCTCAATAAACCTTATCGAGTCTATGACTCAAGTTTCTGATTTTTCTTCTAAAAAATCTTGTTCTAAGTTAAAAAAAAATGGTCTGGCTCACGGCATAACGTGGTCACCAATCTAGCAATAAGCTATCAAATGTGTGAAGGGTATTGATTTGGTTTTAATAGTGTGATATTAATGTGATGGTATAATGATTGGGTTTTATCGGTGGTGGTGGTAGTTAGTGTAATCAAGGTTGTCAATTTCATTATGTTATGTCTAGAATAGTCGATATATCTCATACCATTTAAAAAAAATAGAATAACTCAAAGAAAATTTCATCTCGCTCTGAATCTCGATCCATTCTGGATTTCTCAACCAAATTCTAGACGAGATGTTCCAGTTTCATTTCGTCCGTTCTATTTTATGAAGTGTTTTTTTTAGAAAAAAATCTATGTTTTTCCCCTAATGTTATACTTTAACACTTGGTTTATTAGAGATTGAACTTCATAATTTGTTGTGGTTTGCTTTCTTTGTAGTTATCTTAGTCTCATTACATATGTCATGGGTTTGACAGGTTAACACAATTGACTCGAGTTTTTTTTTATCTATTTGTTAATTAATATTTTTTAAAGATTCATCATTCAACATCTTCAATATTTGGTTTATTATGAATTAGGTTTTGTCATTTATTTTAGTTTGTATTCTATAAAGTTATCTTAGTCTCGTGACTTGGGTTTTGCCAGTTAACATGGATAGACTTTGGTCGTTTTATTGTGTCCTTTTTTTAGACTAATTTCTTTTCAATTTCATCATTCAACAATGGATTTATTGGTAATTGAGTTTCATAATTTGTTTTGATTTAGTTTATCTGGGTTATCATGGTATCATAACTCGAGTCGTGATATGAAATGTTGACCCGGGTCGATCCAATATGTTGTCGTCTCAATATTTTGAAAAGGGATGTTATCTTGAATTTTTTTCAGTCAAACGATATTGTTATCAGTTATCAGGTTGTCTTCGGATATGTTTAGTTAATCGGGTCATATTGGATCAAGTTCTACACGGTTGAAATTTATTTTTCACTAGAAAAACAATAGTTATGCTTGGATGTTTCTTTTTACATTAAAAAAATTGATCTGATTCGTAACATAGCGTAAGTCAACAATCTAGTAGTTACTAAATATGAAAGTTTAAATTTTAAAATTATATTTAAATACTTGACATTGTATTTGAAATTTAAATTATATAATTTCAAGTTAATTTATCTTTAAATTTAAATTAAAATTATATATGCTGAATTAGTATTTTGAATTTTTCTTATATATATAACACAATCTAAAACGGCACGTTAAAATACTTTAAAATCAAAATATAAAACGCGAACCGGAAAAAACTTTGGGTGTAATGGGGGTAATAATGTTGGGTAAGCATTGGTGCGTTTCTACTTCAGAATCTCAATCTGGCCCTAATATCAGAACTCAAGGTTAATCATGTTGGAAAGTACTTGAACTTAGACTACCTTGTCAGGTTGCGTCAATAAGTTATCATTTTTTATTTGGTTTTTCACGCGGGGGGGGCGGCTAGATGCAAGGGAAACCTTGATCCAATTGAATTTCACCAAATCCTTCAGTCCCATATTAAGCCATTTTACTTCTTTCTTTCTTTTTTTTATCGTTTTACCTTCTACGAAGTTCAAAAGGGTGACATTTAGCCCAATTAGAGCCAGCCCAAATACAGCCCTTGTCTCCTCCTCTCTTTTTTTCCCTTTCATTTTCATGATATATTTAATCTGTGTGGGAATTCATTGCTTTTTTTTTTTAGCTTGTATGCATAAACGAGGGTAACTAGGATTATACACAAAAGGGAAATCGATGGGAAAAAAAATGCATCTGCTTTACATGTAGTCCAAGGAAGGAAAGGAGGAAAAGGGATAGAAAGAAAGAAAGAAAAAATTAGACAAAACACAAATCCCCTAGTGAACCAATGGGATGGAAACGAAAAGGAGGGCTTTTAATTCATGCTCTATGGTAACAACATCGAAAAGTAGGCAACCAAGACCAGCTATGGCTAGGCTGTGACAAAGCGGTGGTGGTGGTGGTGGTGGTTGATGGTGGTAGTAGCAGTTTCAATACTAACATGGAAAGGTCTCCAGGCTGAAGCGGTGAGCAAGCAAAGGTCTTTCCACCCAAGCTTGAGGGTGCCCTTATCCTCTGCTAATGTATAACCATCAGAGGGAAACATGCCAAGTAGCAAATTGGCCTGGTTAGCAGCATTTCCAGCAAGAGAGATGCATTTGAACCCAGACTGTTGAAGCTTTTCCCTCCAGTTGTGGAACTTGACATCCCCACTTCTGGAAGGCCCTCCCACAGCCAATACATTGCGTATCTCTCTCGATAGCAACTGCTGTTCCACTACATGCCTCTCCTCGCTCTCTTCCCCGTAGCTTGCTCCCAAGGAGTCGAACAGTGCGGAATAGTAATGTACGGCCTCCACAAACCTTCCCAGGAAGGATCCCGCATGGCTCAGGTCCTGTTCCACCACTGTCACTACTTTTGGTGCCAACCTGCAACAAAATCCACCCGCCCCATCCCATTAGCAACTGCGAGCATGGTGCATTTAGAACCATTATTGCTATATATGTAGTGCGTGCATTGGTTTATTATTAACAAACTAACCTAGCTCATGGATACTGGAACAATGGCTGGCTATTTTATGTAACAAAATATATACATGGATATCATCAAATCATGGACTTCTCAATGCAAATTCAATATATATAATATGGTGATATGTATGTGAATCCATAATCCAATATTTCCAAAAAAATCATACTCCAAGAAAGGGAATAAGTTTGTAGTTATTATCATTAGCATCTACCCTTTTGATATGAAAAGAAAACTTAATTAGCTGATCAGCCGCTACAATTTACAGTCACTGCTATGAGTCAAAAAGAAATGCTTTTTTTTTTTGTATAAGAAAAGAAAGGAGGAGAGACTTTATTTGTTATGGGATCTTGTGAGTTGTGAATAGTAAAAGATGATGAAGCACATATTTACCTTTGCAGCAGATAAAGCATATTTGTATCGGAACCAGTGACATCGTAGAGCGAGTGTTGCAACCAGTGGACGGCAACAGCCTCACTCTTGCTAACATTAAGCCTCTCTGGGTTCAAATTTCCAACTTTTTCGGCCACTGGAATGAACTCGAAGGGAAGTCCCAGTTTGTTTGCAAAGTCAGACAAACGTTTCCCAGTTGCTTCAAGAGCCTCCGTGGAAGTCCCCAGCCCCGTCAAGCGGACATATGGTGGTCCACCGGGCCTAGATGCTAGGATATGAAATAGGCCAGGCCACTGCAAACCTTGCATGATGTCCAGATCTATGATGTGAACTCTCTCTTCCCTTTCAAAAGCTTCTTGAATCGCTTGGTTTGCTGTGAAATGAGAGAACTTGACAAAAGGGCTAATTCCATTGAACACCTGAAAGGCCGAAGCCATCTTCTGGGTATGGCTTTGAGGCATCGAAGGAAGCGTCGCGTATATCCCCAAGCATGAGCTGACCAGCCTCGCTGACATAGCCTCTGAGAAGTACGCAGCCACACGCTGCGCTGAAGTTCCGAAAGGCGTGGACAGCTCCGAGATCTCAAGTAGCATCTTGTTAGCTTCCTCAAAATTATCAGCTGAGACAGCCTCCGCGCATTGGAGGAGCAAGGTCAGAAGGTGCAAGCCTTCTTCGTTTCTCTTTTGCTGCCGCATCTCCTCTTTCTTATCTCGGCTGGCAGCTACTGATGAAGAGGGAGGAGGTGTGCTACTGGCTACTTGTGTCTCCGCAGATGATGATTTTTCCTGCTGCTGATCTTGTGCTTGTTGTGGAGGATGTCCTTGATTTAATGCTAGAATAGTTGGTGTAACATTGGAAGTTGAAGATGGACTCTCTTGCTGTTGCTGATCATGAACAAGGTGGGCTTGTGGCTGCTGGTGTTGCTGTTGGATGTTTGGTTGGCAAATGAGAGGTGGCGTCGGCCCCCAGTTAGAGTAGTGACTTACAACATGTGAAGAAACTGGAGGAAGAGCGGAATTGGAGACATGATCAAGATCAAGAGAGAGGCCGGAAGGGGCATGCCCTTGAATATAATTCCTCTGAAACGGCAATGGCACTGCTGCTGCCTCCTTATTCCTTCTCCTCTCCACCGGGTAAATATTGGCCGGGATTATCGGGTCTGTCAGGGACCGGAGCCTGTACTCGAGAAGGGAGGCTAGATTGGGGTTGCAAGGGTAGATAATCTCCCTCACATTCTGAATGAGCTGAGGAACGGACACGTTGGTGGAACTGTGGAGCAGGTCCTTTATGATGCCATCAATCCAGGCAGTGGCGGGTGCGGCATCTTCCATAGAAGGAGGCGTAGGGGTAGAAGCAGAGCTGGTAGTGATAAGGCCGGGTGGAGGGACGGCGTTCGAACGGACAATGTTTCTTTCTCTTTCAGGAGGGAACAAGGGCAGACCAGAGAAACCACATACGGCTGGGAGTTGGGATTGGTTGTCATTACAGCTAGTGGCTAAGTTGGTCGATGGCGTAGAGGATAAAAACCCAGAAACGGACACAGAAGCAGACCCGGCTGATGTAATAGCTGTCAAGTTCGTGGAAGAAGGTAACATAGAAGTCATAGTGGAGTAGTTGAGGAGTGGATATAAGATTGGGTTGAGGTTATTAGGGTTAATATTGTTGTTAGAACAACTAGTAAAAGAAGAGGCACCGATACCTCTAGTCATACCAATAACATCATCATTATTATTGTCTGATATTGAAAGTGAATAGACGTTGGTGTTACCACGAGATAACCTCTGATTTAGAGGAGTCATTGTTGATTGCACTTCCATCATCTCCGAAGCCATCCTCTTCCTCACCATCCTTCCAGTTGCTGCTTCTATTACTGGTATTGTCGTTGCTTGGTTGCCGCCGTTGGTAAGCAAGGAGGCACTTGTCAATGAAGCAGTACTGGCGTTGTCGATGTTGCTGCAGCTGCCACCGCTATTATCAATGGTGATGTTATTGATACTAATGTTGTCGTTGCTAAGTCTACCGAGTAAATACGAGGCCGCTGCTGCCATGTTGAAGCAACACTATGCTGGTAGTGTGAGGAAGAGGCTCCAGATTATGAGAAGATGCACCCTGAATAAGCCTCAACTGGCTGTCCTTGATCTTCATGGATATAAATAAAGGAGGAGAAAGAAAGTCGCTGGTATTCGTGTGTAGGTGGGGATTCCAAATCTTGCTATAAGCTAGCGCCTAAAAACACAAACACGACCTCCGAAAACTTTTTGGTGGTATAAATTCCTTCGATCTACTACTAGAATTTAAAATGGTATGTGTGGCGTAGCCTTGCCTTTTGGATGCTTCTGATGAGTCTTCTCGTAACTGAGAAATATTGAAAGGGTAACTTATTTGAGAGTGGTAGGAGGGAGTGCGCGCGCGCGTGTGCGAGGTGGTGTCGCTGCTCCTTCGCTGCTAGTGGCAACGGGGAATGTGGGTGGGCAATTGCGGATGGCATTTAGCAAGGTGTCTTATATATACGACTACTTGTATGCAGAGAGAGAGAGAGAGAGAGAGAGGAGAGGGAATGCTCATAAATTTCTAGCTTAGGCAGCCATGTTGTGTTTCTTATTAATTTCAAGGGATTTAATAATGTTAATTAATCCTGTAATTAATGCAAGAAAGAGCAAGAACATAGAGGGGAGACACAGGGACATGTAACAAAACAAAGGCAAAAGCAGAGCAAGCAAGGGCATGTTGGAGATGATGGGATCTGTTCGTAGTTCGTCGTTGCTTGTTTGACATTTTCACAATCACATCCCCACCAACGGCTATTTCAATGATCTTAGAAATCAAGACCGCCACCACCCCCAGACCAATGCATGCCCAATCTCTTCCCTTCCTCTTTTATTACTATTAATATTTTATTTTGTTTTGTTTTGTTTCTGTCAACCAGAGTATCAAACCACGTTTTACCAGTGGCCGCTCTCTTACTTCCCTTCCCCCTTTGGATTTTCCCTAAAGTGTAGTCAATTTTATATACCTATATATTTAGAGTCTATCTATTTATTTAATATTGTGATTGTAGTTTTTATTTTAATAGTTTTTTGATTAAAAATATATTGAAATATTATTTTTTAAAAAAATTATTTTTAATATTAGTATATCAAAATAATATGATAATACCAAAAAATAATTTCAAGTAAAGAAAAAAATAAAATAAAAATTTAATTAAAAAAAATATTTTTAAAATACAAAAACAAGTAATGTTTTAGTGATCTAATAATACTAAAAAATAATTTGAAATAAAAAAAAATTAATTAAAAAAAAACATTTTAAAAATATAAAAACAAGTAATTTTTTAATGGAAAAGCAAGACTCATGGCAAATCTTCTTTTTCTTGTTTTTTTTTTTTGGAAAATCTGACACAACAGATATTTTATCGATTGTTTATTATTCAAAATTTTTTTGAATATGTATAGCAAAGTTGTAAGAAAACTTGTAAAAACTCATTATTTTATTACAACTCTTTAAATGAGAATAAAAAATATTAAAAAAATAATAAAATAGGTATTTGGGAATCTGGTAATTGTTATTTTTCAAAGTGTTTTTTTCTAGGAAATGAATCAAAATAATAATTTTTTTATTTTTTAAATATAATTTTTTTATATTACCACATCAAAATGATCGAAAAACAATAATTTTTTTATCTCATAGGCGCCTTAGAGATTAATTTCTTAATAACACTTGCCTAGTTAAATAAGAAATAATAAATTCTAGAAAAAAATTATCAATCAAATAAATATTATAATATAAATAATTAATTTTAAAATTATGAAAAATGCTCCCCGCGTCAAAATTCACAAAAATTAGCAAATTATTTGTGAAACTCTCCAAACTCAAAATTAAACGAGCCACTTTTCTTCTCTTTTTTTGCAAATTTATGAGAAAAGCCCACAAAATTAATAATCAGTAGATTAGAGAGTTCTTTACATTTACACAGAGTTCCAAAAAACAACAGTGATCTCTTGATTTTATTGAGCTAATCAATTACATAATTTCCATAAATGTATGATTATTATTGCTATTTCCACAAATTGAATTACATTGTGGACTCAGAAATATTTATTTATTGTGGACCGTAGTAGTTGAGATGCATTAATAACAGTCGTGCTCCTTCTCTTCGGCCTTTACATAATTTCCATAAATGTGTGATCTCTTTTTATTTTTTTTTTTATTTTATTGTAGGTTTTTTATGATAATCATCTAAATTATTTTTAAACCGCCGGTTAATTAAATCACTTTATAACAATTCACATACAAATTAATTTTAAACTTAAGTTAAGATAACAATTCACATACAAATTAATTTTAAACTCAAGTTAAGAAAAAAGCAATTTCCTCCTTATAATTTTCTTATAAGTCAACAAGGTTGTTTTTTGACTGGTTAAGTTGACTGGATCATGTTGGAATAATTTTAATATAATTTAATTTTAAATATAAACTCAATAAAAATCAAATTGAAAAATTTTAAAATTAATTGTCGCATCATATTTAGTATCAGTATCAAATAATTTTTTATAGTATAAATATTTTATTTCTTGTTAAAAATAAATTTATGATCATATCCATATTGCAACGCCAGGCTGCAAACTAGCAGTGGCTAACTAGTTGGCTGTTTTCTATATATGGAGTAATATTGCAATAGAAAAACGAGAGAGAAGAAATTAGAGTTGAAAATTTAGTGTTTTTATTCTTTCCTGGTTTAAGCTGGTTGATAGGTATTTGACTTCGAATGTCATTCTCAAATAAATATATGTAAAACCTTTGAACCTTAATTGACTTTTAGATTGTTTGAGTTAGAGTTTCAACTCTCTTTTTTTAATTTAAATTTTATTTTTAATATTTTTATATCATTTTAACTAGTTAATATAAAAATTAAATTTAAAAAAATAAAAAATATTATTTTAATATGTTTTTAAATAAAAAACACTTTAGAAATAAATATACTCCCTCAAGAAACACATGCATCACCGACCACAGACATTACATTCCAATTTCGAGATCATAGGGCATGTAATTAATATAAATAAAACACTCCTCCCTGGCTAGGCGGCTAGGTGGCATTATTTATACACTTGTAGGGGATGTTTTGTCAATGCAATGCTTATGTGAGAGACCTTTTTCTCCGCCCTCATTGCACCATCATTTCAGCCTTTGGTAATAATAATAATAATAAAAACAAATAGAAATTAAGCAGTTACACGCCCGAAATCTAAATTAGCAGCGGAATAAGTAAGTTTTCGGAAGGAGGGGGGAGGGGGACAGCCTCAAAGGTCAACAACTCTTTTCGAAAGGGTCAAAAACTAGAACGAATCCTCGTAGACATCCTTTGACCAGGAGGGTGCACGGTCCCTAACATTTCCTAGACCTTTTCCCTTTGCAAAAGCTTCTGCCTTTTTGGTGTTACAGAGAAAACAACTGGTTCCATAATTCTGCATATAATTTTTTTTTTATAATAGTATTTTTTAAGAATTATTCTTAACATCAGTACATCAAAATGATATGAAAACACTAAAAAATATTAATTTAAATAAAAAAATTAATTTTTTTCAAAAACACTTTTGAAATGCAAATATTTATACAAGGAAGGAATTGGGAAAATTAGTATCAGCCTAAATAATTTTTTTATAGTATAAATATTTTAATCACGTTAAATATTTTAAAAAACTGTAAAATTTTAATAATTTTATACAATGAAGGAGTTGGGAAAATTTTCCTTGCAGGAGCGGGGGCTCCTGCCAACTCCCCTGCCTCCGCCACTGTGTCCATGTTATATTGTTTTCCATTTGGAGAAAAAAGGCAAAATGAAAATCGTGTTCAAATTAAACTTGTTTTCTATGATATTTTTTACATTTAAATAAGTAAATGCTATTGTCACTTTTTTTAACATAAATAGACACCATTTCAAGTGAATGCATAGATAAATATAGATTCATTTTACATGTTTTGTTAAATAAATAAATTCAATAAATCTCAAATGCTTGCTTATGGAACCTAAAAAATGCCACACGTGTATAAATTAACTGCATGTTAAAATTCAAACTTATATAAAAAGCTCACAAATAAATATAAAACTAACATATTTGAAATATAAACTTAATATGAATATTCTAAACAAGTAAATTAAATACATGACAAGTTAAAATCCAAATTACTATCCCAAACATATAATTAAATATAAAACTAAAATATTCCCAAAACAAAACTAATACAAACATTGCAAATAATTAACTTAAACATCAATAATTAACAAGCTTATTCTAAGCTTTTATGCCAAATCTTCCTCCTAATAAAAGACATTTTCACAAACATTTTTCTCTAATTCGGATCTTTAAACTTTTCAAGAGCTGTGATGTAAGAAGCATTAGACACGTCATCAAAATTCTCCAATACATCCGTACACTCATCAATTGGAAATGGATTAGACAAAAGACTTGTAGCTTTGCTGGGCATTTCTTCGTATTTTTTTTGCTTTATCTAAATCTCGTCATCTTCTGGATGTTTCCTTCTTCATTCCCATCATAAAACTTTTTTCATTCAGTGACATGAACCCCTCAGCTAAAAAATTCTTTTTTTTATTATTATTATTTTTATTACAGACATGCTTTAATATGCCATTTAGAAATAATCATTTTCGATTAGGTTTTTTTTTTTAAAAGCAATTAAATCAAATTTTTTATAAAAAAAACAGAAACTGAATTGAAACCGGTTCAAACCGACTGGTTTCAGTTCGGTTCGGTTTTTTATGATAAAAATCGGTTCAAACCAGTTTGGCTTGGTTTTTCCGGTTTGGCTTGGTTTTTTCAATTTAGCTCGGTTTTTTATCGGTTTGGCTCGGTTTTTTTTCGGTTTGGGTTCGGTTTGGTTTTTTTGGTTTTAGGCTATAAAACCAAAACCGAACCGAACCGACCGGTTTTTTTAAATTTTTAATCGGTTTAATCGATTTTTTTTCACGGTTCGGTTTTTTTAATTATTTTTTTTTCTGATTTTCTTGATTTTTCAGTTATTTTACTCGGTTCTAATGCCATCCAAAGGTGGGTAGCTACTCTTTATAATCAAATCACGGAAAAAAAAATCCATCAACTCAAGATCCTATTAGCGATCATATATTTATGTGTGGGTTAAGGTGCACAGTAAATCTAAGAAAATCACTCATTCTAGTACTATTCTATACTATGCATGTTAACTTTAGAGTTTTTATGGATTGGATGCATTAATGCAAATTCTTTTTGTATTTTGGATTTCTTCATTAGAGCTAAAGGGTAACTAAGCAGATGAACGACAAACGAGTCCAATTATCATTGACTTGTTAAATATTTGACTAAGCATCTCATAATTGCGATATCCTTTTAATTTGTATGTGATGAAGTCCTTATGTTTATGCAATTTAGATTAGATGCATTGCATGAAGTATGCACAAGTTTAAAATAAAAGATATTACTATTAAAGTTTATCGAAGAAAATAAAATAAGATATTCATTATCATCTTAAATATTTATCAAACATCCTCGGTAATAAGTATTTAATTTCACCTTAAACAACATGTAACTTCATTTTAATTTAACAACCCATAAAATTGATGATGTTTTATGGCGTGTTTGGGGTCCCTTAAAATTCAATTTTTTTTGCTAAAAAATAAAATAAAATATATATATATATATATATTCAGATCATTTTAATGTGTTAATCTCAAAATTTCTAAATAAAAAACACTTTAAATCATAACCATTACTATAATCTTAAACAGACCATAATCTTTGATGGTTGTAATTTTCTTGCAACCTATTTGCTCTATATTTTGCCCGCTGGCTAAACATAATTCCTCATCTATTTAATGTCAATTTGTTAGCTTAAAAGCTCGGTGGTGTATCAATTGGATCCTTGAGAAGTCTCCTGTATAAAATTGTTACAAAAAACATCCTTATTATTTTCAGACCATTTCATATATTTCCTCATTTAAACACCAAATAAAAATACCATAGTGACGAGAGTTATTATATTAATTATCAGTTGTATTTTTATTTTTATCACCTTCAACAACCTTGAAAAATGTAATAATAGACACATCTCAACAATAGAACCACTCATGACAATCTAAAAATAAATAAAAAATATCTTTTCAAAACACACTATTAACAACCACCAAAATGGCTGCCAAAAACAGCCTCACAACGTACAGCCCTTAAAAACCACTAATTTTTTCTTCTTTTCGTCAATTTGTAAAAATACATTATTTGAACACAAACTCTCTCTCTATTCTTAGAAAAATAGAATAGATTTCCATTACTAAACAGGCTCTTTAACTTGATGTTCCTTCTCCATGTCAAAAGCCTAGCACCAAAAAATTGATTTCTAAGTGCTTTTCAAGCCGAAATATATTAAAATAATATTTTTTATTTTTTAAAAAATTATTTTTAAAATAAATGCATCAAGACGATCTAAAACATATCAAAAAATAAATTTTAACAAAATATTTTTTGAATTTTAGAAAACACAGTTTGTACCACATTCCCAAACGCTCTTGTGTGAATACACAAGTTTACCTTCAACCTTTCAGTTTTTTTTCTTCTTTTTTTAGCATTTCAACCTTCAAATTTATTCCCAATAAACATGTTTTTTTCCCTCTCTTCTAAATATCAATTTAAAATGTCAAATTAAATAATTTTTTTACGTTTTATTTCAACATTATGGCCTCAATTAAAATAATGAGGCTAACATCCAAGGCAACTAGCTACCATTCTTTTACTACAAAAGACGTATAGTATTCATGATATTCATATTTAGGATTTCACAAATAATTTATTTAACACGTTTATAGCTAATAACTTAAAAATCTCTCGACTCTCTTACTTATTTTTCATTTCATAAAATAGTATTATTGGTAGGATGTAACTTGCAAGGCAATATATTCCTCTGTACCTCGTCACCAATAAGAAAACCTTGTAACAAACAAAAAAAATCCTATTTTTTCCTCTATGTCTTGCTATTATCTAACAAATAAATGTAATATTCTGCTTAACAATGCGGGTCTCATAGTGATAGAAGCAGTTTACTTATTGTGTATAATAACTAGATCCTGACTCATATGATAAAAACAAACCTACATCGATCCTACATACAATACAATTGGATACATACTATAGTGCAATGCGTAATCAAATCCTCAACCTTGTTCCTTCTACTAATATACTTAAAAATATGATAGAAATTATTTTTTAAAATATATTAAAATAATATTTTTGATACTAGGATATTAAAAAAATTTAAAAATATAAAAAAATAATTTAAAATTAAAAAATTTAAAAATACGATGGGATTACAATGTCAAATAAGATTCTATATATTATAAGCGTGTTTAACGTTGTGTTTTGAACGTTATTTGTCACGAATTTAATTTTTATTTTGTTAATTTTTTTTTAATGTTTATAAATTTTTTTATATGTTAATATTAAAAATAAATTTTAAAAAATAAAAAAATTTAATACATTAATACCTATCACCTGCCAATACGTACTGCTCATTGAATGAGAGTTTCTCACGGTAATGGATGTACCTGCTCTCGGTTCAACTGGTACAATATTAATGATGACAGCTGCCAGCTGGCTTGTTTTTCTTTTTTGCAGGGAAGGAAGGGAGGATAGATACATGTTGAATCAGTAGCAAAAACTGCAAGGAGAAGTTCTTTGCACGTAAAAATTAAAATGCAAAAGCGAAGAAAAAAAATAAGACGCGTCGTCTCTCAGTATTAAAATGAAAACGAATATTGAAAAGGGAAAGAAGCAAGCATGTTTGGGTTGGGCGGTTGGGCGGTGGGGCGGGGCGGGGCGGGAGGGGCAGGTGATGTAATTAAGAGGAATAGGGTAGGTAAAGCTGGTAGCGTTGGAGTCGAGGACATATCAGTTCCCAGAAATGAAACGTAGTTTTTGACATTTTGCTTTCATCTGCATCAGGACGATCTGTACTCGTCAGCTTTTCACTTCTTCTTCTTTTATTTATTTATTATTATTTAATACTATCATCATCAATCGCTTTGTATATACATACATCCATCCATCCAGAGAGGAGCTGGCTTTTATTTTATTTTCTCGGGTGAAGGGAAGGAAAATTGAATTAGCTTGGGTCTACAAAAGTAGAACAACACCATTCATCGGTTATGGCAGCAGAAGCAATAGTAATAACAGATGGATTTTGTAGCCATCGACATGGACAGTACGTAGCAGCGAATCATAAGGGAACAGATCAATTGTCAAAGAACACATTTTACGAGAAATAGTTAATTATAACTGTACTCCTAGTCCTAGCCAGCTAGTAGAGAAAAAGGTATCCTACGTGCTTTACTTCAAGTATTATACCACCACCACCGCCACCACCGTAGACTATGGGAGGAATAGGACGTGGGTTGGGGGTTTTTAAAGTTTCTAGGGTTGTAAAAGTCGAACGTCTTTTAGGGGATGCTCCCTTTTAGCTGAGAGAGAGAGAGAGAGACAAAAGCAGAGATGGAGGAGGAAGACACAGAAGTCTTCTCCTCTCTCCTCTCTCCTCTCCAATGGCTGGCTACAATTGCGAACCACAACACGTGAGGCAGAGAGAGAGAGAGAGAGACAAAAGCAGAGATGGAGGAGGAAGACACAGAAGTCTTCTCCTCTCTCCTCTCTCCTCTCCAATGGCTGGCTACAATTGCGAACCACAACGCGTGAGGCAGAGAGAGAGAGAGAGAGAGAGAGATGGCTCGCCCTTCGAGGCTCCAAAATATGATATACTTACTTAGATCTCCACCGCATCAGTCATTATCATTTTCATTTCAAACCTTCTGATATATTTTGGTTTTACTTGCCATCATATATATATTTTAAGCCTTCCCATCAGATCAGAGCCTGGCAGCCAAAGGTAAAGGTTGTGGTCCCTTTTCTTCTGTCTCATTACCTTCGATCTGTTTCCATATATTTTCCATAGGATATGCTTCCTCCCCTTTTCTTCAATATTTCTTAAAAAACAGCGAGTGCATGCCTCCCAAATTTAGCAGCAGCGGCAGCTGCGTTATTACTATTTGTGAACAAGTCAAGTGATGTACTCTCCATCCCTCGGATTAATGTTAAATTATCACTTTCAGGTATTATTAATGTGATTTTCATAAGGTAAAGGTTTTCGGCAACTTTGGGCTGCCCTGAGTTTATGAAAAATTTAATTTTTTTAAGTTTAAAATTAATTTTTTATATATTTTTGAAACGTTTGATACGCTATATCATAAATAAATTTTTTAAATATATATATATATATATTATTTTAATATATTTTAAAATAATAAATATTTTTAAAAATAATTATAATATTAAAGACTAAGGTGTCCTATTCTGACCAGCAGTTTGTTTCTTTATATTCTTGTTTGGGCTTATGGCCCTGTACTTGTTCCCCAGCCTTATTCGTATTTGAAGTTCTTTATTGTTCGCTTTTTTGCATGATCTTTTTAAATTATTATTTCTATTTAAAATATATTTTTAAATAATTTTAATATGTTTATATTAAGAATAAAAATATAAAAATATTATTTTAATATATTTTTAATTAAAAATTATTTTTAAAAAACACTTTGTACTATAATACTAAATATACAATTAACTCACGAACTGGATTTTATTATAAAAAAATTCATTTAATTTCTAGGAGCCACAAATTAACAGACGGTGATTTTTTTTATGAGAATGAATTAACAAATCATTTCTATTTCTATAACCAAGTGTAAATATTACTAAATAGAAAAAATGAATTTAAGTCTCAAATTAAAAAACCAAATAAAACGAGACAACTAAAAATAAATAAATAAAAAAAGAAAGCTAACATTAATGGGATGGAGAGAGTAATTATGTATCACACAAGAATTGCCTCGGGCTCGAATGTCACGAACCCCACCACTATTTGAATTCTTTTTTTTCCCTCTTCTTCTTCCTCTTGATTTACACATATCTATCAAAACAATAATCCACAGAACAGGAGCATTTGTTTGTTTTGTTTCCCTTGACTCTAAATTAATTAAGAAATTGAGATGCTAGATAACTGGGAATTGATGTGTTTATCATGTCCAGATTCAGTCAGATTCGATGGGGTCAACGTACCATCAAGCTAAAAGCCTTTAAATTAATCGAAGAACTGTTTAAAAATACAGCTTTCACAGAGAAGAACTCATAATTGATATTCAAAGGGTCCACCAGGACGAAATCCGTGGATTGTGTCTTGTGTTTAGTTCTGGTAATGGACTCGCGAAAGGTACGAGATATAATGGATGGGATGCAACCAAACACTTGTATACTTTTAAGCATAAATATCGAATAATGACCAAATTATTGACACCCCCTCCTTTTTCTTTTTTTCTTCTTTTCCTCTTGGTTTTTTCTACCCAGTACTTGGCAGCCGGATCTCAGTGGAGAAGAGGAGCTAGGGACTGTGGGATATTGTAGCTGCATGCAGGTGGGCATGGATTGTATTTGGGAAGGGTGGCAAGCGGCGGACATGGTTTAGACAGGAATGACCATGTCTTGTGGTGATTTGAGACGTGATGGCAGGCAGGAAGATCGTAGATCATGCATCCACATGATCAATCGAGGAGGAGATAAATTATTCGCATTACGTTAAAATTAATGTATATTCATACACAGAAAGGATAATCAGTGTTGATAGGAAAAGGACGGAAGAACTCCCACCAAACATTCGAGCTTTACAACAAAACAACGGCATAACTATAAAATTAACAGGGAAAAGTGGATACGGCTCACAGCATACGTTAAATTCTCTCTTGCATGCCGATCCTTTTTAAGTACATTAATAATATATATAAACCAGCTAGCCCAGCCACCATGAATGCATCCATCCATTGATTTAATTTGTATCGCCATGTTCTTGCTGGATCTCCATGTCTCGGTGTTCGATCCAGGTGCAGGAAATCAATCATAAATCCATGCAATAATATTGATCATAGAACAACAATTTGATTACGAGACAATACACAATCCATCCCTCTTGGTTGTATTCGCATGCCTTTAACTGAGTATAGCAAAATGATGATGATCACTTTCCTCTTGGATCGATCTGTTCATACATAGTCATAACTAGCTAATCTTACATGATAGTATTACATATATAATTCACTTATAATCATCCAAAAAACACCAATCATTCATTCAACGAGTCTCTCGTATATTCAATTATAAATGGATATTCTCGTGCATTGATATATATATATATATATATATATATATATATATATATATATATATATATCAGCTTCTCGCAACAAAAAAAGAAAAAAAAAAACAAAGAAGCTTAAGGAACTATATATTATAAATCAAAACCTACCAATAAACTCAAAGAATATAACAAGTCAAAATAAATGATTTGATGCAAGTGGAGAAGTGATTTATATCAATTCACAAAAAGAAATCAGCGATTTTAATCATGATTTGTTATTTTCTTCTTGTAATGGTCCGATCGTTTTATTCTTAATATTCATGAGTTGATTGTAGTTTATCATTAATGTTACCAGAAAAACAGGTATCGATCGATGGATAAGGGTTTAATTTGAAGCCTGGAATATTCACATGAAGATAAATTAATACTAACAAATATAAACGTACGTAGTAATAAATTGAAAGTAAGTACTGTATATGCTTTAATTTTGTGCCCTAGCTAAGGAAGATCTTAAAAATACAATATTGGAATAGGCCCTCGGTTTATATATATATCAAACATAGTTACAGAGAGCCTTAAAATTCATTCACATTTTTGACCTATAGGAATTATCTTGTGAAATCTTAGCAGGAAGACTCCAGTCTAAGTAGTGTTTGATTTGTCCTTCAGTTCCCCAAGTACAAATAAAATGCGGAAGCTTATGGTTTATAAACGATTTTTTTTCATGAGAATGAAATATTGATACTAAAAAAAATACAAATACATTTCTATTTTTATATATTTAGAGAGAAATTAATTGCTTTTTGGTGTTGCCCAAAATATGTTAGATGATTAGACAAGTGAGCATCATATTTGTTTGGTTTATAATCATGCAATGTAAAATATCATGGTAAATTTAAAATCATAACAAAAGACTGGCATGCTTACTATCATCACTTATTTTTTACCTCTTGTTTTCAAAAAAAATGAAAAAAATATAAACAAATAACAAGATTCTCGAAAAATATGTTTTTAATGCGATTTGGCCAATTTCTAATCATTTCAAAATTTTCGATCATTTTGCTTATTGTTTTCGTATTGGTAATTGTTTTTAAAAAAATTAAAAATTAAAACAAAAGGAAGAGAAGGAAAAATCAATCAAATAAAAAGAAAAAAAATAGTGATTAAAATGTAATTGGAAAAATAATAAGGATTAGTTTAGTTTAAAAATAATAAGTGTAAAGAAAAAAAAGGAAAAGCAAGGTTGTCTCATAAGAGAGGAACTCTTTAAAAAAATTTAAAGGTTTTTTGAGGTAATACCTTTCATTTTAAAGGGAGTGAAGATGCACCACCCACACAGTACCATGAAGAGGGGAAGGGGATATACCTATTCTAGTAGGTCACTTGCCAATTAGGTCACCAGAGCGTCTCCATCACACACCACCGTATACAGCCACACGTCACCCCGTGCACTAACACTGACATCTCCAATTCTAGCAACTCCAACTAACTCTAGCTACTATAGAAGGTTGAGTTTTTTAGCACTCAACATCTTGAATTCATTTTTTGTATGGATTGTGCTTATATTGTTGATAATTGTTGTGTATTTTTTAATGGTGTTTGAGATGATTTGAGAAGATAAATGTTTGTCTTAGATTGTGGATGGCAATTTGATAAACTTTGATTTAGTTTGTGTTTATATATTTTGGGTTAAGTGGGCGAGTTATGTTAACCTAAAGAGATTTCCTGCAAGAATTCTTGCTTAAACTTTATTTCTGAAACAGAATATATATACATAGAATTGTACAACCTTACTAGTTGTGTTTGGAAAGAAATCAACTATTATCCTATAACAATCGAGATTTACATAAATAGGAGATATATTTGAATATGATAGCTATAGTTTCCTATTATATATAGATTTGTACAACTCACGCCAACACTCCCCCTCAAGTTGGTGTAAAATTGTCTTTGATACCCAGCTTGTCAAGTGAGCTGTGAAAGTTTTTGTTGGAGACAGCTTTTGTAAGCATATCAGCAAGTTGATCCTCTGGCCTGACGAAGGAAAAACAAATCACCTTTTCTTCAAGATTCTGTTTAATAAAATGCCAGTCTATCTCAATGTGTTTTGTCTTGTCATGCTGGATTGGGTTCTGAGATATTTCAATTGCGGCCTTATTATCACAATACAAATTCATTTCTGAGTTAGGAGCAAAGCCCATTTATGAGAGTAGTCTTCTAAGCCATAGAAGCTCACAAAGCCCCTTCGCCATACCTCTAAACTCGGCTTCAGCACTTGACAGTGCTACCACTTTCTATTTCTTACTCCTCCACGTAACCAAGTTACCTCCGACAAACGTGAAGTATCCTGATATAGATTTTCTGTCAGACAAGTTTCCTACCCAGTCAGCATTCGTATAACCTTCAATGTCTAAGTGACCATTCTTGGAAAATATAAGCCCCTTCCCTGGAGCTGATTTCAAGTACCGAATAATTTGAACAACTGTATCCATATGGTTTTTACTAGGACAATGCATAAATTGACTGACTACGCTCACAACATACGAAATGTCTGGACGAGTATGAGATAAATAAATTAGCTTACCCATCAGTCATTGATACCTCTCTTTATTGGTTGGTTCTTGATCAGAGGATTCCCCAAGTTTCTGATTCTGAACTGTTGGAGTATCCACTGGCTTGCAATCAAGCATTCCTACTTCAGTAAGTAGATCAAGTACATACTTTCTTTGTGATAGAAAGATGCCTCGTCTTGATCTAGCCACTTCGATTCCAAGGAAATACTTAAGTCCACCGAAGTTCTTCATTTCAAAATCTGTAGCCAACTGCTTCTACAGTTTGCAGATTTCTTCTGTATCATCTCCTGTAATTATCATGTCATCTACATAAATTATCAAGGCAATTATCTTACCTTGTCGTCGTTTTAGAAAGAGAGTATGATATGAGTTGCTTTGTTGAAAACCATACTTTCTCATAGCCATGCTAAAACGACTAAACCATGCACGTAGTGAATGTTTCAATCCATATAAAGCCCGTTGTAACCTGCAGACAATTCCAGGGGAGGATGTCATATAACCCGGTGGGATATCCATATATACTTCCTCATTGAGATCTCCATGAAGAAAGACATTCTTCACGTCAAATTGATGTAAGGGCCAATCTAGATTTGCAGCCAATGACAATTTTCCATGTGCATGTGAACCAACTCGAAACCATCGTATACGTAGAAAATTCAATTATAGTCCACATCAAAGCTATCTTTATTTGAAATTCTACTTTCTTGAGATATTATATATTAGAGCCCCAACTGATTATAATTGATTCAACTTATCAATCAACGGTCAAAGATAACATTTATATTCCTATTTGGATTGTAAGGAATAGGCATGACCATAGATAAGATATAAATTTTGGCTTCATACTTTACTGAAGGCAAGTTGTAAATTGTTAGAATGACTGACCAACAAGAATAGAGTGCGACAAATAATCCAAATAAATTAAATCCATTTGTATATAAGCTAATATGTATATTCTTTAATCCCATTAAAAATTGAGGATGCATCATATTAAACTGTTTCTAAGCTTTACCATCAAAATGATGTAATATGACTCCATCCATCTCATCATATGAATGATGTCATGTTATGTGCAGTCTTTAGAACATAAATAACCTTTGTAACATAAAAATAATTGAGAAGTATCTTAATTTTTTATATGCGATAAATGTATTTTCTCTATCATTATTGGGTTTATACCATACATACTGAAAAGTTTTGCACTTTATAAAATTTGTATATTCACCGTTGTACAACATGAAGTTTGGACATATTATTTTTTTGGTATCCTAAGCCAAGAGGTTTCATCATGGGTTTTGCTGTATAGAAGTCATCTTTCAGCCTATTACCTTCAGGTAACATTCATTTCTCCCATTTCAAGATCCTATCATAATCGGCATCACTCGACCTATAACTTGACTTGATCGTGAACACCTGTGTAATGACTAACAATTTACTGTGATTTGTATACTCATTCCATCATGTTTCATCATAATCTTTAAAAAATTTAAAAAACCTAGCTCTATTTATATTTGGTTCTTCATCTAAAGAGATGTTACGTTAACCTTTTCTGAATAATCTTGTTTTACTTTCATTGCGTCCATCACCATCCTCCTATAAAGATTATTATTATCATTCATAAACCATATATGTTACTAGAACTAGAAGTTACTTCAACCATCTTTTCTAATATGATTTCGTAAGGCACATATGGTTTTTCATGTGCGAACCAACATATGTATTTCTTAACGAATTATTTTTTAAGTATATGCATCATCACAACATCTTGATGATGAAACTTTTTATTCTTACACTTCACATATGAACATATAATTTCACCCTCAGTAATATTCTTCTAATTAGAAAGTAAGAAATTAATAAAATCTTCAACACCTTTAAGATAATCTTAGTTATACAACTTTTCAAAAGAATCTCAGTACATCTAAAAATGATCACCAATCACTTTTGAAACATATATAGAATATTGATGACAACATTTATTAATACTGTAAGTATCAATTCAAAATTTAAACAATTATTCAAAATAAATTCATAATCCAATAACTAATTATCATTTCTACATAAACTCAATTTTGCGTTAAAATGTGAACTAAAAAAAAATAGCAAAACAAAATTAGTACATAACTAATTATCCATTGTTTGTTCAATTCAAACTTATTCAACCTAAATTAATACTTTTAATTATTATCAATTCAAAAAAAAAAATTCAATTTCCCAAGTTTCCTTAAATTTTCAACTTGACAATAAAATCAGCAAAATAAAATTGGTATCTATTTAATAACTCATCATTTCTTCAATTATAACACACCTAATTTATTAAATCAAATTTAATTTCATCAAATGAAAAATGAAATCAATTTCTCCCAATTCCCAAACAAACTCTAACATACAAATTATATATTAATACAACAAAATTCTCTATGAAAAAACTGTAAAACACTGATATATACAAGTAAACTACAAATAGTACAAGTTTTATTTTAATAAATTAACCTAAAATACAAATGAGTTAAAAAAAGGTTGGTTTACCTACTTGATATAGCGAGGCTTCACAAGAAATTGAACCAAAAGAGAGAATGTTCACACTATTTATAGATTTAGGATGACATCGGGGGTTTGGGTGGCTGGATTTGTGAGGATTATGGCCTGAGTTGTGAGAAAATAGAGGAAGGGCCTACTGTTTTTTTATGTCAGGAAGAAGAAAAGGATGAAGAAGATGAGAGGAGGGACTATCGAGTTTTATTTTATTTATTTTTTCCGAGTGAATTTCCGTCAGAATCGTTGACAAAATATTTATTATTTTTTTAGTTTCTCTATTCCATCAAAAATCTCTTTAGTAATTATAGATAAAAATTATTCATTGCTCTTTATGTCAGAAATTATAGACGGAATATTTTTTGTTAGAGTTTTTTTTGTTATTTGTCAATTTTCTGGTAATGATTTTGATAAATTGTTTGATAATAGCTTAGAAACTTTAGGTTTAGTGTATATTTAGATTCTTCATTTTATTTTATTTAGGATTCTTCTAACTAGAAATTGGTCCAACTCCAACTTACGGGATGAATTATCATTACAAATCACATGAACGCTAAGTGGAGTACAAATAATGCCAGATTGCTAATCTTTCAAGGTTGCAGGTGATCAGGTTGGTAAATCCTCTCTCCCTGCAAACTCTAAAAAAAAAAAAGGATAAACACAAGAGAAAAGAGAGAGAGAGAGCTCAAATCTCTGTAAAGGAAAAGGAGAACTATCATCTCACAAACAAAACAAAAACAAAACCACCTTGGCATGCATGCAATCAGTACTGAGCTGTACTGGACTGGATATATACTCAAGTTTGGGAATATGGGCCTCAAGCAGCAGTAGTATTGGAGTGGGAAATTGCCCATGAGCCCAGAACTCTATTTTCCTAGACCCTGGAGAAGAAAAGCCCAGTTGGAATCACTGGCTGCAGCAGTAGTGGGTGACATGTCAGTCAGTCAGTCACAAGCTAGCTTTTCTTCTAACAAAAAGATTGATCGTCGACATCAAAGTGAAAATGAGGTTTAGGGTTTAGGTTGAAGCTCATCTCAGCTGAGAGTGGAAGAAGAAGAGAAGACGACGATGATGATAGTGAGGAGGACAAGTGTTATTACTAACATTATCGGCCAAAGAGTAAATAACAATTGCTTTACATCATCATCATCATCAATAAGCAGCAGCCCAATTCTTAAGTTTCCTTCATCTCTACTCTCTCTTGATCTCCCTGACATTTGGCCTCCATCATCCCCAGCAATTAAGAACTGTTGTTAGTCATTTTCCCTAACTTTTTCAATAACTAGCTAGAAAGAAATTAAATCTCTATTAATTCTGTTATTTTAAATACACAGGCACAGCTAATGACCACCCTTCTTCTGCTCTTGTAATTGATGGCAAGTTGATTGCGGATGAAATAAGGTTCAGAATTGCTGAACAGGTTAGGAGGATGAAGGATTCCGTTGGAAAAATTCCTGGCTTGGCTGTAATTCTTGTGGGCGACCGAAGGGACTCTCTTACATATGTTCGCAACAAGGTTAAAGCTTGCGAGGATGCTGGAATCAAGTCTCTTGTCACACAGTTCCCGCAAGATTGTAAACAAGATGATGTTATTCATGCCTTGTCCGCTTTTAACGAGGACCCATCTATTCATGGTATTCTTGTGCAGCTTCCTCTGCCCCAAGTAATTTCCACTCACCATCATTTTAATGCTTTGGCTGTTTTATGGTTTCACTCCTGACTTTGGTGCGAATACATGGATCCCACAATTATCCCTATATTTGGCTTCCCTTCCCTGTGACTGAAAATCTTAGTAATATTTTGAGGTTCATTATCATCTAGAAATGCCAGATTATGGTGCCAATACATGTTGCTTTGTCCTTTCATATTTCCCATGTCAAAGTAATTTGTTTTGAAGAGTAAGCGGTCTACTACTTTGAAGTTTGTACCTTGGAATGATGATGATGATGATGATCTCCATGTTACACCTTAATGCATTTTGCTGTAAGATATTTGATTAGGTATACAAAATTCCTCACAACAGCATAATGAATTTATTCTTACTATGGGATATCTAATACCAGACATTAGCATTTTATGGTAGTTGGTCATGTTAGCTACTCATATATAGCATTGAAATAGTTCAGGATTTGATGCAAGCCTATTTGAGAAGTTGGTGTTCTATGGATGACTTAAAACATTTGTACTATGGGCCAGCATTTGGACGAGGGGAAGATTTTGAATGTGCTCAAGTTAGAAAAGGATGTAGATGGCTTCCATCCACTCAATATGGGGAACCTTGCAATGAGAGGAAGGGAACCGTTGTTCATCCCATGCACTCCAAAGGGTTGCATTGAGCTATTAATCAGGTCAAGTGTCGAAATCATGGGGAAGAATGCCGTGGTTATTGGGAGAAGCAACATAGTTGGACTGCCCATATCCTTGCTGTTGCAGGTACCCCATGTTTGCTATAATTAAATCCTCGTCTTAATCAGCACTTTCACTGTTTCTTTTTGGGATAAATAATTACTTGCACTGTTTTATTAATAGGTTCATTGAAAATGTTTTGTAGAGGCATCACGCGACTGTCACCATTGTACATGCATTCACAAAGAATCCAGAGCAGATTGCAAGGGAAGCAGACATTGTTGTTACTGCTACTGGAGTGCCCAATCTGGTCCGTGGCAATTGGTTAAAGCCTGGTGCTGTTGTTATTGATGTAGGAACTTTCCCAGTGGAGGTAAATATTCCAACTTCTTTCTGTTTGCATTTTGTCAAAGGCTAGCGTATATTTTCAATGGACGAACAACATTTTGTGGTTAAACCATTCTAAAGAAACAACCATTAATAAGTTTTTTCATTAATTTTGACAACCAAATGGGACAAGGCCAGTAATTGATGTGCAATTCATTGGGGGGAGGCAGTTGTTTTTATAGAGGTTTTACAGATTTGGACATATTGGTGGGCAGGACCCCAGCTGTGAGAATGGTTACCGTCTCATTGGAGATGTTTGCTATGAAGAAGCATCGAAGGTGGCATCAGCCATTACTCCCGTGCCTGGAGGAGTTGGACCCATGACAATCGCTATGCTTCTCTCAAATACTCTGGATTCTGCCAAGCGGGCTTATGACTTCACTTGACCACTTAGTTTATTCTTGCGTTGCCTTTCTATCATCATATTTGTTTTAACCACTATGAATGATATTTTGAGGAAAGGTTAATCAAGACACTCATACTGGCTGGTTGCATCATTTCAAGCTTAACCACGTGCCATTCAAACGTGATTTCTTTTTTTCAGCTTAAGAGGAAGCAAAGATTGTCTCCAGTCTTTTAGCAAGTGGCCTGTTTTTTTTTTCCCTCTGTCAAAGATGGATAGATCCACTTCATAAACAAAGAATTCAAGATTGTCTTCTACGTATTTGTTGGGACCCAATCTTGCAGTAAAGAATCTAAAGATATTGATCAGAATCAAGATTCCCACTTATGGCCCTTTGTGCCCTTGTCTCTTCTAGACCCGTGCTCATTCTGACAGCACCTGCTACACATTTGCAGAGACACTTGCCACCATATGGAAGGATGGAACTCTTTTGAGGTGTGTTTGGTTACGATTTGCAGCTTCAATGACCGCCTCAGCATCACCTTCTAGAATAACCTTCTGAATTCCTATTTCTGCTACACACAACACAACCGCTTCATCCAATTCTCAAGCTTCAACCATAATAGTGTTTGATGTATATTTTCATGTGTTTATCTCAATTAAAAAAGGACTTCAAAATTAAAAATTGGAGTTTTAAGTTAACTAGTTTAAACTTGGAATTTAGTTCTAGATCTACTTATATAATTTCAAATTTTTATTATAGAATTACATGAATATTAATATGAATAAATTTACTTTCACAAACAATAATTCAACTAGAGAAATAATTACATAATAACTAAAATAACTTGAATGTGAATGTAACGCAAACTCAATAACTTAGTAAATGAATAGTGTTATATTTATAGAGAGATTTATATTCTCATTACATCCACGAATTGGAACTCCTGGATAATGGAATATCTTTTTGATATTTCTGGTTTGTGGAGTTGAAATTACTAGTCTGCTGATTACAAAGAAAATTGCAAGCCTACTTAATTATCGCCTATTATTATATCGTCTATAGAGTTATCACCTATAGAATTATTGCCAACAAGTTATTGCTTATTAGTTATTAGCCTATAATTATATGCCTACTTGATAAACATGTTTTGAAGATACTATGAACTTAATTGAAATGCAATACAATTATTGTTTTTAAGTTGTTTATTGTTTATTTTCATCTTCCTTACCGTATGTCTTATATAGTCGAGTGATATCAACAGTTACTAACCTCTTATTTACTATATATCAATTGCTAGTAACTTTCATCTTCTAGAGTTGCTTCCATGATCTTACTGTCACATGAGTTATTATTGCCTTTTAATTTACATGGTTTATTGTAATTGTTCACGTTTTGCTTATGTTTACATTCTTTTTTATATACTCTTGTTTTCTAAGTTTTATTTGATTATCCAATTATTAAATAATTATTTTTTAACCTTATCTATATATATTATGGTAAAACAAGTAGGATCATAAATCAAATAGTCATTGCCCCTGGATATATGCAGTAATCTCATTTGGTGCAGCAAGCATCCCTTAACAAGTTCATAATAATGTCTCGGGAAATGACAATTAACATAACCTATTTGACCAGGGAAAGCCATTGTAGAAATGTCTTAATTCACTATGGATTATAATATTGGATTCATGGTTATCCTTTAAAAAAATTATATATAACTATTTTTTTAGGGTAAATTGATCTTTTCGCTAGGTTTATTTATTATTTTAGATTTGTTTATGGATATCTCGATCTTTTCATAATTTTTTGCACATTGCAATTATTCTATTACTCTTAAAAGCAAAAAAAAAAAAAATCAACTTTAGTCCAGAGGCTTTTTCAAAAAACAAAATTTACTTTAACCATGCACAACGTAACTACTCTATTATCCTTGAAATAAAAAAAAATCTTAGGCTTGGATTTAGGGGCATGTTTGTGATTTCACAATTTTTTTTTTTACAATAATCATGTGGTTCCAGGGTGATTTGATAATTTAATTGATAAAAAAAAACTGCTAGTGTTTTTCGATTCGCAACGGCAGGGGCTACTTTCCTAGGCAGCGTGCGTGGCTTAATTCCGAGTGGTTTGGTGACGGTTGACTTTCTTCTTTTTCACCCCTTCTTTTCTCTTGTTTTATTTGGTTTTCGTGCTTGCCCTTGCAACATTTCACAACAATCCTTTAATCTTTTTTTCCTTAGGATTTGATCCTTGTTTTTTGTTTTTTTAATTTCACCCTCTATTTTTTTTTATTTTAGAATTGGTCATCATTATTTTTATTACTATTTATTTTATTTGGGATAATTTTTAGAATTGATTTTTTTTTTACAATTTCATCCTCCTTCACTATATTTACATATCATATTTTACCATCATTCTTTTGATTGCTATTTTTTAACCTTGACAGGTTTTTAAAATTGAATTTTTTTTATTTCATTATTCAACATTAAATTGAGCTTCTTGATTGATCCAGAGTCTATAATTTAATGGGTTATGAATTTGAGAGATTAACCAAGGTTTAGGAGATTTGTTATGGTTCATTTGTTGTTGTTGTTATTGTTTTTTTTTCTTTTTTTTAAACTCATATTTTTTAATTTTATCATTTGACATTTGATTTAATTGGATATTGGGCCTATTATACATTCTTTTTTCTCTTTGTATAGGGTTTTCACTATTTTTAAAAATAATTTGGGTCTTTTTATATTTTGTTCTTTATTGGATTTAATTTTTTTAAGAGTTTTTTTAATTAAATTAAATTAATTGCTCAATATTTATTTTTAAAAATATGTCATCCAGTATGTCATCATCTTTAATTATTTTAACATTTTTTTAAGGATACAAAAAATATTTAACCAACAGCATAGCGTGAGGTAAAAAATCATTTATTTTTTCCTCTTTTTAAGATCATGTTTTTTCGGTTTTATCTTTTAGTATTTAATTTATTTAGAGATTAAGCTTTTTTTTTTTTGTTTCTATATGATTTTTCATTAATGAAAATGACTTGGGTTATTTCGGATCTTTTCTTAATCTTATTATTAAATTAATCTGACTTAATAGATCCAGTTATGTCAATTACCCGAGTCTTGAATTTTTCTTTCGTCTTTAAAAACACTGATTTGAACTGCGTCATAGCTTAGGCCATCATTTTAGGTTTGCTCAAGTTATTTTTATAGATCTCTTTTAATTGAAAGGTTTTTTTTTTCATTTCAGGTCTTAATATTTGGTTAATTTGAATTGGAGATCCTAATTTGTTTCGAATTTGATTCCATGGTCTTGTCATGGGCTTATGCCTCAAATTGAGAGTCTCGCGGGTTAAATATAGTTGACCTTGATCGATCTAATGTATTAATATTTCAACACACACACACACGAGAAGAATGGATGGCAATTTTGTGAGGTCATGTGCAAGCATATCAATACAAGTTAGTGTAGTCTTGGATTACACCTTGTTGTGTTTTAAAAGTGTTTGAAAAAAATTAATTTTTTTTAATTAATTTTTTTTGGTGTTTTTAGATTATTTTGATGTGTTGATGTTAAAAATAATTTTTTAAAAATAAAAAATAATTTTTTAATATACTTTTGAACAAAATTCACTTTAAAAAATAACTACTATTATATTTCCAAATACATTAAAAAATAAGATGAATAGTTATGGATGCATCCTCACCGCTCGCATGTCTGGCAAACTTATAAACTAAAGTAGGTTGTGATATATTTTTGTCTGTGAGTATTGTTTTTTAAAATATTTTTTATTTAAAAATATATTAAATTAATTTTTTTTATTTTTTTAAATTTTTTTTTGATATTAACATTTTAAAATAATATAAAAAAAATAATTTAAATAAAAAATAAAAAATTTAAAACACAATATCTTGCGCCGGCAGACAAATTGTCCGAAATCAGATAATGTCGTCAATGCCCCGCATGCCTTCTTACCTTTTTTTTAAATGCCGAATATGAAGTATCCCAAATAAACCTGGTAGTTTCCAGATATGCACGTGGAGAAGTTTCCGTGTGACAACATAAATGTCATGGGCGAGACCTTTCCATCATTCTGGAAGGAGTGGTAAAATAGTCAGTAACTCACCTGGTCAGACTCGTAACGTCGATGAGGTAGTATCAGCTGTGGAAGGACCAGCAATGCTAAAAGGTACCTGCTAGGACAAAATAAATAATTAGACCTGTATACGAAAACAAAACCAGGAAACCAGAAATTAGCAACAAGTCTGTGATAATGGAGCGGATCTCGGAGGAAAGGCGAGAAACGTCGTCGGGGAGAGGGGCGAAAGGGTATTTGTCGTCATAAGATGCCAGGAATTTTCTGGTTATCGGCACCAGACCTTCCGTTGATGCCATTTCTGATCTCAAATTACTCAAAGTTTCCGATTTGAATCAAATACCAATTTAAATATACTGGAGTGATCAAGACGGAACAGACGCGGCGGTCCTCCAGTAAGTATTAGAAAATCTGAAATTCAACAGAAAATTAATTAATTAACTGAATTCAAGTCCACGTTGCTGCACCATTTTTATTTATCAAAAACCGTCGGTCTCCTCTCTCTCTCTCTCTGATGCCCAAGTATATTTAAATTTCCTTCTCTTTTTTTTCCCTTTTTATTATTTTTCAGTTTTATGTTGAGAAAAAAAGAGAAAATTTGAGAAATTTAAAAAGCAGGCGTTGCTTTGCCTTCAATTCTCTGCCATTGCAAGTTGTTTCGGAGGATCGGAACACGTTTGAAACGAGTTTTTTAAAATTTAAATTTATTTTTTATATTTTTAAATTGTTTACATTAAAAATAACTTTTTTTACAATAAAAAATATTATTATAATATATTAAAAAAAACTCTTAAAAACAATCACCATATTCTCTCATTGCGTTTCATTTATTCAACATTATTCCTATGCTTTGAGGGTATGATTTGTGGGCTAATAGGACGCCTTTTGGATTTGTTGAGGTAAGAATGGAAGAAAGCTCAGAGTCCAATAGGGAAAAAGACGAAAACGACGACGTTAAGAGAGAGGAATGGAATAAGAGAAGATACGGCATATGTAAGCGTGTTTGAATTCGTGGTAAAGTAACTTTTCAGATTGCCTTTCATTTTAAATTTATTTTTGATATTAATATTTAAAAAATCTAAAAACATAAAATTAATTATTTTTTTTAAAAATCACGATTAAACTACATAGACAAACATAATATAATTAAAACAAATGGGGAAGCCCAGCCGAGCAAGGGCAAAAAGACCAAATAAATGATAAATCTGGCCGAGGCTGCCAAAGCATACATAGGTGTGGGAAGATGGAATAAAACAGCAAGAGAGAGACGTTAGAATAACAAGCACAAACTATCTCTCTCCTTTTCATTTTGGAAAACAAGCAAAAAGAAAGGAATGGGTGGTGGTGGTGGTGATTCAGACATTGCACCGCATCCCGAGAAGATAAAGATTGTGGCCACATGCCTGGTGGTTTCCGTTGGCATATCCCTCTTAGGCTTCTATCTCAAGTCCGGCGCCGAATGGAGGTCTAATTGGTCATTATCTTTAAACAAGAAAAAGAAGAAGCCAATCCGAGTTTACATGGACGGATGTTTCGACATGATGCACTACGGCCACTGCAACGCCCTCCGCCAAGCACGCGCCCTTGGAGATCAATTGGTGGTCGGCGTTGTTAGCGACGCTGAAATCATAGCCAATAAAGGTCCTCCAGTGACACCTCTCCACGAGAGGATGATTATGGTAAATGCAGTGAAATGGGTGGATGAGGTGATTTCCGATGCGCCGTATGCTATCACCGAAGAGTTCATGAAGAAGCTTTTTGATGAATATAATATTGATTATATTATTCACGGAGA
This sequence comes from Populus trichocarpa, assembly GCF_000002775.5. Classification (NCBI taxonomy): domain Eukaryota; kingdom Viridiplantae; phylum Streptophyta; class Magnoliopsida; order Malpighiales; family Salicaceae; genus Populus; species Populus trichocarpa. Next base: position 8,830,330 of record NC_037290.2, on the reverse strand, counting down.
TGATCCTTGCGTTCTCCCTGACGGCACCGATGCTTATGCGCTCGCTAAGAAAGCTGGCCGTTACAAACAGATTAAGCGCACTGAAGGCGTCTCCAGCACTGATATCGTTGGTAAATGATTAATTAATTTTATTTATTTATTTATTAAGGGTTTCAACTTTCAGGATATAAGATCAAATTTCATTCTTGAACAGGTCGCATGCTTCTGTGTACCCGAGAGAGATCGATTAGTGACAGTCACAATCATTCATCATTGCAGAGGCAGTTTAGCCATGGAAACAGCCAGAAATTTGAAGCAGGTGGATCCGGAACTGGAACTCGGGTTTCTCATTTCCTTCCTACTTCACGCAGAATTGTTCAATTCTCCAATGGCAAGGTATTTATGATCAATCTACTGCTCATTTTCACTTTAATGTTAAATGATTCCTTATTTGTGTATTCCTACTGCCAAGTCCCCCTAAACCTTGTGCCTTTTCCTGTGTGTGTGGAATCTCAAGTTCCCAAAGTAAGTGGGCATCTGTGCGTTTCGTGGTTGTGTGACTTTTATGCATGTTACAAGTGCTAGGACCTTGTCACCTGTTACCCACCATTTATTCAGATAATCACAGCTGTTCTAGTTGCTATTCAATCCATGTTTGTTTGAACCCAATCGTAAAAGTGGACTGCTTTACTGCTTATGGTGAAGTAAGACTTATTTTCAATTAATTTTAACATGAATTTCTGTTTTCTTAGTGTGAATACCATTTACAATGTCATTTCTTGACCACTTTTCATGCATGTGATTCCAGGGGCCAGGGGACGATGCTCGCATAGTTTATATTGATGGTGCATTTGATCTCTTCCATGCTGGACATGTCGAGGTAGGTTATGCTTTTCCTTTATCCTTGCATGTCCGTGCCTTTAAAGATTCAAATGACTGATTTTTTTAAACTTTGAACTTTCTTTCTTCTGTTCTTAAGGAATTAGTTCAATCTACCTCTGATTCCTACGCTTTCTAGTTACTCTTTCACAATCACGTGTGAAGTGCACCTTTTTATTACTCATTTGTACTTGCTGTTGTTATTTGACTTGTGCATGCTTGTGATCATCCTCTAACTAGTTTAAGACAAATGGGAGGATAGATGAGCTACTTCATGTCAGACTTACACTGGGGATTGGGATTGAGCATTATCTTCTTTTCAATGATGGTGGATATATCGAAGAATCGAATTCAAGATGATATTGGTTGCTGATCACCATAGTCTTAAATGATGAAACCGATATAAGGATACTTTTAATCTAGACTCTGGGAGAGATACTGGAACTCAATGTCTTAAATTAGAAGCTCTAAAGCTGTCAATATATGCGTGCAAGTTTCATATGGCAAGAAATAGAACATGGTGAAAATGGTTCAGAGGTTAGTAAAATTTGATCTGTTTTGCTATATTTATCAATTGTTTACACAGAAGGCTGATGTCGGTAAGGGATGTGGCACACAGAATGGAGAAGGGTTGATGAATTGGAAAATAGAATCTTCTTGTTATTTAATGTTCGCCTATTCATGACCATATTGTTTTAAGACAACTATCAAGTGAAATTATGATCTGTGGAACCAAGTGTTGGGTTTGGGAAACAGAGGGGTAATGTGTTCAAAAGCAAGTGCAGCATGGCTGGAACCTTAATAGATGAGTGACAAAGAAAAGACAGAATAAAGAGCTTAATACATGTTAAAAACTATAAGCTTCGCCGATTTGGTGCTGAAACAAGGGAACATCCTTATGCCTTGGGCTTGTCGTCACTAAACTTAATAAATAAATGAGAAAAACTGGAGTAGCTTATGACAAGTAGACTGGAAAGAAAGATATGTTACTTACTAGCAGGTATAGTCCTGAATTGTATGATATGGTGCGAAGAGTTTGTCCACTTCGTTCCATCTGGCTGAACTTAGTTGGCTTAAGTGATTGCTTTGTGCTTCCATGAGAAAAATAAATTTATTTCTGCTGTTTAGATTCTCAGGCTTGCTCGAACGCTGGGAGATTTTCTACTTGTTGGAATACACAATGATCAGATCGTCAGGTAGCTCTCTTCGTGATCAGTTAACTTTACACTTTATTTTCCTACTTCCTGGTTTTGTCTTTGCTTTCCCTGGAATTTACTTTGCTGCATGCAGATTATATTATGTGTTATATACTAATATGAAAAAGAAAAAAGAAAGTATTCTGCTTCGAGCACTAGAAAATAGCCTGCCTCTATTATTATTCTAGGTATATTTATGTTCATGGCATTTATATAAACATTTCTTTGGTGACACTGATGAATACACCAGGAATATCCCTCCGTGCCTGGGATAAAAAGGAAAAATTTAAGTTGAATGAGACTTGCCTAACAATTCTAAACCAGAAAGAATGATTTTCTGCACTATGTAAGATGTTGAGATAAGAATGAACTAGGAAAAGATGCTAATGATACTTTTATTCTTGATTTATATTCTTCTTTTAGTAGTCAAGATTTGAATGGGAAATGCTTTGCAGGTTATTTTATTAACATTTGCTTGTGAACACTGGTTAATATATGTTTCCCACTTGCCCTGAACAAGAACCATGGAAGCTGCATGAAAATTTCAAAACCTGGAAAAAAACAACATTCTGGACTGTAAAAGCAACTGAGATGACTTGGAACGAGGATCAAATAAGTCTATTGTGTCAAGAAACCATTAGTGAGATTCATGTTCTTTATTCAACATTTTTTTGAAAGATCATAGGAACAAAGTGGGCAGTAACACAGAAGAAAACAGGATCCACTTTTATGATCACAAATCTAACTCTAGTATTGCTGCTTTCTAACCACGAATTTCAACCAAATTAGTGGTAAACTAAATCTTAGTTGGAGTAGTAGTAGGATTTGACATATTTGGAAGAAATTCTTAAAGTGCTAGAATTCAACTGGAGTGGATCAATCAGCTCGAAAGTAACTTCCAAATTTTCCACAGCACCCCTCTCTAAATGCATCAGAGTTCTAAGGCTTTAAGGACAACTTTAGTTCTTAAGAAGTGGAGCCCACAAGAAATGAAGAAGCAAGGGAAACTTCCCAACACTACCCTTTCCATATATTTGTCAGATTCACAAGTTATGGAGCAGTTTTAGTTTTCAAGAAGTTGGCCCCATCAACATTCTTCATAAATTCAATTTTTTTTGGTGTGCTTCACAATTTTATGAAATTCAAGGGTTTTAAATTTCTCCATCCAATCCCAGAACAAATCAACTTTAACAACCATGAGAATGAGTGAACAATGATATATTGTATAATTCTTCACATATTTGTGTTTTGCAAGCAGATATGCAGTTTTTCAGTTTCAAAAAGCCAGGGTTTCTTGGCTATTGTTCTAGGTTTTCACATTTCTCACATCTTTTTCATAGGCATTAAACATGTGAGATTCTGATCAGGCACACGCCGCACACCATTCACAATGATCATCCAAATGACATTGATTTTATAGCTTGTAGATATAAAAGACATTAGCTTACATCCATGCTTGACTGTGCGAGGAAGGCACCATGGCATGATATGTGCTTCTCTTATGTGAATGGGCGAAAGTCCAGCTGTAGGCTAATGCATCTGAAATATACTACTGGCATGTGCTTGGCAAAGGGAAACATTGTAGTTGTAAGGTTTATGCAAAACACAGTGAATGGTAAATGCTCATAAACCATATGTTTGCCAATCTAGCGAGCTGACTTTGTCCGGCCACTTCTATCATAATGAACACTGTTTTTATTAATTGTCCATTAGATTCCCAATCACTTCTATTGCTCTTGTACTCCTTCTAGATCATGTCTTACGCAGAAACTTGCACATAATTGGATTATTAAATTTATTCTACGTTTAGGCCCTGGTCACTTTTGATAAGTCTACATTAGGCTATAGTTCTGACTTTTATTTGAGTCAAGCACTTGCTCTAGAAAGCTGAATTTGGTTTCTCACTGAGATCTACTTTGCAGATATTTAGCATCAAGGAAGAATACGGGGTTTTGTGGAATAAACCTTTGGAAGCTGTATATTCTCAGAATCATATGGTTCTTAGGAATGTAATTGTACATGTTACCATTCAGAGAATTTTGGAAAACCTTGTGCTTCAATGGCTCATCAAAGCTTCTCTTTAAATGGCTGCTTGATTTAAAGTGTAGCTATAATGGTGCATTGAATAGTAGTGCTACTTAGATAGAAATTGATTGACCTCACGCTTCAGTAGCTCATTAAAAGTTCTCTTTGGAAATCATCATATTTATGTATAGCATCTGATGCTGAACTTTTCTCCAAAGAGCTACAATAATATTATGTAATTTGATAGTAGTTTAATTTCACACTCTCTGCAAGGGAACAATGACGAATTTTACCTTTCTATTCATCATTTTTTAAGCTTTGATTAGTTTAATAATTGAGGGTATTCATCATTTTTAAGCTTTGATTAGTTTAATAATTGAGGGTGTTTTTTTCCTGGACTGGTTCTGCAGTGCTAAAAGAGGAGCACACCGTCCTATTATGAATCTTCATGAAAGAAGCTTAAGTGTGTTGGCATGTCGATATGTGGATGAGGTGATTATAGGTGCTCCATGGGAAATATCCAAAGACATGGTTAGTATGCTATTAAATTTATTCTTTGTCCTTGTTTTTCCATCTGTCCAGTAAATAAGTGATCTTTTTTTTCTGTTTCTTTCATCTTTATTAACTGCCGATTATTTTTTCTTGTCATTGCTGACTTTGTCACTAAGCTTTTTAAAATCCCAGATGATATACATATCACTGTTATTGGCTTATGACAATAATGCCACAAATAATGGACATATTTTGTAAATAAGCAGTAACTCACACGAGTGCAATCTTCTTATTGTTGCCTTAGCATAGGCTGGGTTTTTTGGTGGTCTGATAGCATGTAGTAGCTGGCTATTTCTCTTCCTGTCTGACTTGTATTTTAAATTCTTAGTGGAACTTGAGCTGGCAAGGATAGAGAGGGAATCCTGACTCTTGTTTTTCCCCTCTTCTTCTTTTCTATAAAGATTTTGAATGGAAGCTCTCTTTCTAATGTGAGTGGAATTCAAACATAGGTGATAGGTGTTACCAACTAAACTAACAGGCATCCATGACTTCTTTGGCGAACCTCTGTGGATTATTTCAGTGCAAATAAGTAAAAGTAAGACAAAGACACTCCTCTCTTCCTCAGGAAGGGGGAAAGGCCATTATGAAGCATTGCCCTGCTTGGTAATGATGTAGACACTTACATTAAATGTTATATAGCTTGAGCTCATCGTATTTTCTAGTCTTGAACTTTGTTTACTCTGTCATCTTGTCTTTGCTGTCCTGAGGGAAGCTGGCCTCAAACTGTTTTGAACTTGCACAATTGACTCCTAGAAGTTCTCAGATTGTTCAATCATAATTCTTGATGCATCACGCTTAAGAAAGGTGTTGCTCAGGTAGTCGCTAGCAGTGTTAAGAGAGATGTGTGAGGCCTGTTATGATTGTCATCCTATATTCGATTCTTTTTTATTATAATTATTGTTATTTTTTTAACCTTTTTGATTTCTTGTTTAGTCTTTTTATCTGATTTTTCTTGGCATAATAAAAATTATTGGTGACTGCAGATCACAACCTTCAACATCTCATCAGTTGTTCATGGGACAGTTGCAGAGAACGATGACTTTCAGAAGGTAAATCGTAGTTGTATAGCAAGAAGCCTAGTAGCACTGAGTAAACACATTCACTTGCTAATTATGATGTTGCTGACTTCGCAGGAACAAGACAATCCATACGCTGTGCCAATCAGTATGGGTATCTTCAAAGTTTTGGATAGCCCTTTGGATATTACAACTACCACGATAATTAGGAGGATTGTATCAAATCATGAAGCATATCAGGTTCACCTAAACCCCCTACCATACTATTTTATGTTGACAAATTGTAGATGAGTCTTTTGCATAGGGAGGCATGCTCATAAAACCATTGGTTGATCATTTTGGAGCTATAGGGATTAGATACTTATTTAGTGCACACTTCTTTTTCCGGTTCAAGCTCACAGAAGTGCATCTTTTGTATGCAGAAACGTAATCAGAAGAAGGCAGAAAGTGAGAAGAGATATTACGAGGATAAAACTTATGTCGCTGGTGATTGAGTCTACACCAAGCCGCAACCGCATGGCTTGTTGACTGCACGTTTGTTTAGTTAGTAATACCGCTATAATGGAGTTACTTGAGTGCTAACATCACACACAACCCCATGAGGTTGTGATTTGTGGTTTAGATCTCACATATTTTTTATTTTTATTTTTATTAATATCAAAATTGAGGAGCTGGATTGTTAAGTGTTTTCAAGAGATCCACTTGGGTATTTATTTGGGGTACTCTCGGTTTCACACTCATATAGGTCGATGGATCATATTTATCAAGCTGGTCTCACGTGAATTTGGGCATACACCAAAAGCAATTAATAATAGTTTTTATCTGTAAACATTATTATGCCCTTCTTAGGAGCGATCGTGTATATGTTGCCCTTGTGGTGCGCGGACGCCTTGGGACTTTAAACTATGAAATTCTTTTTATTTCTCTCATTTGGTTCTTTTGCTAGTCTAGCAGTTGTAAGTTAATAATCTAGCCTTGAAGAGAATTTCTCATGTCAGGAGTTTTTGCCAAATTTGTAAGAGGAATCGAGGGTATGAAAAGCATTTTTCTGCACCAATTTTCGGTAGCTAGACTGGGCTTCGAATTGACCCGTCAGTTTGGGTGTTTCTTTCTTTCTTTCTTTTCTTCTCTCTTGCATGCGAGCAAAGATTAGAAGCCAATTTTAGCCATTAACATCAAACACGCATATATAAGCATGCAAGAAAATCATGATCACTGGATGAAAACAAATCTTAATCTGAAGTTATTGTCCCAAGAAAAGAACATGAAGGTGAAATGCTTCAAGAGTAAAGTTGTTTTTAATTCAGTGTTTTAATTGTTTTTTTTTTATATATATAAATGAAATTACAAGATGGGTTCAATTAATTAATTAAGAACACATAACAGGAGAAAAAGGCTTGCTGCTGATGCGATCTAATACAATTACAAAGGCCATGATAAGGTGTGAATCGAAACCAGGTTGGACCACCAAGCTAAACACATCATCGCTCAGTAAAATCGTAGTGTTGTTCACTCTCTTCCTGAATATCTTTGCCACTACTTCCCCAGTAGAAGCCTTGACGATCTTGCAATCCCTCGATCTAAACGATCCCTCAATCTTGAAATTTGGCGTGTTTTGATGGTGACGACCTAATTGTGCTCCCATGAAGATCTCTGCAGCATGTTTGTGGCCAGCAGAGTGGAAGAGCACTGATGGGCTCCTCATTGAGAATACTCTGGTCTTTTCGCACCCATCTTCTCCTATGTAAGCATTCCACTGATACTGCATGCTTAGCATCTGTTAACATCAGCAACATTAATTGGATCAGATCAGGAGTTGACATATATAGAAAATTAAGTTTTAGTTAGAATTCACTGAAATCAATAACTCCTAATCTGTGTGTGTATACGTACCTTGGGTTTCAAGGAAAGCAAGGCATTGCCAACTCCATCCATGAGGACAAGACCATAACCATTCTTCCTGGAATAATTATCAACTCTAAAAACTAATGTTCCGTGCGGATCAAAAACGGTGAATCCGTCTGTACCCTGGAAGCTCATGCTGGATCTCTTCCATACAGTGAGCACAGACGGAGGTGGTAATAACGGATGATGTTTATCATGATCATGAAGTGGCCGCCTGCTGTCGTTGTGATCTTTCAACAACGAATGGCCGTGGCATCTACTTTGATCAGAAGGATGAATCCTGGACATGGTGTGATCTGTTTCAAATTGATTAGACTTAGAGAATATATAGTATTTGATAACTAAGGATTGCAGAAGGTGAAGAGACCAATGCAATATTATGCAAATATGAAGTTATTGCGCAAATGGGAATTGTCCTCTGTTTTATACTGAAACTTGGGGGCAACAATAAGTAGGTGGAAATTAAACAAAAGGCCTTCGTCTCGGATGTGCGTCTACCTCAGTGGCTTACACAACCACTCTCTTCGGAGGGTCCATACCTTTATGTATAAAATGTACATGCTACTATATATATTTGCCATGGCTGACTTAGTTTTTGATCCCCCATTCGTCTCTTAATTTATTACCATTAAAGTAAATAATTGATAAACAGTCCTCATTGTGGTGTAGCAACTGTAGATGAAAACGAAAATGATGAAAACCAATATTTATGTTGAAAGGGCTTCTAGCTATGGCTATCATTGATCTCTTTCTCATGTTAGGGCAAGCTCTCCCTTCATGATTGAAGTGGTTGCCTTCCTGCCTTCCTGCCTGCCTAGCTCCTGTTCCTTTATTAATTAGTTTCCATGGTCGAAAATGTCGACTTGACATGCATAATTATTCTGTTCTGGGACTGTTACAATGCCGTGAGGTGCATTTAACCGAAATAATCATTTCTCTTTTTCCCACAGTACTGTACAGGGAGGGCATCATAAGCAATATCTGCTGATAATTAATCTTCATCTATATATCCTACGTGGGGCAGAAACAAGCTATAATGGCTTTCTACATTTCATAATTAATTAAGCTGGCTTGCTGCTCTAAGTCCATGCATGGTGCCCGTGGCGACCCATTACTTTGTCGTGATAATGAAAATATTGCCCTCCCTCGTCACAGAAACATGTGAATATCTATCAACTTGTAATTGTCCGATTGATCTAGAGTCCTAGGAAGATTACTAGCTAGCTATATAAACACAACAAAGAATTCGTGGGTTTTGTTTTAGTCGGAAGTCGGAACCAACGTGTTCACTTCTCTGTCTTGTTGCCGTCTGTCCTGATTCATAGAATCCAGGAGTTTGACGGAACTGGTTTCGATGATATTAGCCACATGAAAACAAGTTCGAATAAGAACAAAGGAGGATTGGAATAATAAAAGACGTGTGTTCGTCGATTGAAGGATGGTTCAATCGTACATATAATAACAATTTGAATACTGGTATTAGTGCTAGTAAAGTATTGTTTTTACACTTAATTAGTCAAGCAACTTGGTTTAGTGCCCCATGTTTTGAGTCACGGAAGCACTAATTAAGTGATTGAAACATTAAAACAAAAAAGCTTTTAATAAGGATAAATTAAGTGAATAGGAATTAGATTAGATGTAAGTGAATGGAAACTCAAATCTCTCGAGACAAGAGAATGTTTCTGAAAATATAAAAATCTCTCTGTCGTAAGAATTTATTTGGCAATGAAGAACAAGATGCAATTAAATATTTTAAAAATAAATAAATAATTAATAGTAGGTAATTGCATGCATCCGGTTAATCCAAACTTGGGGCGGCTGCTTTTATGTATATTCTGATTCCTGAGCAGTTTCCGATGTTCCCAGCAAGACAATAGATTAGAGGTGTGTTGAATCATCCAGTTGAGAAGAAGAAGAAGAAGAAGATCAAATTAAGTTAATTTGATCAAGAAATAAAACTGAACCTAGTAAATTAGAATATGTATATTATTTATTTAAATCAGCTATAAAATGAGAAAAGTCTATCTATTTCTTATAATTATTGATTTAAAACAGCTATAAAGGGATGGAAATACTGTGATGTAGAGTGTTTTTTTAATTGTTTTTTATTTAAAAATATATTAAAATAATATATTTTTAAATTTTTTAAAAAATTATTAACACATCAAAATAATAAAAAATATTAAATAAATTAATATTAAATAAAAAACAAAATTTTATAAAATATTGTTTGAACTGCGTTCCAGCGTATTAATTTGAATATGAACAGAGCTAGCTTTTACATCGCATGCCAAATGATCTGCAGTGAAACTAAAAATTACGAGAGTTGCACCTTTGATTCTTTGAAAGTTGGATGTGACATACATACATATATATATATATATATATATAACTGCTATGATGGCCTTTCTCGACGTCATTGTCTCATTTGACTCGCTGCCAGAAAAAAAAACAAGGGTGACACTTGCAATATCCTTCTGGCCCCTACCTAAGTTTTTAATGAGTTCATCCAGCATGTGAAGGCTAGCTGACCGAGCAATGGAAATGCTTATTTTTGTGTTTTATAACTATTTTTGAAGATTTTTTTATTTTATTTTATTTTTAATGTTTTCAAAATATTTTAATATGTTGTTATTAAAAATTAATTTAAAAAATAAAAAAAATTATTTTGATGCATTTCTAAAATAAAAACACTTTGAAAAACAATGACTACTACAATACTAAACAACCTCTGAAATTACAGTAACTTTTTATGGATAATTAGTGATATTATTTGAGTTATTGTAACATGTTTTTTTATATTTAATTATATGATAATAAAAATAAATATTTATAAAAAATATGAAAAAAATAACATTAATAAATAGAAAATATATGTAAAAACTACATATATTTGATCTGAAAAGGAATAAAAAACATATACTATTGATAAAAAGTCTAATTTTTTTATTCATATATTTATTTTTTGTTTTGACAATGATTTTTTTTTAAGTGAAAACTTATTATGATCATGGAAGCAAGTCTCAATTAAAAAAATTATAAATCGATTATTTGTATGCATCCATATGTAAAAAATATTAAGAACAATATATTTGAAGAAATTATATAAAATCTATAATAAAAACAATATTTTATTCCCATTAAATATTAATGAGTAAATTATTTTAAAAATTAGGCTAATACATAATTATTTATAAAACAATCAATAATAGAGTTATTTATGCAAAACATAAAATCTAAGTTACTAAAACATAAAATGAAGTTTAGGAATGAGACATAAAACTCTAAAAAGAGAAGGTCCAAAAATGAAAAGTAAAAACTTTAGGGAGTAAACTAAACTTTTCCAAGCTCCATGAGCAGTTAAAAAGAAAAAAGGGCTGCCTTTTTATTTATGTATTTAACCTTTTCAATCGATAAAATCAAATTCCATTTCTTAAAATCAAGTAATAATTAAATGGCAGGACACATTGCAAACCAAAATAAATTATTAGACTTTATGGGATGATGAAATCATATATAAAATAAAAAAATCCAGCGATAAAAGGGGCAAACATAGCTTCACTGAGGCAGTCCAAAAACTACAACTGTCTAATAATTGAATGGAAAAAAAACCATCTTTTTAGTTTTTTCTATAATATATAATTATAATTATAATACAATGATGCAAGTGAGCTAGCTAAGCAAGCCTCTTGGTGGATTAATATATATGTAATTAAGGAGCCTGGCCTATAATAAATATATTATATAGTCTATATTTAGGTAGCAGTGCTGCTTACATCATCCTTGCTAAACCCCCCCATTGATTCCAGGAAGTCAGAAGAAATTAACCTAAGCTAGCTATATATATAGTGGACCACGTAGGTATCAAATAACGTAGTGAGGTATATTTTATCCCCATAACATCTTCAGCTCAGCTCTTGAGAGATCGACACAGGATAGATAACCTTTTCATCATGCATGAATGGATAGAGCAACTCAAGTTTTATCCTTTTCTTGGCCTCCTTTTTCATGCCTTTTTCTGCTGACTTTAGGCAAGCGTGGGGATGAGTGGTGCTAGTGGTATTCAAGTAAGCAGAGTGTACTTTCCCAAGCAGATGTGCTGCTCTATCTCTTCTAAAATAATAGCCATTATCGGTTCTAGGAAGACGCACGATCCGCCTGAGTTAGTTCATTTCTAGCTGGGGAAGTATAAATTATACATGACGATTAAAGGTCTTTCTCTTGGCTTTAGTTTGATGCAGTCCTACAGAAAAGCAATTGATATGCGACCACTTCCACATTATCTTCAGCTATTTGATATATACTTCGATCTCCGTTATCCCCATGCTAGCGTTGCTTGCTGTGACGAGACATAAAGAGCAGAAACAGTAGATAGATCTAAAATTGTATTTTGTTGAAGAGATAAAAGATAAAGATATAAAAATGGATATGTTTTGAGATAATTTTAAAATGAGTTTTTGTATTTTCAAAGCAGGAGGTATAAAGAAAACATGTTTTTAAAGATAATATTTATTATTTTCTAAAATATTATCGTAAAAAACTCTTAATTTTAAATTTGTCTAATTAAAACATGTAAGGATAAAAATTGTTATTATTATAGTTGTAAAACCCAACTCAAGGGCCGATCTGTGGCAAGGCCCGGGTCACTAGTTAAGACCCAGATTGATCCGAGTCAGCGTGAGAATAAAAATAGTTGTTATCATAGTTCTAAAATCCAATTTGGAGATCGACTCAGGGCAAGACTCAGCTCACGAAAGGGGTTGACCTTTGACCCAAGTCAAGATAAGGACAAGAACGATTATTATCATAATTTTAAAATCTGACCCGGGAGTCGACCCAGGTAAGGCTCGGGTCACGTGTCATAAGGGTTAACCCGGGTTGATCCAGATTAACATACAAATAAAAGTGGTTATAATCTTAGTTTTAAAACTCAATTCGAGAGTCAACCCGGGATAAGGCTCGAGTCACGGATCAGGAGGGTCAACTCATGTTGACAAGGCTTAATGTAAAGATAAAGTTGTTATTATCGTAATTTTAAAACCCAACTCAAGGGTCGACCGGGGCAAAGGCCAGATCACGGGTCGGAAGGGTCACCTCGGGTTGATCCGAGTCGGTGTATTGATAAAAGTGATTTTTATCATAGTTTTAAAATCTGACTCGAGAGCTGACCTAAGATAATGTTCAGGTCACAAGCCGGGACAGTCAACCAGGTTGACCCAAGATTTTGTTAAAAAATAATCAAAGAACCTTGGGTTTTTGACCTTATCCAAAAAAGTCAATGTGTTTTTTACCTGTGTTTTATCCCAGGTTGACTTGAGTTTTTGACCGAGTCAAGTCAAGTCAATATTTTCTCTATTTTTTCTTAAACTCGAACCATTCCAGGTACGGAGTCTACCCGGTTTCGGGTTAACCTGCCAGGTCAATCCTGGTTTTATAATTAAAGTTATTATAATATTATTAATTTCAACACTCAATATAAACTAAAGTAAAAAAAAATATGTATCTAATTATTTTTTTAAATATGTAAGTTTGACAATAATACATATTAAAGATAAAATATATTTTCTCATATTTTATTCTTTCTTATCTACTATAACCAAATAGGATATAGAGACAAATATTTTGTCTTGTATATCAATACCAAACACAATTTTATCTTCATCTTCTTTTTTATTTTGTCTCATCTGTTTTCACTTTCTTTGTCTCTTTTTTCTTGGGACAATAACCAAACATTATCTAAAAAATTATAAGACTAATGAGTTTTAACTTAATGGATAATAGAGAGTTTGAATATCTTATTTGCAATGAAAAAAAGTACTTTATAGTATGTTGACTAGGTTAAATGTAAGGATAAAGTTGTTGTTATCATAGTTTTAAAACCCGACTCGAGGGTCAACACGGGTTGACTTGAGTCGGTGTATTAATAAAAACGGTTATTATCATAGTTTTAAAATTTAACTCAAGAGTTAACCAAGACAAGGTTCAAGTCATAGGTCGGGAGGGTTAACCAGGTTGACCCAGGTTTTTTAAAAATAATAATCAAAGAACTTTGTTTTGACTAGATTTGTTTTTCAAAAAAGTCAATAGGTTTTTTGCCTATATTTATCCCAGATTGACTTGAGTTTTTGACCGGTTCAGGTCAAGTTAATACTTTCTCTATTTTTTCTTAAAGTCGAACCAATTCAAGCACCCAGTCAACTTGATTTCGGGTTAACCCGTTAGGTCAGTCATGGTTTTATAACTAATTATTTTTTAAAATATGTAAGCTTGACAACAATATATGTTAAGGGTAAAATATATTTATTCATATTTTATTCTTTTTTTAAGCCTTTTAAAATATCTCCCTCTCACTTTCTATCGTCGTCCATGTATAAAGATAAGTTTAGATGTCATCATTTATTCCCAAGAGAAAAAATAAAATACAAACTTTCAAACTTTGTAAAACCTAAAAAATGCCACCACTAACAAACCTCTTGAAAAATAAAAAATGTCACCATTAATAAAGTTATGAAACATTCAGACAAAACAAAAATTGGAAGAAATTTTTAATTTATGTCATTTCTATAGTGATTTACCATTTCCTTTTATTTGTTTATATAATTGATATGAATATTGATCCAAAAATATCAATTACTCTTTTAAATGAAGAAATCATATTTTATACCTTTAAGTTTGCCCTTGTTGAAGAAAAATATTTAATCTACCACTAAATCAACTAATTAATCAACTACTTTTTTGGTTGGTGATTCATAATTGATGTGAACCCCGTGAATATAGAGATTTAGAAATTTATAGTCAAATTAATAATTTTCAAGAAAGCTAAATTTAGAATTATGACAGAGCTTGACATTACGATAATTTATACTGAGACACCAAGACTATAGAAATTGAAACCCCGCCCAAAGCCTTTAAAAAGACATGAAAAAAAAAGTATAAAAGACACCATGAAACATGATTAATTCTTTGATAAGTTAGAGTAGTTCAATGAAGAACCAAATTAAGAGAATTTCCTCTCTCACACACAATAGATTATTCTGAAATCAAAGTCTGTAAAAAAAACTAAATACAAGCTAAATAACCCTATTTATAATAGGTAAAAAAACCTATTCTAAACAAGGCTGAAAAAATAATAAAAGAGTTCTAAATAAAATAGAAAAAAGAATCCTAAATCAATTAGAAAACTAATACAATTCTCACATGGTAGAATTTAGACCTTATCACAAAACCTTTTTGATGTTTGCTCGCTATGAAATTTTAATCATATATAAAACAAGACCTCTAAAATCTTCTAATAAAATTTTAGCTTGATCAAATGGTCTAATAAAAAAAATATGTTTTTAGTATACAATTGTGCATGAGAAAAAATAAGCCTATAGCTCCCAAAATTAATTAGCCCATAAGTAAATGGATCAAGCCCTTTTTATATATAAATTAAATTGATTAAGGACTAATTATCACTTGTTGAAGATGTAGCCTTCCTAAAACTCATATTGGCCTAAATACTCTGAATAAGCTCATTGAATGCGTCTTTAAGTTTTTTTCTCTTGATCTTGTAATTGGTTTAACTGGAACTTCTAATAGATCATGTGGTGTACTTTGGATTGCATCGTCCCCTCTCTTCCTAAAAAAAGTTGATTTTGAATCATCACCTACATTAAATAAAGATATTTCAGAAATATTAAAAGTAGCACTAACACTATACTCACCTAGTAGATTCACTTTATAAGCATTGTCATTAATTATTTCAAGGATTTGGATTGGACCATCTCCTCTCGATATCAACTTAGATCTCCTACATTCAAGAAACCTTTCATTGTACATATACACCCAAACTCAATCATCTGGTTAAAAGATTACCTTTTTTAACCCTTTTTAGATTTTTTTAGGATCCCGAACACACAATGAAAACGATAAATTTAAAATAATATTTGGGAGTTACTAGGATCACGTTAGATAGATCTAGAATTGTTTAAAGATTTATTACCTGAAAATCTGATCTTCACTGGTTTTGAATAATTCTTTAAAGGCTGGGTTGTTGCAGACCACAAGTCGTCTAATTATCCGGCCTCCAACAGTAATCCACATGAATCACTTGCAAGAAATCTTCTAAATTCCTATTTAGGAGATAGGATTGTTATGCCTAGAATGCTAACTTTTTATTTTATAACTTACATATTTTTTCTGTTTAACAGACAACCTCACATGAATAAAAGGCATACCTTTATATTTATAGGGATTCCTAAAAACCCTATAAATGACAAAATATCTATTTTCCTCTTAAATAATATCTATATATTATTTAAGGATAATTTTAGAAATATAGTCAATCAAGCCCCTACTTGATTATTCTAGAACTAGAATTATAATCTCTGAATTAAATACGTTCTAGTGCTTAATTTCTAAAATTATTTTCAATCAAGTTATACTTGATTAATCATCCCGATTTAATTTCTGGCTAATGATTCTTAATGTGTGTGACCCATTAGGTTCCTAATATGTTGTCCTAAATATAAATTATAATTCTAAATAAATAGAATTAAATAAATCAAACAATTTTATTTATTATCAATTTAATAATTGATTAATTTACATTTGAAAATCAAGTGCCGTCAACAATGTGTCATGATCCCCTAAATATTAAAAAAGTCATAAGTGGTTTAACTTAATCTTTTAGTGATCAGTTTCTCAATGTAATTATTATCCTTTCATCAATAATATTCTGATTTAGACATTTTAGTATGGAGTGTGTCTGCTATGTCAAATCATATTTGTTCATAACATTATAGTCATTGATAATTTGAATAAGATTTGAAACTCTTTTCAAATCTCATTCCACCTTGCGCAAGAATTTGATAATCAATATTATTTGAGAACATGTGGAACATTTTCTCTAATTCACCAAGGGTGATGAATCATCTCTTGATCACTCAAATACCTTTATATAGTTTATGTTATATTTAATGTCTGTCTATTTGTTACATTTACCAAAATAACATGTAACGAGATCAAAACATAACACTCCCTATATAAGATAACTTAGTGATCTTAAGTTTTAGTAACCCCAAAGTGTCTCATTAAACCGACCCCATAAACTTCATGAACAAGCAAGGCATATAACAATTAAGTACACACAATCTTTTTTTCTTTAAACTAATAACCATCAAACCTATAAAATTTATCAAATGCAAATTCTCACATGCTTTATAAATCTGGCTAAAACCAATATCATTATTATATAAATCTTTCACATACTCAAATCATAATAATTTAGATTTAAAGTTGAAAGAAGTACATACCTTCTTGATAGTGCATCAACCACAATACTTTCATTACTTTGCTTATATTTTATCATAAATGGGAACATTTCTATGAACTCAACTCACTTGGCAAGCATACTAGGAATCTTATCAGGGAAAATATCCTTATAATCTTGTAATAAAGAAACACAAACACTAAAAATACAAAGATCAAGTTCATTAGTGTTAAAATATGCCTTATTATACATAAATAAAATCAGAGGCATGCTAGAAAAATAAACATTCTTAATCTCATTCCCTTTTATATGAAAACTATCTTGTTTTTTTTGTCACTCTCTTCTTTTCTTACTCTTTATTTTTTTTCTTTTTTTTTCTCTCTTCTCTCTTAGCTAAAACCATATTTTTCTCTACATTGACTAAATTTTTTCTCTCAATGCTTCTATTTTTTTCAATCTTTCTTATACCTTTACATGGTTTTTCTATATTTTTTGCTTCACCTTTCTTTTTCAGCTTCAATTGGTCTTCATAAACCTACATAAGCGACAATGGTACAAGTATGAAAGTCTTTCCATCCTTTTCAAGATAATATATGTTCTTAACCCATTATGTTTGACCTTCCTATGAAATTTCCAAGGACTACTCAATAATAAATGAGCAATATGCATAGGAACCACATTACATAAAACCTCATCTTTATTTTTTCCAACAAAAAAAATCAGAACCTGTTTAGTAACTCTTACTTCTCCATATTCATTCAATCATTGAAGTTTATAAAATCTTTCATGTTTATCATCTCTAATTGTTATTGCATAGCCAAATAATCTTATTTGGATTATTCTTATCTTTCGGCGGTAATTATCCGCTTTTGATTGACATCATCAAGATATGAAAATCACATTAGTGGTAAGAGAAATATATCCTCACACACTCCCTCATGTGTTTACACTCAATAGATGTCACTCCTCTCGTGTTTCATATAAATTTTGGCTTTTCACTATAATAAGCTTATCCTTTTACTTTTTAGCACTCAATCTCAAAGATTTCAGTTCTTTAAGGAACTAATCAGAAAAATTAACTTAGTAGTGTAATTTAAAATAATATATAGGCTAAAAGAGCAATAAAAACAAAAAAATATTAATACAAAACTATGAATATGAAATCACAAATAGAATAATTAATTCATGCAAAATATGAACGATACAAAAAGATTAAAAAAAATATTATAAGAATAAGAAAAGTAATGTAATAAGACTTAAATAACCCAAATTAAGCAAATACACTATATTTGTTATGATTTATTGTTTTTGTAATTTTCAGAATTAATCTAAGAAAATATGTCTAAATAATCCCGAAATCATGTTAAGTCACTAAGATATCTTAAAAATCAAGAATTTTCATATTTGAATTGTTGAATCCAAGATTTGATGAAAACCCTATTTTTGACGGCTAAACCCTAATTTTTTTTCCTTTGACCGATTTCTTTTATCTTTTTTTTTAATTGTAAACAACCATATCACAAATAATCTTTCTTTTTTAATTTTTGTTTTGTACATATAAGGTTCTAGATGATGACAATGAAGAAATAACATGGAAATTAAAAGATAAAGGGATATAACCTAATTTTAAAACCTTGCTTTAATACCAACTAATGCAAACGCTATGGATATAGAGATCCGAAAACCCACAGTCAAATTGACCTTTTCCAAGGAAGCTAAATTCAAGCTTGTGATTGAGCTTAACACACCGATAACTTGCACCTAGGCACCTAGACTATATAAACCTAACCCTCACTCAATGCATATGAGGATAAAATATCTAGTCCATTCACCAAAAATATCTCATATGATTGAGGCCATATAATAGTTTAAATATAAAAAAAATACAAATTTCTTGATTGGACTAGTGGGTCTCATCATCCACATTCTTCTCCATCATCACCATTTTTTAAGTCATTGGCATCCACCACCTAAACAACTTGATTGGGCTCCTTCTCCATCAATGGTTAATCTCTTTGCATCCTTTTGACTAGATCTTCCTTTATATTTCTTAGAACATCTCTAATATCTTCATCAAGTTCCTTAACTAAATACTCATTTTTAGAGATAATGACAACATGTCTATGAAATATCTCCTTAAGTTCGAGCATGAGAGTAGGGTGAAAGACTTGAAAAAAGTCCATTACCAACTATTTGGAAAAAATAAAAAGGTGAAGCTTGTTCATCACTTTAACCGGTTTTTCATTCATGACCTCCTTCAAGGCATCAGTCCTATCAAACATATTTAAGAACACATCTAGAACATCCCTTATAACATGAAAATGAGATGACTTTGCTCAAGCTTCACCAGCTTCACTCCTAACCACAATAAGAATCAACTTTAGCTCCCCAATCATTTTTTTTTTTTTATCACTAATATAGACTTTTTATCTGTTTGAAGCTTCACAACCAATACATCCTTTTTCCTATAAGGATTTGGTGAAAACCTTTTAGATAGTCCTCGATTGATTCTCTAGATCTGCTAGAGTCCCTTATAACCTATATTATCTAACCTTATAGTCATCAACACTTGGCCATTCTCCTATAACATCTATATCACTTAGACCATTTCCCTACACTCAGACTCTCAATATCAATCATTGTGGTTCTACAATAAGACCATCTAAAACAAAGATTGGTAAGGCATAAAAAACAATAACAATAATAAAAATAATGACTTGGGAAAAGTTGAGTGCAAACTCATAATAAAGGCTATTTAGGAAGTGATCCATATCTAATGAGTAAGTTTCCCTACATCTTTATCTATGTCTCTAGGGAATTGAGAGAGAAACTTCAATATCTCAATGTTGAGCATTATTGTTAACTATTATAATGTGGGATTCTCCTCAAATCGTACAAAATGGTAACAGTTGTAACATATGGTAATGGTATTGGATCTTATCTAGCATTCGAGGAAACACCAAGCCCCTATACGAAAGGCTATTAAGAAAAGGTAGAAAGAGTCTCATCATCAAACCCAGGAACCCTTCTTTCTTTTCTAAAACTTAGCTGCCAATATGGACATTACTTCTCTAAAATCCATAGAACTTATCGTGTCGATAAGATCAATTCATATTTTTATTTCTTTTTATTTAAGGCAAGCTATCAATAGTGGAACAAGAACTATACTTCTTAGATGAAGTGGAATCTCTAAATCAGCGTTATATGAGGTCATGTCTCTTTTGGGGACTTCTCTTTGGCCTAGGTTTTCAAATTTAAATTTAAAAAATCATCAAATAAGATAAATAAAAAGAAAGGCTTGAGTGTATTACCCATTAAAGTACACTCAGAGTTAAAGGATTAATTTTATACTGAGAATTGCAGGTCCACAATTAGTTGCACAACAACTTCTCTATCAAGGTCAAAGTGGGCTTATCATTGTATAATCCAACTAAGGTTCTCTAAAAGCATAAACAACCTTAAATATATTAAGGGTTGACTATACAAACACCCTTTTAAGATCAATAATGAGCCACGTGTTCCTCCACTCATTTGCAAGATTTATCTTTCTCTTAATTACTCCTTTAATGAGACTTTTTGCTTAGAGAAAAAAAATATATAAATCCATGTCATTTCTTGAGTCTTATTAGTACATGCAATCAATTGATGGGAGTGCTTGAAAACCCTTGATAAGGGTTTTTCATCATGCCGCATCATGTAATTTTTTAAAGTATTCATGGTAACCCATCTATTCTAGTGTAACTAACTAGCATAAAGGTTGTAATGGTGAAAAAGCCTTTTCATAAACCCTAATAAAGGGAATATATATCCTTATCTGAACACGAAAAGGGGAGATGTAATCTTTTACCCTCTATTTAGGCCCTAATAGACTAGACATTGTTTTTCTCAACCTATAACGTTTTTTTTTCTATGTTGACTCTTTGTTAATATGCCTAACATTTAGCTATCTAAATCATGGACACCTCATTCGAGTATTGTCCTCTAGTTGGTCTTAAGGCTATTTTAGCACCCTTTATTGCCTTTTAGTTTTAATTGGGGGTTCCCTAGCCCTACCTAGGTTTTAGGACTCTCCCACTAGAGGCCTCCATTTAGGGTAGTTCTTGATCAAAAAACTACTTAAGAATATACCATACTTAAAGAGTTTTAAGAATGTGATTTAGGGAGTTACTTGATAGAGAATGAGTATCGATCATCAAAAAAATAAACAACCATCTAAAATCCTTTTAAAAAAAACTTAAACAATGGCTAAAACGGCACCAAAATGATCCATACAATGAACAAAACCACTCAAGATCTCTTTGTGAGTTCCTAAATGAATATTTGGTGTTTTAAAACAATTATAAATGGTAGAAATTGGTGGCATTAGTGGTGTAATAAGAATAACATTCTCTCATTGAAAATCACCTAGAGAGAGAAAATTAATGAAAGTAGTGAAAATAAAGAAGAAGGCCGACGTATGGTTTTATATAGACATGCCAACATGGGAGACCATGTTAGCATTGTTTAGCTTACTAGACAACTTAGTTCAATTATCCCTCGACAAGTGTGTCGCTGTTAGGAAATGTAGTAGAGGGATGACATGCAATTAGAATTTTTGAAGTCATCAACCCTTGGCCTTCACTTATATGCTCACACACCAACCTTTTGGTTTCCAACACATGTTTTGTCATAATGACACATCTAAGGAAATGAAACAAAAAACCAGTTAAAAGAACAACAAAGTGTGATCAGGGGACACATATAAAAAGACTAACGAGGATTACCTCAAATCCATATAAATGAGATAAGAGAGTGCAATAGAAAAACACGCGTCATCCTCGAATATAAAATAAGACATGACATATCCCACAACAAGTAAAACCTTGATGCTAGCCATACTATAAAGATTTGAAAGGGCAATTGATGGGTCTAGGGTCTACACCCCAACCAAATGGCCCATATCCTAGAGCTCATGATAAGGCCTGCAAGGAACACGGGCACAAAGCTATAATAGGCCATGAAGCTCACTCAGGCATCCAAAACCCAAAACACCCACCATCGAATTAAACTTGTGGTGTTCATATAGCCCAACACAACAAAACCCTCAAATAGAATACTCATAAAGATCCTAGATAAATCTAGCCCTGGATGGGACGAATACCCTGAAACCAACTGTTGCTTTTGAATGCACCACCCTTTAGTTAAACCTGGTCAACTTGCCACCAACCATATAGATAAAATATACATGCATTAAATAAAGATACTCATATTAGAAACATGTCCTCTAAAGATTGGTTATGTTATCATCACCAACAATAAATAGCCAACAAAATCTAGAACCGAGATGAGATAACTTTTACAGTGGCATATTGTTACTCTAGTCTTCATCTCTAAGTAGTCCAAAATTATAGAAAACAAGCACATTAATCATCATATCCTTGCATGGACACATTCAGATAATTCCAAGGCTATATAAACAGCTTTTAACCCGGGGGCTCTTTCCTTCATAAAGATCTCCTTAATAATCAACTTTTTCGTAGAAAAATGACATCTTCTTTCTTTTCAAGCTTTGCTCTTTAAGCTTTCCACTGCAAACACATACAACATAACCTTCTAAAGATCATTTCCTCCACCATTAACATTAGCTTAAACATCAGAAGGTTCTCTTAAATTCTAGAAAACTTGTTTTTGTAGGTGTTCTAGTTGCCCAAGCTCATAACCTTTTATGTCTTTCAGTCCATCATGGCCTTGGAAAGCAGCTTTAAGAGGACCATAATCTTTGTGAGGTTTTCAACGAACTCATCACATCCCATATAATTTTAATGCTTAAATTACTATATGTACACTAAAGTAATTAATCAACATGATCATGAACAGCAGGTATCAATTGGTGTACTCGTACAAACATTATATGCGTTAAGCCATGGACAGGTTTTGATGCATATGAAAAGCAGTAGCTAGACAGTAGCACATGAGGTACAATTGCAGGTCTTAGGTACAAAAGCACAAACCCCATAAGGCTTGTTAGGAAGTTGGCAATCGATGCCGAAACAGCAAGGCATAGTGGCACAGTTGGTGGTTGCTGCCCCAGCACAGCACTTGCATAGCAAACACAGCTGGAAAGGTGCTAGCCTTCTTCTCCACAAATCATCATCATGATCATCTCCCTTTCTTCCAATTAGCCTGTACTCTGCGGGCTCCATAGGCCGGAATTCTCCGGCTGTTAATGATGTGTTTACTGGAGATGGCTGAACTGCATAATAGTTACTGTCAAACGTTAACTCCGTGTCATTATCGAGTCAAAATAAAGTTTGAAAATCTTTCTCAGAAATCAACTTACCAGGACTGATGATCAACTGGCCTGGGATAAACAAAAATATCACCAATACTGCTAGTTTCATGGAATAATTCATCTCAGTAATTATACACGACGGACAGGCTAGAATGCTTGCACGCTGTACATACATAGGCGGACAGAAACTCAGAGTGAAAAGAGTTAAAATTAGGGAATCAAATTTTGTGGTGCAGAGGTGTGGAGAAGAGTTAGTGGGTCATTGAAATGGATATTTTTTTTCTTTCTATTATACGGTATCATGCACTGCCGTGATGGAGACAAAAGGGGTTTAACCATTACAACGAATCACCAGGCCTCACAGAAGAAAGCTTTCAAGTCAACACTGGCTGATTGTGATGCCTGGCCCCAGATATGAAACCATCCAAAGAGGGGCTAAAGAGGTTGTGATAAGCACCATATTTTCAAATTAATCACGTTTTTTGGGGTCCATGTAATATTTAAAATTATGCAGAACCATGATGGATTGATGTTAGGACTGTGAGGCTAATTATTCATATTAGTCTCCCTGCCTGAAGTTAGAATGCTCATTGGTTCTTCCCAGCGTCTAGTATCTGTTGAGGCATCCAAATACAAAACAGTCCGAGAGGGAAAATCATGTCAATAATCAAGTTATAGTTTTGGTGAAAAAGGACTCTTATGTCAACAGTATTTCCACTCGCATACCTCCTCAACCTACTGATAGATAGAATGTAAAGCTTGATATAACCTGAAGAAGAAAAACTGTTTTCATCTGGCAATTCTCATTGATATGCAAACTATGCTCGAAAATTGATACAAGCAACAAGTGAGCAAGCAAAAACTAACAGCTGGTTGGGGATCGAGATGATAGAATGTACATCAGGTACAAGGAAGCAAATTCACTCATGATTTAACAATCAGAACTTGTCATTTAGAAAGATGGATGGGGATGAAAAGGCACACCAAATACATAAAAGGCAATATGCTTATCTGACCCTGCAAGCTGCAGGGCCACCTGGGGAGCAATTTGGATTAGGAGACCGACAACTAGAACCAGGTCCAACATTGTTGGTGAATCTATGACGCATCCGGTAATCAGGTACCCCTCCCATTGCAAATGCAACAGCACCACCGGTTAAGGCTGGGGTCAGTGATGATGAAACTTCACTGCATTGTAGAGGTTCCAAAGTTTCAACCACATCACTCATCAAGGGCCTTGCTTTTGGATTCTGGCTCAAACAGTAATATGCCAGGCTGCAGGCTTTCTGGGCTGCCCTTACAGAGTACTGGTTCTCTAATCTGGGGTCAATTATTTGCAGCAACTTTCTCTTATCATTCAATTTTGGACGGGCCCAATCCACCAAGCTCTGCTCCTTGCTGGGTCTGGTTTTGTCAACTGACTTCCTTCCTGTCAATAGTTCCAGAAGAACAACTCCAAAACTGTACACATCGCTTCTTGCAGTCAGGTGGCCTGCATGCAATATAAACATTTTCAGAAAAGCAAGCACGAATACATACACATACCCAAAGGCAATTTGGTACCTCTGCGGTTATCGTGAAATCAAGTTGATGCATGGCACAGCAATCATTAGTTCATCATACCATAAACCATAAAAGACTTTAAAATGTGAATCGTGTGAAAAGTGACTCCAAAATTCAAATGGCAGAGAAAAGAAGTGGCTGTCCATAAGCAAGTCATTTGTCAATATTAAGGATGCAACAGATGAGGAATTACTACAGCTTCAAAATTCCACACTTCATTGATTCCGAGAGACAATAGCAGTTGGCTATGTTGAGCCTTTTCCCCTTGAAATTCATATCATAAAGATAAAACAAGTTCATTCTAGCTTCTGTCAATAAAAAATAGTTTACTCTGGCCTGGCCATCAACCTACCAGAACCCTCATTTATCCAGGCATTGAGCTGGCTGTGCCAAAAAGTCAAATCAGGTATAGGCAGAGTTATGAACACATAGACATGCAGGATTTCCTTTCATATTATTTATTATTACAAGCTAACATTGAAAGTACTTGAATCATTTTTTCGTCATTAATTAGGGATTTTGAATGCTCACAACTATTTTTGTATTGCCAGGCATATACTACTATCACCAAACTTCAGGCATTTTACATTGTCAGATGTTCAATATGCCACCCTTCTTTTTCATCTCAATTGTGTACTTTTCATATTCCTACACCTTTATTCAACTGAACTGAAAATCTACATCATAGCCTTTAGAATTCCAAGTGAGAAAATATCCATTTCCTACACCAGCATTGCCATCCAGTCCCTTAATTATCTAGTCATTACCAGGCAGCCCTTGGAACTGATTTTTCACCAAACATAAAACACATCCTAATCAATTCTGAGTTTAAGCTTTTTCTGGAAAGACGTATTTAGTCTCTTACAAAACCATACCATAGAATTAAAAGGGCAGAAAAATCAAGAATTTTAGAGATTGTAGAGGGTCTTACCAGTCATTACATATTCAGGGGCAGCATAACCATAGGTACCCATCACTCGAGTTGATACATGAGTCTCGTCGCCTTGCGGTCCAGCTTTTGCAAGCCCAAAATCAGAAAGCTTGGCAGTATAATCCTGTGAATACGTAGGCAACTAGTATTAGCATTAGTAACAGGCAAGGACTGTCCCTGTATCAAGAAACCATACAGGAAATATCTTAGATAATGACGTATGAGAAACCCCACTTACAGAGTCCAGTAATATATTAGAAGTTTTGAAGTCCCTATATATAACTGGTCTTTCTGCATTGTGAAGAAAAGCAAGCCCTTTAGCCGCTCCAAGTGCTATCATCATTCTTGTGGCCCAAGATAATGGAACTGTTGCTTCTAAATACCTCGGAAAAGTTCATAGCAACTCAAGTTAACAAAAACATTGAGGTTACAGATTCTAATGCTGAGCATGATTATATAAATGTTCTCACCAGAACTAACGAGAAAATCCAGTTGGGACCAACACTCAGCAATAAATCATCATCAAAATGCAAAATTACAGATTGTAGAAGATGATAGATCATCTATGTTTTTTCATCAATCACTGTTTAGTAAAATGTTTTCATCCTTATGGTAGATGTTTTCCAAAGAGTCTAGTATCTTCTCCTAAAGAATTGAAAATCCCAACAAATATAATTTTTGAAACAATTTGCATCATATTCCCCAAACAAATTGAAACACATGAAAGTTTATAATACAGTGGATTTAGAACTCTTCGATGAGAGAACCTCCCGTAAAACAATAAATCGAGTTAACGACCCTAATTGGGAAGCTACAGATATAGTGGCATATTCTCAAAATAGTAGACTTATGCGTGATGCCATTTCAAATAACTATTGTCAGTCTATACATAGAACAAGAAACTCTTGTAATTTGGCAGGCAACCATAAAAACGATGTTCATCTTTGTTGAATTGGAACACATGAAAGGTGCAAGAACTAGGAGTGTATATTTCAAATAAAAGCAGCCCACGGTCTTGAATACAGGTGGTTATGACAGTAGGATATTATCCTTCCAATTATTGCTATAAAACATCAAAAGAATGAAGAGCAGGAAAAGAATGCATCTTTTAGCAGAAAGATGTAATCTTTGATCATTGCAGAAAAATTCAACCATACCATATTGTCACTTACAGCAGTAACAATTTCCTTTTCAATCATAATGGAGCATTATGTACCATTAACAGCTGTAATTGGTAACAACAAATGCAATAATCGAAGAGGAACATAAGGCAAAAGAAGGCATACTTCGAAATAGATGATTCTCAAGGCTTCCTCGGAACATAAACTCATAAACAAGTAACCTGTGATCATCCTCGCAACAATACCCAATCAACTTCACCAAATTAGGATGCCTAAGCTGCCCCAGAAAGTTTACTTCGGTCTGGTAAGACAACAGAACAAGAAACAAGCACTATTCAATAAACGTGAAAGACATGAAAGCGAAAAGGATTAAGGAGGCTTAAGTGGAACAATGTCAAAGCAAATTAAGAAGAAACATACAAGCCATTCACGATGGCCTTGAAGACCCTCTTTATTGAGAACCTTGACAGCAACTGGAAGAGATTTGAGGCCAACCCTGACATTCTCATCAATGTAGCCTTTATAAACAGTTCCAAATCCACCTTCCCCAAGAATGTAATCAGAGCGAAAACTCTTGGTAATTGTCTCAAGCTCATACAAAGTGAAGGCTATAACATGAGTATAAAGAAGGGCATTCTTTCTTGAGTCCTCAAAGTTGCGTGGAGTTGAAGTAGGATCACTCAGATCTGAAACTGACCTACTATGCTTCTTGTCTGACTGACCGTTTTTAATTGATGCTGATGATGAAATTATGTGAAGCTGTTGTTGAACTGCATACCCATCAAATCCACACTCACATAAATAACAAAGATTATAATTTTCATTTTATAGAAGCATAAAGATTCAAGCTTTAATTAAATTCAATGAAAAAATCTAAAAAATTCCAGGCTTTGCCAAGGAAACCTTATATAGGCAGTAAGCAAAATGGAGAAATAATAAAGAGTAAAATGGGGGAGGGAGAGGTAGATCTGGGGTGGAAACCGAGAAGGGAAATTAAACCTTGAGCAGTGGAGACAACGGCAGACTCTTCTCTAGTGCCGCAGTTTCCCATCTTGATTACTACTGCTAGCACTATAAATGATATGACAGTGACTTTGAAGAGTTAGTAGCGGGGGTAGAGCAGAAGCTGAAGTAGCAGCAGGTGCTGGTGGAATGGCTGTCCTGATAAAGCAGCAGCCTACTTGTTTCATTCTTGGCTCTTTTTTTTTTCCAGCTTCCCCCTTGACACACTATTTTTTCTCTCTCACTGTTACCAGTGTTTTATTAGTTTATAAAAAATAAAAAATAAAAAGGAAACATTGAAATATTGAAATATTAAGCAGCCCATAGTACTAATCTTTATTATTACATTACAATATTACATGCTGAAAAAGAGAAAGAGAAAAGAGTAGCTAAAGAGGAGGCCAAAGCGTCCTTCGACTACGCTACAACTGGACCTGGTTTACTAAAATAAGGAGTAATAGTTCTTAGAAAAGGAAATTCCTATCCCAAAAAGGGGAAAAGGGGGTCTCTCTCTTTTGTATATTAGAGATGGAGATCGGACAGTGGGTGGAGTGAGGGTCTGTGAATCTCCTCCACCCTTATTTGCTATTGCAAAGGTGTGTCGGACCAGTTAGTCAGTCAGTCACGAACTCTCCTTGATGCTTTTTATTCAACTATAATTTACACTTTGTGTTTTTCTTTTTTAATTAACGGGGCGTCAACTAATCACACGGATTCTGAAGTTAATGATCATGTAAGCTCTTAGTGGTCATCATAATAACAACCACAGGGCTCGAATCTAAAATCAAAGGGAGAACAAATCTCTTAATTCCAAATTTTTTGCTGCTAATGAAATGTTTTGAATAGTTGATTCAAGTGTTTTTTTAGAAAATATATTAAAATAATATTTTTTATTTTTAAAAAATTATTTTTGATATTAGTATATTAAAATAATATAAAAACATACAAAATTTTAATTTAAAATATAAAAAAAAACTAAAAATAGTTTTAAAATATAAAAACAAATATAATTTACTGTTAAGGTTGCTAACCTTATTTAAATTACGTTTGGTC
Source organism: Populus trichocarpa (assembly GCF_000002775.5). NCBI lineage: Eukaryota > Viridiplantae > Streptophyta > Magnoliopsida > Malpighiales > Salicaceae > Populus > Populus trichocarpa. Next base: position 8,801,584 of record NC_037290.2, on the reverse strand, counting down.
CTTTTCAAAGCGAGCTTATCTTGTAACAAATCATTGTAACGACAACCATTTAGATCATACTATATGCTATGCTAACTTAATAATTGAGTCCTTTTATTTTGGTTCAAAAATCTTATTTAAAAATACATCTAAATTAAGATAGTATAGTTGGAATTATGAGAGGCATATTGAAAACATCCTACTTATACAAAGTGAGGAACAATGAAACAGTAAAAACAAATGATTAATCATTAATAACAACAAAAGTTTTATTGCTTTAAAGTGTTTCAATAAGTAAGTACTTTTCTTTGTTTTAATTTAAAAATAAATATTTTTACTATTAGTATGCATGCTAGGATTTTGATTTAATATCAATTTTCAAGTTTGAATATACGCTTAATATACATGTTATAATTCTATTATTATATTTGTGTTGAAAATATATTTGCCATGAGTTTTTATTTTGCATATTTATAGATTTGAACTTGTTATGTTTTGAATGTTTTTTTTTATGATAAATTAAAAATCTTTACTTACCAGTGTAATACAATTAATACTATGAAAACAATTTGTCATGTATCATTTTATTAGTATCTTAGTAATCAAACTTAATTTACAATTCGAGTGACTTAAATTCCAGGCTAATCAAACCAACTAAATCATGGGTTTAGTCAAAACTCAATCAACTCGGCTAATCTAGTTAATGATTCAATCAGAATTTAACTAAATAAAAAATAAAAAATAAAAAAAATGACTTCATATATCTACATAAGAGTTATGTTCAATTTATTCTTATATATTTAATTACATTAAGTATATTTATCTTTTTATTAGACTTTTACAGTCAAAACTAATCAGAATACATTATGTAATTTTACATGACTAAGTTTAAATCTTATAATTTTAAAGTATCTTTCATTAATAAATAGAGAATAAAAAACTATATTTGGAATACTAAATAGGGTTTGATAAACAAAAAAATAATTCTGAGTTTTTTATAAATTATATGTGTAAGCTATTCCACACTTGGAAAGTTTTGAAGAAAAAAAATCCTAACGTCTCCTTTTTTAAAATTAATGAAGGATATTTTGTATATATAAATATGAACTTATCCCTTGCAAGTCAAAAAAACAATTATTATTATTATTATTATTTAAAGAAAACCCTCCAAATAAAGACCAGATCCCGAAAGGTAAAATGAAGAGTCAGCCCAGCCCAGTTGGAGTTAAGTAAAATCTTATCCATCCATTTATCTAATCCGATCTTTCCTGGAATTGAAAACCTTGAGAGAGAAGAGGGAGCAGTCCAAGCAGTGGTAGAAGAGAAATGGCATTATCAGTGGCCATGGCAGTGGATGCTACTGCTAGTACTAGTAATAGATGGAGTATGGCTTCTCTCTGGTCCGCACTTCCTTCTTCTTCAAAGAGTGCCGCATCCACAATGCGATTTCCATCATCTCGTTGCCAATGCCCCCGGCAAAGCATCAGCCTCTCTCGCACTCGCCGCCAACAACAACAACAACGACGACCACTCCTTACGCGCTCTTTCACTGCTCTTAACCCCCTCTCCTCCTCGTCTCTTGGTTTCTCCGGTAATTTATATACTGTTCCTTCCTTATTTACATATTTATTTATTTATTCGTATCAGGTTTGATTATAATTTATTTTAGGGATTTATTTCTGCCTCAAAATATACTATCCATAATAATAATAATAATAATCTCGTTCATTTGGGCCCCAGACAGACTATCTAATTGCAATTATGCTTTATTTTCGTTTCCTTATTTTATTTATTATTTACTAGACTGGGATTTTTTTTTTTTGTCTTAAAGTTCTGCCATTTTTTAGGTTACTACTTCTAACTAAGCAAATTCCCCATGCGTTTTACTTTCACTTACATGTTCTACGCATTTCTTGCAGACAACTCTACTTTCGGACATGCCTTCCCTTCTGTTGATAATGGCTCTCGCTTTTTTGCCATGAGGCATGGCAGGCGAGTTCCCAAGCTCAATCGGCCACCAGACCAGCGTCGGGCACTTCTTAGAGGCCTCACAACTCAGCTCCTTAAACACGGTCGTATCAAGACCACAAGGGCACGTGCCAGTGCTATGAGGAAGTATGTTGACAAGATGATCACTTTGGCTAAGGATGGGTCTCTCCATAAAAGGAGACAGGCCCTGGGCTTCATCTATGAAAAGCAGATTGTCCATGCCTTATTTGCGGAGGTACCAGACAGGTACGGGGAACGAAATGGTGGATATACCAGAATTATTAGAACTTTACCAAGGCGAGGGGATAATGCACCCATGGCATACATTGAACTTGTCTAGGTGTTTTCTTTTCTCAAAACTTGTGCTTTACTTTCTGCTGAATCATGTGCCTGTATTGATATTTACAATTTTTGAGATAGAACTGTGTGCAGTGAAGATGTTGCATTCTGATTTTACTGTTTGCTTTATCTAGTAAATGGTCTATAGGTATTACTCCTTCTACTGAATCCTCTAACTCAGCCACTCAACACCTGCATGGGATTTGCGAATGTTGTTTTTCTCAACACCCTTCTCTGTTGAAATAGCATAGAGGGGACAATCCCTCGCAAAGCGATTCCCACACAAATAAAGTGGTATAAATTCAGCTCTGAACCCGGCCTTTCGCCTGTGCTTTTGATTGCCCATTGCCAGCTGAATGCTTAGGTTCCCCCACCAAATTTCTTCCTTTTAATCTCTTCCTTATCTTTGAATTTCGATAAAACTCCAGACACTCTTGCATTCCCCTCGCTGACCCTTTTATTAAAACCCACTAGTTCATCGAGAGCTACAATGGCAGAGGACAAGTCTTTCACTTTTTGTCGTCTCAACTCAGCTTGTCCCGGCATAAAGTTGGGCAACTAGTCTTCTTTTGACATTTTCTTGATGTCAAGAATTAGAGAACTGAACACCTTCACGTACTCCCGAATGGACTAATCCTGCTTTAATTTCTTCAGTTCCTCCCATGCCAACCAGGAAGTGCAGGAAACGATCCCTTGTCTCAATCTTAAGACGTCAACGTTCAAATCCTCCTTTGTTCTTGTTCTCCACTACAACTTTGCATTACCCGTAAGATACATTACAATGATGTCGATTTACTCACTCATATTGATCTTGGCCATGCAGAAAAATTGTTTCATGCTCCAAAGGAAGTTTTCAAGTTCCTTGTAACTTCTCACCCCACTGAAAGGTCTTGGTTGGCATGGTAAATAGCGTGGATAGAAGTTAGGGTTATCATGCTCTAAAGTTATAAACCTAAATTTAGAAGGAAAAAAAAAACACTAGTGTTTTATAAAATATAAATAATAGTTTGAATATTCTCAAATTAAACTAGATCTTATTATTTATATTAGTTCTAGATTTAAAATCCTTTGGATTTCTAATTAAAACTTACATAACTAATAAAATTCATCTAACATTAGGATTAGGATTTCTAACTAGTAAAATTATAATTAAATTAAAAGTACTAATTTTAATATGAAAAAAGAATTCAAATACAACAAGGTAAATAAAAATAATTTTGCACGGTAACTTTCAAGTCGTATTTGCAGGCCTTCCTGTTCTCTAATTGTTATGAAATTTTAACCTAATGGGTAACATGACCTTTAAAATTTTCTGTTAAAATTTCAGTTCAATCCAATGGTTAAATTAAGAGTTATGCATATTTTACTAAATTACTTCTTAAACTCTTAAACATCTTGAAACCTGGAAAATCTTAACAATTGAGGAAATAATACAATAATCATTATTATGTCAAGAATAATGAAGAAATTTCACCATGTTAGTCTCCTCTACTTTCAAAAAACTTGCCATCGAGTTAATTGTCAGAAATTGAAATCGATTACTATAAATAAATAGATACTTTGAATATAACATTGTCAATAATGTATGCATGAGATAACTTGTTCTAAATATTTTAAATTCAATTTGAGCAAAGATATATTCATATAGAATTTTTGAATCTAGGAAAATCTTTTTAGGACTAAAAAAAATCAACCTCATATAAAATTATTTTTTTGAGATGATGACAACTTTAGCTGACGTGTTTGGTCATCCCTAAACACATTAATGTGTTGACTATAAGTTGATTTGATAATTTTAAAATATTGATTCAACATGAATAAGTTTGGTTTGGATGACACATCCATACTTAAGTCCTTTTTTATGTCAATTCCAGACTCATGAGCAATTCCAATAACTTGTTTTTTTTTTTTTAGTGCTTCAAGACCTTAAGAGTCATTACATGATACTACTTTAGAAGCTTTTTTGATTTCTTCCTCACCGTTAGTAGATGAAACATTAACAAATAGAGTAGTATTTGCAACAATATTGTTGTTGTCACTGTTGTGATACTGTCTATTTTAAAGAGACAACATCTCCTTCATAGTTTTTTTCATTGCTATTTTAGAATGTTGAACAAAAAACAAACAATAACAATCTAATTGCTTATGTACCTAATATAAAATATTTCATAAACATCTTATATAAACTTCAAAATTATTGATTGTCTCAAATCTTGCCAAAATGGAACTAAAAGCTTACCAATACGAGTTCTAAATTCTAGAAATTCAAACCATTATTCTCTAGCATCATGAGAAAGTTTAAGTGCAATAAGTCCTGTATTTTGATGATAAGGAACCTTGTTGAAATAAAAGTAAACTTTCAACTTTGTCAACCATTTAATAAATTTTTTCTTCGAAAATCTCTCATAATAGAAGGACATCAAATTCAGGAATAGATTTGAGGTTGGACCTACTTTGAGGTAAGTCTCTAGGCAAGTTCCTCTCCTCTTCATGATCCTTGTTTGCGTTACCCATTAGCCAAGTTAGATTTGTCATGGCTTGCTCCAAACGATCCATTCTTTGTTTTCGAACTAGCGTCAAATGATTTAATTTCTGCTCTTAAGCTCGCATAACACCTTGGAAGGCCTTCACTCATGTATCACGGAGTGGGTTGCTACTGTCTCCGTCCATCAAAGATGTTAGCATGCTTTGATACCAATTGACGCAGCGTATAGCGTTGATAAAAAGCTAGAGTTCTTAAGTTCTAAGGTTACAGAGCTAAATTGTAGAGAAATTTGGAGAACACTCTATAATGTTTTAAAAAATTCAAATAATAGTTTAATTATTTTAAAAAATAAACTAGACGTTTCAATTTATATTAGTTCCAAATCTAAAATACTTTCGGAAATGGTTTCTCATTAAAAGTTATCTAACTGATATAAAACAATTATCTCAGAAGTTCACGAACCAGATATACAAAGCCAAGTTTGAAAAAAAGTTCATAAAAAAACCCAAAAGCATCTGATATGAAGCATGAAGTTATTGTTTTCATGTTTTAATTATTTTTCTAGTTAATTTTGGATTTAAGTATTTGTTTTCTAAGCTTAGAATTTTTAATTTAATTATTATTTTACTATTTAAGAATACTAATGCTAGATGGATTCTCTCAGTTAGGAAAGTTTTAATTAAGAATCATTTCCTATAAAAGATTTTAGGACTAATATAAATAGAGATATTCAATTTATTATATGGAGAGAAAAAAACTATTATTCAAATTTAATAAAAATACCAGAGAATTCTCTAGATTTCTCTACATTTAGGTTTGTAACCTTAGAGCTTAAGAACTCTAATTTTATCTTTGTTATACACTTCTCGCATGGTATCAGAGTGGGTTAACATTCGAATTGATGACAAATTGTGAAGAGAATTGTGGAGAAGTTGGTGACAACCATCTTTGTGACGATGATTAGGGGATGCAAGCTATTTGGGATCAACAAGATTGTTATTCCGTAGCAATAACAACTCTAAAAGGGCGAATGCAAACTAGGTTTGACGACATCAATGCCAAATTTGATGATCTTACAAATAGAATTGAGGCACCAGGGTTGTGTGCAAACATGAACAGGGGAAGAAGAGAGGCAAGTGCTGAGAATGATGCCCGTGGCTAACTTGTCATTGAACCAATTTGTGCAAATCCTCGTGGTCAGTATGACGACGGGAATTCATCTAATGATGAAGATCTATTTTGGCTCATGTGAGGTATAAATAAGAATCGCAAAGAGAAGAGAAAAGTGCTTAAAGACTTGCCTCGAAGCTGACCTTATTTTAGATCCATTCCTAAATTTCCATCTAGACAACCACTGGTCTTTGCGAAAGGTATTGGTGAAGATGAACTTGATGGAGGCCATGAGACCTTATCAGATCAAGACAAACAACCATAATCCGAGAGACAAAAATCGATCAACGTGAGCAAGAACGTTTTAATGATGAGGATTGAACCTAATATGGATAATGAAAGAGATCTATGTGATGAAGATCTTGCAAACAAGGACATGGCAGACCAAATAATTTTTGACAAGTCTTCTGAAAATGTTATGGAAGATTATTTTGGTGTTCCTTTAGATATAATGGTTAAAGTATTGGAGGACATAAATGATGTTGAACTCAAGTTTAAAGTAGAAAAATGTGGGAAGGAACTACATGAACAAAAAGTATAACATTAAATATGAATTTTTTCTTATTATACATGCATCATAAATTCAATTTTGAAGCTCATGGGTTAAAAACATGCTACTTCGTGAATAAGTTAGCTACAATATTGTATTCAAAGTATTTGTTCCTTGGAGCGGAAGATTTTAATTTTTGATATATAACTTGAGGACGAGTTTTTCTCAAGTTGGTGAGATTGTCGTAGAACAAATTATACCAGAAGTTTACGGACCAGATTGACAAGACCAAGACTGAAAAGAAGTTCGCAAGGAAACATAAAAACTTATAATATGAAGCCTGAAGTTACTATTTTATTGTTTTAATTATTTTCCTAATTAATTTTGGCTTTTAATTATTTGTTTTTTTAATTTAGCTTAAAATTTTTAATTTAATTATTATTTTACTATTTCAAAATTCTAATGCTAAATAGATTCTATTAGTTAAAAAAGTTTTAATTATAAATCATTTTCTATAAAAGATTTTAAAACTAATATAAATAGAGATGTTTAGTTTATTATATGGAGATCAAGACTATTATTCAAATTCAATAAAAATAATAGAAATTTTCTCTACAGTTTGGTCTATAATCTTAGAGCTTGAGAACCCTAGTTCCATCTTCCCAATACGCTACATCATTAGCTATTAGAATTCATTTAGCGTTAGGATTCTTAAATAGTAAAATTCTAATAAAATTAAAAGTTATAATCTAAATAGGAAAAGAATCAAAATACAAAGTAAATAAAGATAATCTTGCATAATAACTTATGGGCCTTAGTTAAAAACATTTTCAATATCTGATCATCATGAAATTTTAACCTAATAGAAAATAAAATACTTAAAATCTTTTATTAAAATTTCAATTTGATCTAAAAGTCGGATTAAAATTTCAGTTTGCTTTATCTAATTATATTTTAAACTCTTTAAAACCTAAAAAAAATTAATAATTGAGGAAATAATACAATAAATATTATTATACAAAAAAATAATGAAGAAATTTCACCACGTAATTGGTTTGGGCAATTTAGGCTCAGAAGTGCTTACCCCAACAAAAGAGCGGCTTTAAGATAACAATTGTTTCCTCTGCGATTTGTGATCTGACTCTTTTCTGCCGCCAAATCAATATACAAACTTTTGATCCTTTCAGTGCTTTCGATGGCTTGGAGCAACCTTTGTTCTCTGGAACCAACCCTATCAAACTTTGAAGTCGTGTCAGTCTCTCTTCAATGGTTTTCATCATTGGCATAAGAATTTGGGTTGCACTGTTTTAGAAACAACCATGCTTTGATATCACTTGTCAAAGGGTCAAATGTTTCGCTCAAATTTCAGCTCCTATGCAGTAGCCTATCACCCATGGTCTGGACTGTTTTCTCCCTCAACTAGCCATGTTTGTAACTACCAAAACTTCTTGCAACTCTGCTGCAATTGCCACCCACAAATCCATTATCTAACTGCCAGCCCTTACTGCTTGCTCTGCTTTGTTTTCTGTCAGCTTAGGAAGTCCATTGTCCAAGCCCCACATCCATGCCAGACCAAGAACCCATGACTCGCACGAACCATTGCACGCTGCCTTTCAAATTCTGCCATTGTTAACGCGGCTGCTAGCACCCCCTGGCATTGTCAAGGCAGTCTGCTCATGTTGTGCACCTTTTGCCATTTGACCCCCTAACAAAATTGTTCTTTCAATGCTGTAGTAATCCATTAAAAACGAAACCCACCAACTAAAACCTTCTATTTGTATTGCATTTCAACCGTTCAAAAGAATAGATAAATTTGAAATTGCAAAGTGATGAATCATTTTGTACCATATCTATTAACAGCAGTTTTTGCAGAATGGGAAAGCATTTGCAGGAATGTTATGGATTTTGAACAATAAATTAGTTTACACTTCTACTTGAAAAGCTTCATTGCATAACAAAACAGAACTGCTAAGTACAGAATAGGAAAGCTACCCTTTTCCAAACTGGAAACTCTTAGAAGACTTTGCTGAGAGAGAGGAGGAGAATTTTATTTTTTATCAAATCGAGGAGAGAATGGATCTAAGTATTTTGAAGCTTATCTCCGTAGCATTCATAAGAAAAAGTAAGTCTGACTGTGAATGCATTTTATAAAGAATGAGAGTTTTGTTTTTTGTTTCCTCTTTATTAGGTTTACATGCATATAAAAAAAAGTTAGAACAGAACCGATTTCCATTTCATTACCACGCAACTTGGCCTCCTTTTCAAGTCGAGTGTTGCTGGCAGCTGTTTAAGCAACTGCTGCTAGCATTCCTCTGTAATTTTATACCATCATACTTTCAAAGTGTATGTTCTTTTTTTCTCCCCAAAGGGAGGACCTTATCATGCCAGCTAATTTCCTCAATCACTGCCCTCAGCTGGTGCAAATTTAAAACTTTTTAAAAGATGTCCTTTCAGAATATGTCTATCATTATCAGTCTACTCATCTATCCTGACATTCTTAGTTCTTCATTTGGCCATTGATTATTAGAATCATTTCTCTGTTTGAAGTCTTTCCCCACCTGCACCATTTAAACATCTGTGGTCATTTGAATCATCATTCGTTTTAGGCTCTTCTGGGTTTGTGAATTTTTTCATAACTATGAGATTCTTAATTTGTCAGTGCCTTTGATCTTCTTTCCCTCTTCTGCACCACTCTCCTCCTTAGGCCGTGTAATTTTATACTCTGTTTCTTGATCTCATACCAGCATGTGCACGCATCTTTTTGTAACCATCCCTTGTAATTCTACAACCAAATTATACTTAAGGGACCTCATATTTGTAAATTTTCGTTTGCCTTTGTTTTTTTTTTTGGTCTAATGAAGGACCTGATTATGTCAACAAGTTTTATGATCAAAAATCAATTGTTTTCTATTTTTGAATTACGTGGGATCTCTTCCTTTCCTTTTTTTTTTTTTTTTTTTTTTTTTTATTTCAATGAGATCCATAATTAATGTTTCTATAAATATATTCATTAAAGTTTTCCATCTAGTTCAAGTCAACTATAATCTTTCTAATTTTATTTGGATCCGTAGGTTATGGATGATGATCACTATTTATGTTTTAATCTATCAGTTTTTTTGTTTTATTTAATTTTCTATTATTTTGATCCTTTTTTTCCTTATCATTTCACACCCTAATCTTTTTTTTTTAACTTGGCACGTAAAATAAAATAAGGAAAAGTGTTAAAAAAAGTTAAATGACCATAAATTTATTGAATTGAATCGAAAAGATATTTTTTTGGGAATTTTTATATTGTTTTAAAAAATATGTTAGAAAATGGGGTTCAAAATAGATTATGACATTCCCCATCCTTTCTTCTAAGGTTTTTAGTTGCCGAGTTAGTATATCCTTAAGATATTATTAGCATATTTTAGTGTAAGATTAGGCTGAATCATGTCTAGTACTAATCACATATTTATGGCTAATTTGCTAAACCATATGTTAGCAATATGATAGATGTTTGTCATTGTTGTCCAAAGAATGATCTTTTCTTATCCTAAAACTTATTTTCTTGGTATGGTACATGATTTAGCTTTGTTTTGCTTCGTTTATATGTTCAGATGTTACATCTTTCTGAACTAGGTCTTGGTTAGTTGACATTGCCACCATCTTCTTTCAAAATCGAGGAGATGTTGGAAATCACTAGCCAATTTATCTTTCACGTTATTAAGTTTGGATGACTTATGTTGTGGTTGATGTTTACATCATTCATTGTTAGTACACCTTTTAAGCCTAAAAATATTGGACTTTTGTTGCTCTATATTTTCATATTTTCCCTTCACTTTAAGTCTTCTCTCTTAAGTATAATTGTATGACAAGTGAGACACATGTATTATTTTTACTCTTTCACCTCACTATGATCGTTATACCTTACTACGATCTTATTATTATCATTGACTAACTCCAACCTTTATCATGGTTGGTCGGACCTAATCTATTATATTTCTTCTTTAGCATAAAGTCCTTTTAATTTGGTTTAGTCACTATTATCGTTACCTTAAAGGATGGGTCGTTATTACCTTGATCTTTTTTTTCCAAGAAGCGAAAGTGGCCAGCTTTTGATGCCTTTGAGATTTAATTCTTAAATATAACATAATTATAAGTATCATATCTTTATAAGTCATGCCACTTATAATATTTCTTCTTTTTTATTTGCTCGATAGTAAAGATTGTGTGATTGCTTAAGAATTTGGTTTATCCTCCCTACATCAATTGGTCAAATATCTTATTGGCTTTCTTGATGTTGAATAAGTACTTTTTATTTTCATATGTCATTTTGGTCACTTTTGTTTCTTCATCAATAGGCTTGTTACCATTTTTTAGCTTTATTAATACAATGAACTCAAATAATTTTTCCTCTTTTAAGTTTAATAAACAATATTAGTTGTTACTAAAATTCTTTAAACTCCTTGTTAGAGTCTGAATCAACCATTGAATGAGCTATCGTAATCTCGTTTAAGTAGTCAACTAGGTATGTTCCTTATGTGGCTTCTTTTCTACTCATTTGCTTTATATATTTTCATATCAGATAGCATCATCTGTAAGGTATACAAGTCTGAATACTTGGTTCCTACAAATTGATTTCTAATATTTCATTATATCCTTTATAAAACTTATTTAATATACTCTTGCTCTATTATGGTGTCTTCACACTTGGTTTTCAAAGTCTTAAAATGAAAGGCATAGCTTTTTATATACTCTCATGGGTCTTCGACTATCTTAACTAAGTCAACTAGTTTTACATTTGTTTTAATTATATAAAAATGCTCTTGAAAATAAGTCTTTACTTCTTCCCAACTATTAATAAAGTTAGGTGGAAGTATAAAAAAAACTAGTAAAAGGTAGTCTTAGTTAGTGACAAACCAAATAACCTTGGTTTTACAAAGGGATTATTAGCACCATAGCTACACCTATAACCAAATTTAATGATGTGTTTCCTTGACTAATAGTCCTCATTAGAAACCTTTTGAAGTCAACTATCATAATTCCTTTAGGAATTGGATGCAAATTGTTAACTTATTCAAGATATGGATGATTATATGCAGGCTTGGTTGTACATCTAACATTTAGCCCTATTTTTCTTAAGTATTGAGCTAACTTAATCCTATAAATTCTCCCGTTTACTTGTTAGTTGACAACAAGTCCTTAACATATAGAAAAAATAAGATTGTCTTGTTAAAAGGTAGTCAATGGAGCACCAAGCTACCCAAAATGGTTAGGCCATATAATTAACATGGGTAGGTGGTACCTAACGAGTGATCTTGTCTAATTGGACTAAACTTATTATGGTGCTTTTTGTATGGGTATATGATACCAAGGATATGACCAGGTACTTCCATACATCCTTATTAGAGCATTTGTTATCAAAGTATTCCTAAGAAATTGACCAAAAAAAGTGCTTGGTTGACTTTGCTTGAGCTCATTCTTGATTTGATTGAGTTGACCTATTATAGCCTATATGATCTTGTTGACTATCATAATATTATTAAGATAAGTTGTGTTAGGTGTATTTTTCATTTCCAAGTTGATAGCCTTTAAATAAGTATTAGATACATTTAAATTATGAGAAAAGGATGTACCTTTAGAAGAGTTACCTCTAGTTAACTGGAGTTTATCCAAACTGGTTATGACCATCTCTGATCATGCCATTATGCCTAAAAAGGCAATAACCATAAGGTTATGTTAAAGTCATTAAAATACCAATGTACCCACTAGTAGTTTGTAGACACAATGACGTTAAAAAAGATGAAAGCGTTGTGGGCTATTAAGGACATTATGGTTTTTTTCACCATCTTAGTTCTTTATTGATATTGATGTAAAGAATTAGATGATGAAGAATCATCTTGTGACATATATGATAAAGGCTACTCTATTAGCCTTTATATTTGAGAGTTGTTTATAGAGGTGAGCAAAAAAACTAAAAAAACCGATTAAACCGAGAAAATCGAAAAAAAAAATAACCGAAAAAACCGAACCGTGAAAAAAACCGATTAAAATTTTGAAAAAACCGACCGATTCGATTCGGTTTCGGTTTTATAAACCAAACCGAAAATGATCACCCCTAGTTGTTTATAGATTTTTATGGCTAGAGAAATGGCCTCTATCAGTTATGAGGACGGACAGGTCATTAATCATTATAGCCATGTTTTTATTAGTTTGGTCTTTAGCGTGATTACTAATATATTGTTTTTTTAACAAATTAAATGCCTTAGACTTTCTAATTTGTTGATCAATGGATTATTAGATTAATATGTTACCTATTGTTCATTCATTCTTTCCAAATAAAAATAAATATATTTATTAATTTAATCTCAAGTAAAGACATGTACCAACCTCACAAATCAATATGTGAAATTCTTAACTTAGTTTAACATGTTAAAATGTAAAGGGGCGTAACGCCAAGAAATCTACAAGCTAAGTAAAAGTACAAAAAATAAAAGCAATAAAAATAAAAGAAAGCTATAAAAGAAAAAAATATAAATTGCAATACATAAAAAAAAAGGCGATAAATTACATAAACATTGTATATACAGGGTAACTCTTGTGTTTATTTTTAGTGGCTAGAAAACCTATTTATAATATTAGAAAGATTGTGTTTCCATAAAATATAAATTTTAGCCATGTATAAAGGTTTATTGCAGATAGGATTTTACAATTAGAATCATAGTATAATTAATATTTTTCATTTGTGCGCCTCCTCCTAACACTGGTATGTGTTAGAAGCTAGTTATACTAACAATACTTACTGGTTTTGATCGTCAATCGATAATTTAAATCCTTATCTTTGGTCGATAATTGATCTCAATCATCTTCATTAATTTGCTAAATTACACATAAAAAACAAATATTGTTTTTGAATTAATCAATACATGACTGTTTATTTGTAGTAGAAGCATCTCCATGTCAATCCTTCTCTCTCAGAGCTAATGGCTTTACTACATTCACTCCAAGTAAAAAGTATCTTTCCATCGTTCTTAGAATTTTTCTCGAGTGTATAAAGCGTAGATTTCTCTTTGTTTTGTTGCGGCTGAGATTGCATCCTTGCATGTCCTCACAACTTTGGAATAAGATGGGAATTAAAAGGAATATCAGCTTCCTGTGGGTTTGTGGTAATTAAACTGCAGAAAAGGTAAAGGTAATCTTATGCTTTATGCGCTGCCATTCGTGAATGAATTGTATGCAGAAGGAATCATTTTACAGGTGTGACAGCTAACGTGGTTCAATACTTTGGCTTTTCTCTATTTGGAGAGGAAATTAAGCATGTGGACAGAAAAGGATGGATGCACAATTCATGGCAGATTGGTGATCTTTTGATTCGGGGTTCAACAACAAGAATGAAATGAATCTGAATGTCGAGAACTCTCGAAATTCCCCATTATTGTTTTGCAATTTATTGTTGCGGAAGCTTGAGTGTATGCATGCCGCAACATTTAGTAAAATAAATAAAATCCAAAAATTAATAGCACAGAAAATAATGAAAAACTAAAAACCAATGTATTATAGGCCTAATTCATGGGTCTTCCCAGCCTCCACCATTAATTGCCGACAAACCTCATATATAGGGAATAAGAGACATGTTGAATAATCTAGAAAAAAACTTAGCTAAATCCAATAATTAGATAAAAATTTATAATTATTTTTGTTAGATAGCATATTTAACACGTACCTCAATATTTTTTATTAAGCTTTTATTTGTTTAAAAAGCCTATTTAACACGTCATATTAATATAATTTATGGGTCTTTCCAATCTCTGGAAAAAGTTTAGCCTGATTCAATAATGGAATAAATTTTTTTGATTGTTTTTGTTTTTTACAAAGCTTCCATTTGTTTATCTAGCTAGTTTATAGTGAACATTTTTCGTGAATGCATTGTGCCACGATGCTCCTATAATTTTTTAGTTTAACGTGGGTGTCCGGGCCAGCCTGCGCGTATCTCGACTAATCTCACAGGCTCTGAAGTTAACGACCATGTAAACCTCTAGTACTGGTCATCATATGAGCAACCACATGACTCGAACCTGAGACCACACGATGCTCCTATAATTAATTAGAAAGAAGGTGGTTCTTATTATCAGAAGTTGTGAACGCCCATGAAAAGATGCGCATCACTATCTATCCATTTATTTAGGTTAGCATGAAATTAGAAAAGTAGGAGTGACAGGAGGTGATTGGAGAATTAGCTAGGAATATATAGAGGATGCTTTCATTGATTAAGACAAAGTAGAGAAGCACAGGGAATTTTAGGAAGATGAGATTAAAAAAAAAAAGGAAAAAAAGAAGAAGATGGTGTTTTCTTGTTTGATTATGAAATGGTAGCGAATAGGAATCGAATCATCTCTCTGTCTTTTTACGTAGTGGTGGCTATGGGGAGGGGATATTTCTATATTATTATGAGGAGGAGTGCAATGGCGGCATGGTTCTCCCTCCACTAAAAACTGAATACCACCACTACAAGTCGTTGTAGCTAGCTAGTTGCACATCGCTATCAAGGCATAACCCTTAAGCGTGTCTTCTCTCCTCTTTCCTCCATTTCAACGCCTCCCTTCATCGCACTAAAGACCCCTTTTTCTTCTTCTTTTTATGGCCATAAAAAGTTAGAAACTCCTCCTGTTCATCGCCCATGTAGCATCGACTACAAAGAAAGCAAGAGTACTGTAAAGTATATATGAACTGATATCTTGAGCAGGCATCTCAAGCATGCTCTAGTCAAAACCCTAATAATCACATGCATTGCATTGTCATGAATAGCCGAGATGCGCCTGGCCCTACTTAGCCGAAACCGAGAGGCTACCGTCCAAGACAATTGAGAGTAATGTTTTTATACATATATATACGTACGTGGGGTATATCAGAATATGCACCATGTCCGCAGGTACTATTTTGTCGCGCATCCTCGTCCACAAGCTTGTGAATTGGAATCAGAAGGAGATGGATCCTCTTTCATGTGACCTTTGACAGAGCCTGTTATCGATTTTTAATGGCGCCATGGGATATCAGAAGCCTCGTGTCCTTTCGATGCTGGATCCTGATAATATATCAAAAGGCGATGAGGACTGAGGATAAGGACCTTAGAGTTTAAAATAGAATTCGCAAGGCCATCCTCTTTCTCCCCTCTGCCAGCCAATGCGTGTCTAGATTGCACAACTCCAACTAAAATCGAGAGACAAATCTCGACAATATGTCGTTGTAAGCTTGAATTAATCAGAACCTATCCATATAATTAAAGAGTTTTAGTGTATTATCTACATCTACATCGATCCTAAATTAATAATAATAAGCTGAGGAAAGTATCTACATAAAGAAATCAAATAAAAACAAAAGGGTCAGAGGTATTCCCCATAGAAAAATGGCTCCAGGGCGACCTGATGGAGTAGCATAAACCGCCCCCAGCCAATGGGATTGTTATGATTGTGACGTAAACTCTAATTAAAGATTAGATTAGCTTAGACTATTGATAATTCCCATACGTTGTCGTGGAGGTTTTTTTTTTTTCAAATTAATCCTTATTTATTAATTATACAATAAGTATAGAAAGCAGCTAATGGTCATGGAAGAGAAATGTGTTTTTTTTTTTTGTTCAAAATTGTTTTTTCTAATTGTTTTTTTAATTCTCGACAACAAAACCATTTATTTATTAGCAGTTATCGAATAAAAAGCAATAACAACCAACCAGAAAAAAATATTATGAAAAACCATAAAGATATGAATTAAAATTAAGGGGAAAAAATACTTTTAAACAAAAATAATTTTCTTATCCATGTGTCTTTTTTTTTCATTCTGATGAATATTTTTTTATGGGAAGTATTATTTTTTTGAGCAAAAAATTATTATACTCGTCAAAGAAAGTTTCAATTAAAAAAATTAAATTATCATGAATCGATTATTTTTACGCATCTATATCAGAAAATCTAAGATCAATAAATTTGAAAGGATATATAAAAAAATTTATAATAAAAAATAAGTAAAAAATATTTTATTCCCATTCAATATTAATAAGCAAATTATTTTAAAAATTCTATATATATTAGGCTAATACATAATTATTCATAAAGTAAATGATAATATTATCATAAAAAACCCTAATCTTCTTAAAAACAATGATGTAATTGAACAATCACTTAAATATTATTTTACTAAATTGATTTAAAAAGATTTTTTTTTGTCAGAATTTAAAATAAAGAAATATCTAAAAAAAAGCTAGGCGCGTTTGGACCAAGTAAATATTCCAAACCTGGGAGGCCAGACCCACATGCCTATTTTTTTCTTTTCAACTATCGAACAACATCATTCACCCTCAATTTTTTTATATATAGCAGATGATGTGTCGTTTGCTAAGGGGCATATGATATGTCATCTTCTATTTGATTTTTTAACCACCTTTGATAACTAAAAGGTCGAGATTGAAGTTTTTAGACCTTAAAAATTTGATTTTCAACATGTTTTCATTTGAGAAATACTCCAAAAACATCACATAAATTTTAATAATCCTATTTCAAATACCAAAAAAGCCTATAATCACTCTAAAATTCCAAGATCCAATCGAATAAAAAACAACTTTAGGGGTCTCAGTTTATTTTTTATTTTATGACTTGTTTAAAGAAAAATCACCTTTATTAAACCCCGTTTTTAAATATAAATTCATTAACAATAAGATTGGTTTTTCGGTGACTAGAATGTGGTCGACAAAGTATTTTATCTCCTCTTCTTTTTTAAGGCGACTCTCTCTCTCTCTCTCTCCCCCTTCCTCTCTCCTTAAAATCTAAGGATCAAAACTTAAAATAAATAAAATTTGAGACTGAAGTGTGAAACCCTCAAAACAAGAGAACTAAAAATTAAAAAAATGAAGACTTTAAGGATCAAACTATAGCTTTTTTCTCCTTGTGGACAATAAAAAGGTTTTTTTCATGTGTTAAATTTGATCCTTATTGTTTTAATTTTTTAAATTGAGAAAATTAATTTTAATTTGCAACATCGATGATCAATTTAATTTCAAGATAGTTTTTTTATTTTATAAATACAACATAGCACGTCTAATGAAATAAATAGAGATTTGAAACTTTATGAATATAACGTGGAAGAATGAAACAAAAAAAATAATTGAGTGACCATATTTAAATAGTTTTTCAATAACAAAAAAGGAAAAAGAGGCTGACCCGGTTCCATTGTAACAATTCATTGTACAATTGAGTTAGGTGTCGTATAAAAATCAAAATAAATTACCATTATTTTTTAGTATTTTAATAATTATTATTATTATTATTTGACTTGGTACAAGTAGAACACCCAAAAGAAATATCTTTGGGAAGAGTACGGGTGTCACTCGTAGCACCGCTCATTAGTCCTCAGCCACAAGTTTACCATATTGATTTTGTTTATATATTATATATAGGCATGTATGTATGTATGTATGTATAGTATAGTATAGTATAGTATTTGTTTGTGTACTTGCTTGCTTGGTATTTCATGAGTGATGATTATTATTTAATTGGCTTAGAAGAAAAGAGAGCGTGGGGCTGCAATTGTTAAAGAAGGAATTCTTATCATTGGTGTTGATCTACAATTAATTAATTAATTAATGATTATATCAAGCCCATTACTTACCACCAACCCCATCGGTCTTCTACTTTTAATTTTTTTTAAAGTGGTAAATAACTTCGTAATCTCTCTTGCTAATAACGATCCAATGAATGAAAGTTGTAATTTTGTGCATTTAGGGTATTAGCTAAACCCAAAAATGTTTTTCTAGCAATATTTAGTTAGGAGCTCAAAGATTTACTATTTATTTTTATATTTTAAAATCGTTTTTAAAATTTTTTATTATTATTTTAAATTAATATTTTTTTAGTATTTTGAGATTATTTTAATACATTGATTAAAAATATTTTAAAAATAATCACAATCATTCTAAATTCATAAACCTAATATAAAAACTGATTTATAATAGTAAAAACTTAGTTGATAAGCACAAACTAATCAACACCCTACATTTTTTTTAAATAATAATAATAATAATAATAGGTAGGGGGGGTGCTTTTCGTCCTCTCAAGGGTGGGGTGGGGAGGCGCACTCTTGGACTTTCTTTTCACAATCGTGCGCCTTTAGGTGTGATAATCTTATTCTTTGTCAAGGCATCCTTTATAATATTTTTCGATTTGTTTGGAGACCTCGGAACCATTAATTAGCCGTAGGAATATTAACCTTTCAAGCCTCACCCCTTGGCTGCCTCTTGATCTTGTTACTACTACTACTACTATATATATATAAGGGTGAGTGTTGAATATCAACTTGCCATAAACAACTCAAAGAAGAGAAACACGCCCCTCTTCCTCACTCTCCTTTTCCTCTCCTCTCCTCTCCAGGACAGGGTAAAGTTGTAAGGCTGGAATCGATTACTCCCCGCTTAAGTACAGCGATGACAAAAGTGTACCCTAACGTTGCTCCCACCGCCGCCGCCACCAATGAGAAGCAGCGCCAGCTGCTCAAGCTGAAGTCCTCTAATAATGCCTTAGACGCCGATCACGCGGTTGTTTTAACCGTGTGGAAGAAGTCTTTGTTGTTCAATTGCAATGGCTTTACAGTCTTTGATAGCAAGGGCAACCTTTTGTTTAGGGTTGACAACTATATGGCCACTTCCGGTAGTAATGGTGAGATCGTTCTTATGGATGCTGCTGGCAAGCCTCTCCTCACCATGCGACGCAAGGTATATTATATATATATATTCATATACCAGCTTGAATAATATTAATGGGTTGGTTACTTAGGCAATTATATTAATTAATGGTCTTACTCGTTTTTATCTGATGTAATTAATAACAGAGGTTGAGCTTAGGAGATAGTTGGCTGGTGTATGATGGAGAAACAGCCATCAACCCCGAGTTTTCTGTGAAGAAGCATGTTAGCATCCTCAACAAAAAGTGTTTAGCTCATGTTAGCCAAGCCGCAGGTAGTAACAAGAACGTTATGTATGAGATAGAGGGATCGTATACACAAAGATGCTGTGCGGTGTATGATGAGAAGAAGAGAAGGGTGGCTGAGATCAAGCAGAAAGAGAGAGTTGGTGGGGTGGCTTTTGGTGTAGACGTATTCCGCCTCCTTGTTGGCCCAGAAATTGACAGCTCTATGGCCATGGCTATTGTCATCGTCCTCGACCAGATGTTTGGTTCAACCAGACGATTTTCTACCTAATTATAACCAGCTAGCTATGACACTTGCCTCCTACATATAAAGGGAATTAAAGGGTATATATAAACCGCACAGTGCATAATTAATTAGCAATTAAGGAATGGATCATCCCATTCTGATTTTGAATTTTGATCTGCTGCTTGAACACTATGGGAACTGGAAAGTGAATAATTGTAACACCACCTCCTCCCTGGCGGCCTTTTCCTTCATCGATTATAGCCCTTCTTGCATCCAAATCCCCACCTTTTATTTTCTTCTTCTATTTTCTTTTTACCGGTATGTCGAGCTTGGTTTTTTCCTTTTAAATAAAAAGCCAAAGCTTCATGTGGGGATGTAAGTATCTATTTCAATAGAAAAACAAACTACAATAATTTGCTGTCTCATCTTTTTTTTTTCCTGTCTTGTTGGGCAAAGGGTGGAGATTAAGTGGGGGTGATGATGATCATCTGCTGTGGTTTATTTTTCTAATTTCCCATGTAATTTTAGTTTTCCTTTGTGAGAATAAAAGTAAAATTATATATATAGAACAATCAAATAAAAATTAGTAGTTACATTTTGAGAATCTCGGTATATTATATTTATGTTGCTGTTTTAATGCTTGATATTTGAGCAAACTCTAACTTTGATCATTGTAATTAAAAGTATATACTTGTGAAGAGTTGAGTGAAATTAGGGGTCTCATGTGAGCTTAGCCCCTCAGCTATAAGGGTATGGGTTTAGGCCATCAACTTGCGGGTTCGAAGGTCTACTGGGTGGCCTGACATGGACTGGTATAAGGTGCGGGTTTGTCCTTCAACCTGCAGTTTAGCATATTGTCTTCTCAGTGTGATTAAGAAGATATACTCGATTTTTATAGTTTTTTGAGTTTAGATCTTGAAATCGAAAGAATTTATTAAAAAAAATTTAATTGCATCAAAATAATATAGAGAATATCTGCTTAAGATCATCTAATTAAGATTTTTAATTTTAGTAGACACGTAAACTCCTTGTTATCGAATAAAAAAATAGTCTAACAAATTATCATTTAATGAACAAATCCCATAGGAGGGTATGTCATCCAATGCCTGATTAGAATCTAGTTCCATACTAGCTAGCTTTATTGCCCGCGCCCCACTATACTTCGCAGTGTTTTACACTGGTTTCTGCAATCTGACATTTTTTTTTTAAAAAAAAAAAAGGTGTAAGCCTGTAATGTTCAATAAGGGAGTGATAGTTTTAGTTGGCATAGAGCCTTTCAATATACTAAATTCGTGAATCGTTATTACAACAATAGCTTAGTATAGAAGCATTAAGAAACATGTTTGAAACAGAGAACTAAGCAAGACAAAAAGGCTGCATGGATTCTAACCAAACTAATGTTATCCTAGTATTTACACGGGTTTTTTAGCATATGCTGTCCACCAACATTGAAAGAGTTGTGGCAGCCTACATAGTTAGCGGCAAAATGGAATCCTGGAGGACATCGTAGTTGCCAAATGGCTTCACTACTTCTGCAAAAGATAGTTGGAGTTGGTTCTAAACACCAATGACAGAGGAAATAGAAGGAAACAATATCTGAATATTGAAGAACTTGAGATGTGGGCTGAACAGAAAGAAAAGAATGCAGTCACGGCTAAAATTTTTTAATCTGTTGCAAAATATGACTGAAATGTATGTGCATGGCTTGAAAAAAAACCAGAAAACTATTTGGGAGATAGCTTATGATAGTCATCTAGTTATTTGGGTTTTTTTGCATAGGACCATGCAGTCATGGAGCTGAGTTATTGTATGAACCATCGTATGTGATGCTCTAGACATAGTCAATATGCATTAAAGAAAAAAAAAACATAGAAAGGATGCCATATTTAAACATCAACCAAACAATGTGCAGGACCAATATGAAAAAATAAGGAGAAAAAATATGAACTCGAGAGTACGCTCATTGTGATAGTCACAGAGGTGTCAATTGTAGCCTTTAGAGCAATCAAGGTTCTTGGCTTTTTCAAAGAGCTTAAATAGTTAGTGCCAAAAAATCAAACACAGAGTGCTAACCCAAGGAGGTGGCAGCTGAAATAACTCATTCTAAAGTCGACAGTAAAAATCTACATAGATGAAAGTTCACAAAGTGGTTGAAGGTATTTTACATCTTGGAGTTTCCACCATTTTAAAGGACTGTTGTCGTAATATTGTATGTGTAAAAGATAAATTTTTCTGGTTCCTTAAAATTTTTTTGGCATTGCTACATGGAACCATTACGTTTACAGTAAATACATATGAATCTTAAATGTTGAAACTAAGCTTCCATAATCTCAATTAAACATCACAAACCTTTGTGTTCATGCAAAGATGCCTCATAGACAATTCTAGTCTAACGCATAAGAACTAACAAAAAGGTTTTTTTTTATAAGAGAGAGAGTGAGAGAGATGTGAGCAGTACTAGAATCAATCGTGATAAAGTTCTATGAAGATCACTTCAAAAAATACAACAACCTCTCAAATCCATGATATAATTAAACCTGGAAAAGCAGTTTAAATTTTAGGTTATCCTTAAACCAAACAAACAAAGAACCTAATCCAAAGCTACCGAGAAGGCAACATCGCACCCAACACTTGATACACAACATCAATTTCATTTTGAAAACTAAAAAGCATAACAACATCTCCGCAACTTCAAAGCAAGAAAAAAGTGCGAAGAGCATAAGAGAAGTAGAATATATAGTTGCAAAAAAGATCCTGCAATCACAACAACGACGTAAAAGAAACAATGCATGAAAAATCAAGAAAGCATTGTACTTTGTACATGATCTCAACAAGCTTTTCAAAATAACAATCCTCTATGAATTTGTCTAGTGTGAAATGATATAAGCCAAAGAGAAACAGAATCACAAAGCAAACCTTTAAAAATAGAAAAGGTAGCAGTATCAAGATCAATTTTTCGAAACTCTAAACAAGATCTTTCTAAAAACAGTCATAACCTCTCAAAGGCGTGATGCAATTGAGCCTGGAAAAAGATTCAAAAAATCAAGTTATTCAAAGGCCTTAAACTAGCACCAAACCAAATAAACAAAGAAATCATGACGGCTTTAAGCAACATGCAACGTTGTATTGAGCATATGACACACAACCTATATCTCATTTTTTGTTAAAAAAAAACCATAACATCTCCCTAAATGCAAAAAGACAAGCACAAAGCAAATTCATCTAGAACAAACATACAACTGCAGGACTCCAAAGCAAAAGAGACAACACAATCTTACCTAAATAAACAGCAGAAGCCATTTGAGAAACCAAAGGAAAATCCCGTAAACAAAAACACAGGGATGTAAATGAAAAATCAAAAGATAGCACAAACAAACAAATAAAAAGCTCAAGCTATCCAAAACATCAAAGGCAAAGCTCGTAAACAACGACCCCTTACATATAATTGAAAAACAAAAAAAAAAGACAATAGTCATAAATTCAAAAGGATGAACCTTGTAACATCAATTTCCATCTCTAAGAAAAGAGCATAGACAACACATACACCTAAGAAAAACCAATGACTTCAATAGTAAAAATTGCAAAATACAATCAAAACCAAGCGAAGTCAAAATGATAGAAAAAACCAACACCAAACCAAGTTGACTTCATAGACTATCGTGAATGTCAATAAGAAATCAAGCAAGAGTACTAAAGACTATATCATAGACTATCGTGAAAAAACACGTAAAGAAAGCACCTCCAAGTAGTGAAAGGAAGACCATAAAACTCCACTAACCTCCGATATAGATCAAAGGAAACGGAAAATAAAGCGACAGTGGCAAACAAAAAACAGAGACAATATTTCCAAAGAAAAAGGAAAGATTCAATAATTGTTCTCACAACAACAGAACCAAATACAAATGATGATCAAAAACGATCACGGAAGAGTTAGAGCACGAATCTAAATGAAAAATCAAAATTAAATCAAACCATTGCAACGGAGAAGGAAAATTCACGTTCATAAAAAGCAAAACACAAACTTCAAAAAGCCAATAGAGGAAGAAAATCTCTCCCTTTAAAAGCCATTTTATAGGCAAAATAACGAGTGTCCAAGCCATAAAAATGCATCAAACCAAGACAAAAATAAAAGACAGTGAAACAGAGAAAGACATCATTATAAAAATAATTAAACCAGCCTAAAATCAAACCATAATAAAGGAGAAACTTACCCGGTTACAATCCCCTCCCCTCAAAGCCTCTACTCTCATAGGAGAAGTGTTGGAACCCGACCCTCCCAATCAAGATTGAACTAAAAACTCCAAGCAAGAGAGTAGCAACTCTCTCAATATCGCACAATAGTGTGCGTATTAAATGCACAACGATGCCTCCCTAGCTAAGTCGCATAGCAGGGCACCAAACACAACTGCAATAAGAGAAGCATGGCCCATAATTGTCGATCAAAAGAGTGAAAGACTGTTGAACAACTGTAATCAAAAACCCACCTAAAACCCAGTTGCCAGGAATAAATTGCAAGAGACTAAACTCGATGCCCCTCACAGTACACACACTTAAAACCCAACCCAACTAGAATCAAAGCCCAATAAGTTATGCATCCGCCTGACTATCCTATACACTCGCTCTTTGTACATATCATATAATAATCAGACAGAAGTTGAAGATGGAAACAAATAGAAATGTCTGAATCCAAAGTGGTTTTGAGTCTGCATGCACAGCAGAATGAACAATGAATTAGTCTGCATCCACAG